>NC_086449.1:338989319-339321819 GCF_028390025.1 Pseudophryne corroboree | reverse complement strand
GAAACTCCACCATAGGAAACTTCTTGGACTCGCACCAAGATACCATTGTATTTGGAAAAATATGTAATGTTTAGACGTTACTCCTTTAGTAGCCTGTATCCGGGTAGGAATAACCTTGTTCAGAATGCCCTTCCAAGCGAAGAGCTGGCGTTCAACCTCCATGCCGTCAAACGTAGCTGCGTTAAGTCTTGATATGCGAACGGCCCCTGCTGCAGTAGGTCCTCCCGAAGAGGAAGAGGCCTCGGCTCTTCCAGCAGTAGATCCAGAAGATCCAGACTGGCCAAGAAGGGCTTGGTACGCGGAACAATGAGGATTGCCTGAACTCATACTCCTTATGAGCTTCAGAATCATTGAAATGAGCGGAAGTGGAGGAAACACGTACACCGACTGGAACACCCACGGAGTTACCAGGGCATCCACCGCCACTGCTTGTGGGTCTCTTGACCTTCAGCAATACCACCAAAGTTTTTTGTTGAGGCGGGAAGCCATCATGTCTATTTGAGGAACCCCCCAAAGATTTGTCACCTCCATGTACTGGAGGCCCCACTCTCCTGGATGGAGATCGTGTCTGCTGAGGAAGTCCACTTCCCAGTTGTCCACTCCCAGGAATGAAAATTGCTGACAGTGCCAACACGTGCTTTTCCGCCCAGAGGATGATTCTCGTCACCTCTGACATTGCAGCTCTGCTCTTCGTTCCGCCTTGTCGGTTTATGTAGGCCACCGTCGTTCCATTCAAGTGTAGTCAGACAAGGTGTCGATCTCGTAGAAGGGGAGTCGCTTGGAGAAGACCGTTGAATACGGCTCTTAGTCCCAGAATGTTTATTGGAAGACTGGATTCCAGACTTGACCACCTTCCTTGGAAGGTTTCCCCTTGAGTGACTGCACCCCAGCCTCGGAGACTTGCATCCGTGGCTAGAAAGATCCAGTCCTGAATCCCAAACCTGCGGCCCTCCAGAAGGTGAGGCATTTGTAGCCACCAGAGGAGTGAAATCCTTGCTTTCGGCAACAGACGTATCCTCAGGTGCATATGTAGAGGAGAACCCGACCACTTGTCTATGAGATACAATTGGAAGGATCGAGCATGAAATCTTCCATATTGTAGAGCCTCGTAGGAGGCAACCATCTTCCCCAGAGGCGAATACACTGATGCAGTCTTAGATCATCAATTCATCTAGACTGCTGTTTCATGCAGGACCATGAAGCATTTATCGAGTCCATTGTGACACTGGGTTCCCCTGAGCTGCCAGTCTCCGAAGGATCTGGGGCATGTGGACAGCCATCTTGAAGGGAGTTCCATGCAGCTGTACTAGAATGCTCTCTTGTAAGCGCTGGTCATGTGATAGAGTTTAAACCCACCTATTACCTTCGTGCATGGACAAATTTTCATGTATTTCTATTGGAGGTGGATCCCTTGTCTTCAGATCCTTGCTACGCCTTTTCCTCCATGTAAAACAACTATTCCTGACTCCACCTCCCATCCTCCAGATGGTTCAGTGCTTTGTATCCTATGTCTCCTAAGGAAAACCAACGTATCCTTTTGTTGCAATCATCATATCAGCGGTCACCAAATGCCAACATCTCCTTATCTCTTGTGACGGTTATGAGGTGTACACACTTCAAAAGGTGCCGCCATCCAGATTAACAATATAGGAGAAAAAAAAAACATTTACACACACACACTTACAAATCAGCCGCACATTAGGTTTCATTTAAATAGTCATACCCAGTTTTGATGAAGTTTCTAAAGGTCCCTGCGTCTAACATAAGTGTTGCCATTTGGTCATCCGCACACACAATAGGTTATATTACATTACATCTGCTGTGCAGCATGGGTGATCAGTGAAAGACACTGTTCAAAGACGTATTGGGTGTACACACTTTCAGGCGGTTGGGATGATATATTATTCATTGACTGAATGGGCGACATTGTCTAGTCCAGTGATGGGGAACCTTTGGCACTCCAGCTGTTGTTGAAATACATATCCCAGCTAGCCCTGCTACAGTTTTGCTATTTGGCCATGCTAAAACTGTAGCAGGGCATGCTGGGATGTGTAGTTCAACAACAGCTGAAGTGCCAAAAGGTTCCCCATCACTGGTCTAGTGTGTAGTGTACCCAGCACTCTTCTACTGGCACCCTATGCAACTTGTCCATTATTTCCATGCGATTTCAGTTCTGGTCAGCTTGTTCATTATATCAGACTGTTCCCATAATCTACTTCCTAATGCTGCTGCTCCCAAACAACCTTGCAGGGGTTCCTGAGGAAGACCAATGCTCTATTTAGACTCTGCTCCTATTGGGGAGTTGATTGGGAACCTGGGTAGACTGTCTCCGGATACACAGGCTCCTAGTGCTTTGTAATAATTGCATTTTTTAACTTTCCATAACAAATTGGAGATGAACCCCGATTCTATACTATGGCTTCTGTTAGTTTTCTGCTTTAGATACATTCAAGACTTGACATGACGCATGTGGCCAGATTAAAATCTCCCCCCCCCCCCCCCCTTCTGATGAACAATTCTTGTGCTGGTAGTTTGAAATTTAGTAGCAAGTATTGTAAGCGAGGAGAGGTGATTTTTAAGTTTTGTACCAGTGGAACCTGGCATGCCCTTACAAAATCTGTATTTCCTGCTCCTCTGCCATTGGGCTGCCTTGTACCATACTCCTCTGCCAGGCCTGTGTCCCACTTTTATAGAGGCAGGTATCAGGAATATGTACTTGTAGACATGTGACTGCTGATATCAGGTCTAACGCCAAGTTCAAATGTTCTCACTCTGACACTGGGAAAGGTTCAGAGTACTGAGCTTTCAGTGTTAAGGACTTGCTTCATGCCAGTGGTTCCAAAATGCAGCACCCAACAGTCCTGGTTTTAGGGATATTCCTGCTTGTGCACATATGCTATAATCATACTGACTGAGGTAATCAAGTCACCTGTGCCTAAGGGTATCCTTAAAAGCTGAACTGATGGGTTGCCTTGACTGCATTTGGGAGCCAGTGTTATGCTCTTTATCTCCACTATATGACCTATTATTTATCTTCCTAGAGGTCACCTATAACCGACGCTGGCTCCAGTTAGACTACTCTGATTTTTTTCTTGTGGCTTTAATATTAAATGCTCTGTATCTTGGACCCTGCCTGCTGACTATTTGATGTGTCCGCCTATCATACACTGATGGGTAAATTTACTGAAGCTTCTAAAACAGAGAATTGATGATGTTGCCCACAGCAACCAATCAAATGTTGTCTATCATTTCTATATTGCCTTTTAGAAAATAATAGACATCAAATGATAGACAGATTGGTTTCTATGGGTAACATCACAGATTCTCTGTTATAGAAGCTTTATTAGATTTACCCCCTTAGAAACTGGACAAACCTCCCTGATGAAAGCCAGCAAAGCATTAGAATCTGCACCTGTCTGGGTTATGCGGCCAAGCATGGATCTACTTCAAACCTGGACTGTTAGTGCTCCTTGAGAACGGAGTTTCAGAACCACTGCACCACACCAATTTGTAGCCATGTTACGTGACACACTGTATCACTGCCGAGTTCACCGATTTATTCCATTTGGAAGTGGATCTCCAAATTCCCAAGTCCCTTGCTTTCCTTTTCCTGCCCTGTTGTGCTCCTCTGTGTAAAATTTTTATTCCCGTCTCCATCTACCGTAATTCAGCTGGATGACAAGCCAATTTATAATGTTGTTACAGTCTTCCCATCAGCAGCGCCCAGCATCTCCGAGTCCTCACCTATTTTGATGGTTACTCTTGGTGCCTCCTGTCCATCATTATTACCTTGTGGTTTCATTTCTAAATGAGTCAATCTACTCCCAATTGGATTCAGTGGGCAGAATTAAATTGTTTTTGACGCAGGCAGCCAGTAGATGGAGCTATTAAATTATTTCTCTGTTCAGCCGCAATCAGACTGGCGACAGCATTTCAACTCGCCGCCGCCCCCCCCCCCCCCCCCCCCCCCCAAAATAAAATAAAAATCATGCTGGCAGGTTGAAATGAGTGAAAAGCGACCCGTTTGGGCACTCAAACAGGATTTTTTGTGTTGCATCCATTACTTTGGTCAGGTTTAGCTGCTTTATACGGTTAAATCTTATCTTTCTGGGCACAATATGCACAGTAAAAAAAAAAAAGAACAATTGAATATCCCCCTCCCATGTCATTTTAGATGGGAGATCAGGTGCAACAAACAATTTAAGTCAGCCCATCAGTGCTAACCCAGAAGTCCACAAGTTGCGGGCTACTGTAGCAGAGCAGGTGTCCTCGGTGAAGGCAAGTGTCCTGTTAACACTCTGATCCTCTGTGGGAGCAACGCCTAGCCCCTTCTTGCTCTTGGACGTTTCCACACTGATGCAGCACTAGCAGGAGACAGATATTTGACAAATCGACTTGGAGAGATGGCATTCTAAGACCCATTCTATTGCTAATGTTTGACAATGAAGATCGCTGCATGTTTGATTTTATGCATCCTATAAGAATGTGTGGCTTAAATGGCAAGCTCACCAATTAGAGGGAATGTCCATGTACTATTGCCCATTTACATTTGGAGATTAGCAATTTAAGGTGATCGCTTCAAGAAAAGTTCAGTTAATGAAATTAGAGATTGTACAATATTTCAAGTATAGAAGGCATAAAAAAAGTACAAAGAAAGACCATGATAGGAATTCAATTAATATGGTCCATTCCATCTGGGGCACATTGATCGCCTTCCATTTCCATAGTCAGAATGCTCTCCTAGTGTTTGAATGGGTTTCCTCCCACAGTCCAATAAACATCCTGAGAGGTTAATTGATTTCCGAGAAAATGGTACAGAATTTAGAATATAAATTCCACTTGGTTAGTGACCGATTTGATTTTAATATCTTTATAGTGCCATAAATATGTTGCCTGTATATAATAGTATAAAAATAAAATGTTTCTGCCTATCTTCTATGCCAATATAGCATTTATGCGCAAAACCTGTAGTGACCTACAGCAACCACACACCCCTTCCCTGGGAGTTTGGCCCAACAAATATGAACCAGTACATGAGATGCAGCCTACCTTTCTCGGCTGTTGCAGGAGTGTTAAAGGCAGTTTATTAGCCAACAGTACAGCGTAAACACAAATTATATATATATATATATATATATATATATATATATATATATATATATATATATATATATATATATAGTGTAGAAATCGGTGGCACTCAGGCAGACTTGTTAAATGCAGAAAAAAATTCTTTATTTGCCTACATGTTTCGGGGAAAAGCACCCCGTCCTCAGGGCTAAGCAACAATGGGAAGATACACACACAACACTTAAATACACCACAGGAAAAGACATTAGTGCAGGGATTGTACTCACCTGTCCTCACGACTCTTCTGGAGTGCCGGTATGACTTTGGATTATATATATATATATATATATATATATATATATATATATATATATATATATATATATATATATATATATATATATATATATATATATATATATATATATCCAGCTTAAGACAAATAAGAGCTAACTGCCCATTGCTGTGTGGTTCAGTGCTGGTGTTGCACCTAAACAGAGTCAATGGGGTCAATTCTATTCGGCAACTTAAGAATAGCGCCGGGAATTAGCTCCCGACGCTATTCAATTCAGCTGCTAGTGACCCGCAATTGTCGGGAATTCTTCTCTCATCCCTGGGGGATGAGAGAAGAAACCCGACAAAAGTGCTGCCTCGCGGCTGGCGCGAGGCTGATTCTGTCGGGAATCGGCCTCGCGCCGGGGAGTTAAGTCGGAGAATGCCCGTTCTCCCGACAAAACTACCTGTTAAGTCGGCGAGAACGGGACATCGCCGACTTAACTGGAGCTGAATTGAATAGCGTCGGGAGCTAATTCCCGGCGCTATTCTTTAGTTGCCGAATAGAATTGACCCCAATGATCCTTGCTGTTTTGTCTGATTAATAAATCAGAATTTGTTAATTAATATGGAATGCCTCCGGCACTTTCCTTAAGACATTTCAATTTTGCCTCGAGCAACAATCAGGAACATCCCTCCCAGGGATCCCTTGGATCTTAAATCACAGCAATCGCTGTGACCTTGGCAAGAAAGACCTTGGAGCTGGAGCAGCAGAGATGCTCCCATGAGAAGGAACAATAAACCTGCCATCTCAAATCATTTATTAGAAAATGTTAAAAAGCATAGACCTTGTGAAAACAACCTTGTGGTTAATATGCAAATTGCTAACTCTTTCACTGAAAGGCTGCAATCACCCTCCATTAACAAATGGAGATACTTAGAGAATATTTGAAGACTGCTTGAAATGGAAAGGCTGTGTGTCTTGAAATGTATACATGTACTCTATAGGTCAAATACTGCTCGTATTCCATTAAGACACTTGATAAATGCATCCATTACAAATAAAGGAGAGTGTAGACAAACGGGTGCAGCAATATCATAATGTAATAGGAAACTTTTTTCTTTAATCATACAAGAGATAAATTGCAGTGACTCATTTTTATCCAGTCCTGTATGCAAGCTTCATCGTACATGTGTCAATAAGTGAAATCCATGTAACCGATATTGAGCTTGGTTGTAATCACAGATGACGTATTATGAAATTATCAAGACATCCTCTGTACGTTCTCTCCAATTCAGTAACATCTCATGTCTCTAAGGAAATTAGTGCAATTTTGGTAGGAATGTTAATTTTGACAAATTTAGCATAGTAATTCTGACTATGGGGTCGATTCAATTCTCCGACAGTTGAATAGCGACGGGAGCTAATTCCCGGCGCTAATCAACTCAGCTCATGTTAAGTCGGCGAATGCACGTTCTCCCAGACTTAACAGGTTGATTTGTCGGGAGAACGGGCATTCTCCGACTTAACTCCCCAGCGCGATGCTGATTCCCGACAGAATCAGCCTCGCGGAAGCACTTTTGTCGGATTTCCTCTCGCATACCCCGGGGGAGGATGAGAAAAGAATTCTCTACAATTCAGTGCCACTTGGAATTAGCTCCCGGTGCTATTCTACTGTCTGAGAATTGAATCGACCCCTATGTTAAGGCCCATATACAGTACTCATCACTGTAAGTTTGCTATTTTAGCCACCAAATGAAAACATTCACACTGTGACCCAGATTCAACAAATCTAACCCTAGTTTACTTGCGTTCTTATTAAAATGAATGTTTCTCATCTGAAACCTTACCAAGACATGCACAAATACATATGTATAACAAGGTCATTTATATCCACTATTCATTAAAGGAGACCCCAACAACCTTGAATGTACTGTTTGCATTTTAGGATGAGCCAACTTCGTTTTCACATAATATATTTCTATACAAAAGCTTGGAGGACGATTCAATTGCCACCACTACATGGCACCCAACGGAGCAATTCAGTTGTTGCTACATTCGGGAGAGCAAGCATCCAGGAAGACACATTTCAGCTTACAGCCGCCTGAGGTGCGTGCTGAAATGTGCGTAAACTCTGGTTTGGGCGCTCAAATGGGAGTTTGAGCATCCTAACTTGTACTTTAGGTGGGTTTTAGCACATTTCTGCTGCTAAACCAGGTACTATTGGGTGTGCATATGAGGCATGTGCACTCAACAGGGTCAACAATTGAATAGACCCTGTGGGATTGAATCGGCACCCTGGTGCCGTAGCAGGTTCTGTATGACAGTCATTTCACACAAGAATACAATATTGGGCAAACTCAATTCTACAAATTTGTTAAGCTCCTGGGATGAATGCCAGTAGCTATTTTAATTGGCCATGCGGTATATAAAACCACTTAAATCAGGAGATGCAGTTTACCACAACTAATATCCAAGGTTCAGTCATGGCAAACCGCATTGTCCAACTTAAGAGTCAGATGCAACGCTATTACCACAAGCGTTAACACCAAAACTAGCCCTGAGAAGAATCCTGCTTGCACAGATATAAGTTTATGATGACTGCTCCGGGGGGCGGACTCAATTGTTTTGAGCACCGCAGTAATTATTTGGCGCACAACAAAGCAATTCAATTGTTTTTGGTACTTACTAAAAGTCCTGGTTACAATACCCAAACCACGGACTTATCACACAATTCTGCTTGCCACCGTAGGAGGCTGCAAGCAGAAATGTGGTCGCCCACAGCATTCACGCACCATCGGAGGAACAATTTAATTGTTCTATCATAGAAAGATAAAATGTGATGGCAAATAAGAACCACTTGGCCCAACAATACCCCTTTCACACTGCCAATGCCGGATCCCACCCGGGAATTGTAAACGGGTCCTACCCGGGTGGGATCCGACATTGGACGCTGATGCTGGCTTCCCTGACCGGGCAATATGCCGGGATCATCTCCGCGCCGCCTCTCCCGATTGTAGTGAACGGGTCCCGGGTCGGATCAACCCAGGAGCCTGTTTACGCTGCCACTGACCCTGTATTCAACCCAGGAATAACACTGCTTTATTCCTGGGTTGACTTGCCGGGTCAGGCGACCCGGGATTTCGGCTATGCCCCTTTCACACCGCGCGCTGACCCGTGTTATTTGTGCGGTGTGAAAGGGGTACTAGTCTGCCCATGTACACACGCCTACGCACTAGGGCTAATTTTTTGTAAGGAGCCAATTAACTTATCAATATATTTTTGGATTGTCAGAGGAAACCCACGCAAGCATGGGAAGAATATACAAACTCCACATAGGGTTGTGGTGAGAATTAAACCCATGATCTCAGTGCTGAGGCAGTGCTGAGGCAGTAATATATACCACCCGTACTGCCTTATCGGGCACCCATTCATTAGCACGACGCCCAAATTGATTGATTCTCCCCCCCCCCCATGAGAAAAAAAATATATAAATAAAAATCAGGCCCGGGACTAGAATTCAACTGCAGATATGCATTTTCCTGGACTTATTGGGTTCTAAGGATTCCTTCAATAATCACTGTCAGTCTTTGGGATATATTTACTGAAAAGCGTTTTTTTCAAAGCCATCTATTATTGGCGGTTTTGAGGGCAGGATTTAAAATGGCAATACTACAATCACAATGAGGCTTGCTTTGCATTTATTGCCCATATAAATCCAGCCCTCCAAACAGAGGCTTTGAAAAAAAAAAAAAAATTCTCTTCAGTAAAAACAAAAAAATATATAATACCCATTCGCCTCAAAACAGGGGTCTAAATGAAGAGAAAAAAAAAAAAAGTGTCCTATTTACCTATCAGTTGACAGTAGGCTTAATAAATTATTACTGTCTAGCATCAGGTTTATAAACACATTAATATTTTATTCTGATTGCCTCTCATCTTCAAGATACACCAGGATACATTTCCGAAAGTAAATTTTACCAGGCTAAAAACTAAAAATACATATATTTAGATAAACCCTTAACTTGCCAGAAGAGATTGAATGTACCCTATAAATCAAGGAAGAAAATAAAGTGCAAAAAAAAATAAAAAATTGGGGGAAAAAAAAAAAAGCATGACATATAGGTCCTCCACATAAGGCAGTTCCTTCAATCTTAGCTATGGATTGTTAATAGCCTGATTATATGTCATGCTAACATATGGAGACTACATAATTGTTAACCCTCACAAGCTCATAGTAAGTAATTTCACTTGTGCATGTATATAAATCAATATACTGTTCACACCCATGGTAATTGAATCCTTGGCAGATACCAGTGGATGTAAAAAAAAAAAAATTCTGAGTGTTCTGCAGATACACACTCCTCCTTTATAATGGAAGCCTTGTCAAAAATGTCATAAGAATCCCAATGTTTGGTAGACCTCGACATATTTAAAACAAGCACACGTAACAAGATTGCAATGGTGACAGAATACAGATTGCCTACTTTGCACAGGTAGACACAGACAGTTTGATCAAATTTAATGCCAAAGAACAGGAGCAAAAAGGCCACAAAACAAATCATACATGCACGGTAACAAGACATAGCCAATTGTGACTGGCTATGGTGGAATATGAAGTCACAAATGGCTCTTAGACAAGGTGCAAATAATAGAAGTACAAGCACAGCACGGATCGCTGTGTACACACTTTGAAAATAAGGGTCCCAACATTACACACAACAAGTGACTGCAGAGGCTGCTAAACAAGTAATGCTCTGCACATACTGCACACCCTGCCAGTCTCAGACAGAGCGGCGTCTTGCTCTATACATATGAATGTGCATATGAATACTATGGTCTAGTAAGAATCTCATTATTAGCGTTAATGGTTTTCATGGCAGCACCCTGAAACAGAAATGTGATAAAATACGTTCTTGCCACAGCATCACATCACTGGTGCAACCAAACAGGGTAACCAAGTCATTCTACAAGGCAGATAGATCCCCATCACCGCCCAGAGCAAGCACATACACATCATGTGTACACAGCCCACTGCGCTAACCCTTCCTCCATTACTACACCTGTCATTCCTATATGGACATAGTTAGAAGCTGTCTATCTCCTATAGAAACGCGCTGCGCCAGCCCTTCGCTGCTCCAACCTTACCTTCCCCCCGCAGCCCAACACACTATGCACACCCCCAGCTTACCGTTCTGGGCGCCGGTGGCCGGTCCCGGGAGAAGGCCGCAGGAGACTAGCATCAGCCCTAGCAGGAGGGCTGCAGGCAGGGGGCGGAGGTCGCAGCGGTCCATGTGCGCACTGAGAGGGGAGACACAGCCAGCGGGCTCGGTGTCCAATCTCTCGGGCCTGGATTCCGGTATCCGCCGCTACCCCTCGGTCTCCTCCCGCACCAGGCAGCCACTGAATCTCGCGAGAGCCACCCGTCGTGTGTGGGCAGCAGAAGGCGGAGCCCGGTGCGTCAGTCCGCCGGAAGACAGCCGCCCGCTGGCACGCCCCTCTCTGTAGTGCTATTACTGCTGCTGTGCAGGGGAAGGGAGGGGGACTCAGTGCTGTTTGTGCGGTGGCGGCGGGTGCGTCCTCCTCTGGTTACACGTCAGCAACCGCACCTCTGCTCGGTGCACAGTGAATTCAGAATTGGTTGCAGATTTTACTCTGGCAGCAAAATCTATGCCCATATACTCGCATGCTGGGGGCCGCCCAGCACAGGGCAAGGTCCAGGGGGGCCCGCACCGCACACCATGTACCCATTACTTATAATACCTTCCAGAGTCCTGCGCGCAGCAGCAGCGCTGCAGAAATCACTAGTAGAACTTTTCCCAGTGTTTCTCTATCGTCCTAAGTGGATGCTGGGGTTCCTGAAAGGACCATGGGGAATAGCGGCTCCGCAGGAGACAGGGCACAAAAAAGTAAAGCTTTACTAGGTCAGGTGGTGTGCACTGGCTCCTCCCCCCATGACCCTCCTCCAGACTCCAGTTAGATTTTGTGCCCGAACGAGAAGGGTGCAATCTAGGTGGCTCTCCTAAAGAGCTGCTTAGAGAAAGTTTAGTTTAGGTTTTTTTCTTTACAGTGAGTCCTGCTGGCAACAGGATCACTGCAACGTGGGACTTAGGGGGAAAGTAGTAAACTCACCTGCATGCAGAGTGGATTTGCTGCTTGGCTACTGGACACCATTAGCTCCAGAGGGATCGAACACAGGCCCAGCCGTGGAGTCCGGTCCCGGAGCCGCGCCGCCGACCCCCTTGCAGATGCTGAAGCGTGAAGAGGTCCGGAAACCGGCGGCTGAAGACTCCTCAGTCTTCATAAGGTAGCGCACAGCACTGCAGCTGTGCGCCATTTTCCTCTCAGCACACTTCACTGGGCAGTCACTGAGGGTGCAGAGCGCTGGGGGGGGGCGCTCTGAGAGGCAAATATAAACCTTATACAAGGCTAAAAATACCTCACATATAGCCCATAGGGGCTATATGGAGATATTTAACCCCTGCCTGACTGGAAAAATAGCGGGAGAAGAACCCGCCGAAAAAGGGGCGGGGCCTATCTCCTCAGCACACGGCGCCATTTTCTGTCACAGCTCCGCTGGTCAGAACGGCTCCCAGGTCTCTCCCCTGCACTGCAGAAACAGGGTAAAACAGAGAGGGGGGGCACATTAATGGCTATATATATATATATTAAAGCAGCTATAAGGGAGCACTTAATATAAGGATATCCCTTGTATATATAGCGCTTTGTGGTGTGTGCTGGCAGACTCTCCCTCTGTCTCCCCAAAAGGGCTAGTGGGTCCTGTCTTCATTAGAGCATTCCCTGTGAGTTTGCGGTGTGTGTCGGTACGTGGTGTCGACATGTATGAGGACGATATTGGTGTGGAGGCGGAGCAATTGCCAAATATGCAGATGTCACCCCCCAGGGGGTCGACACCAGAATGGATGCCTTTATTTGTGGAATTACGTGATGGTTTATCTTCCCTTAAACAGTCAGTTGAGGACATGAGGCGGCCGGACAATCAATTAATGCCTGTCCAGGCGCCTCAAACACCGTCAGGGGCTGTAAAACGCCCTTTGCCTCAGTCGGTCGACACAGACCCAGACACGGGCACTGATTCCAGTGACGACGGTAGAAATTCAAACGTATTTTCCAGTAGGGCCACACGTTATATGATTTTGGCAATGAAGGAGACGTTACATTTAGCTGATACTACAGATACCGTAAAACAGGGTATTATGTATGGTGTGAAAAAACTACAAACAGTTTTTCCTGAATCAGAAGAATTAAATGACGTGTGTGATGAAGCGTGGGTTGCTCCTGATAAAAAGTTGATAATTTCAAAAAAGTTATTGGCATTATACCCTTTCCCGCCAGAGGTTAGGGCGCGCTGGGAAACACCCCCTAAGGTGGACAAGGCGCTCACACGCTTATCCAAACAAGTGGCGTTACCCTCTCCTGAGACGGCCGCACTTAAGGATCCATCAGATAGAAAGATGGAAGTTATTCAAAAGAATATATACACACATGCAGGTGTTATACTACGACCAGCTATAGCAACTGCCTGGATGTGCAGTGCTGGAGTAGTTTGGTCAGAATCCCTGATTGAAAATATTGATACCCTAGATAGGGACAATGTTTTACTGTCGTTAGAACAAATAAAGGATGCATTTATCTATATGCGTGATGCACAGAGGGATATTTGCACACTGGCATCTCGGGTGAGTGCTATGTCCATTTCAGCCAGAAGAGCCTTATGGACACGACAGTGGACAGGCGATGCGGATTCAAAACGTCACATGGAGGTTTTGCCGTATAAAGGGGAGGAGTTATTTGGAGTTGGTCTATCAGACTTGGTGGCCACGGCTACTGCCGGGAAATCCACTTTTTTACCTCAAGTCACTCCCCAACAGAGAAAGGCACCGACCTTTCAACCGCAGCCTTTTCGCTCCTACAAAAATAAGAGAGCAAAGGGCTTGTCGTACCTGCCACGAGGCAGAGGAAGAGGGAAGAGACACCAACAGGCAGCTCCTTCCCAGGAACAGAAGCCCTCCCCGGCTCCTGCAAAAACCTCAGCATGACGCTGGGGCCTCTCAAGCGGACTCGGGGACAGTGGGGGGCCGTCTCAAAAATTACAGCGCGCAGTGGGCTCACTCGCAGGTAGACCCCTGGATCCTGCAGATAATATCTCAGGGGTACAGGTTGGAATTAGAGACGGATCCTCCTCATCGTTTCCTGAAGTCTGCCTTACCAACCGTCTCTTCCGAAAGGGAGAGGGTGTTGGAAGCCATTCACAAGCTGTACGCTCAGCAGGTGATAGTCAAAGTACCCCTATTACAACAAGGAAAGGGGTATTATTCCACTCTATTTGTGGTACCGAAGCCGGATGGCTCGGTAAGGCCTATTCTAAATCTGAAGTCCTTGAACCTCTACATAAAAAAGTTCAAGTTCAAGATGGAGTCACTCAGAGCAGTGATAGCGAACCTGGAAGAAGGGGACTTTATGGTATCCTTGGACATCAAGGATGCGTATCTACACGTTCCGATTTACCCCGCACACCAGGGGTACCTCAGGTTCATTGTTCAAAACTGTCACTATCAGTTTCAGACGCTGCCGTTCGGATTGTCCACGGCGCCTCGGGTCTTTACCAAGGTAATGGCCGAGATGATGATTCTTCTTCGAAGAAAAGGCGTATTAGTTATCCCATACTTGGACGATCTCCTAATAAGGGCAAGGTCCAGAGAACAGCTGGAGACAGCTTTAGCACTATCTCAAGAGGTGCTAAGACAACACGGGTGGATTCTGAATATTCCAAAATCCCATTTAATCCCGACAACTCGTCTGCTGTTCCTAGGAATGATTCTGGACACGGTTCAGAAAAAGGTTTTCCTTCCAGAGGAAAAAGCCAAGGAGTTATCCGATCTGGTCAGGAACCTCCTAAAACCAGGAAAAGTGTCAGTACATCAATGCACAAGAGTCCTGGGAAAAATGGTGGCTTCTTACGAAGCAATTCCATTCGGCAGATTCCATGCAAGAATATTCCAAAGGGATCTGTTGGACAAATGGTCAGGGTCGCATCTGCAGATGCACCTGCGAATAACCCTGTCACCAAAGACAAGGGTGTCACTTCTGTGGTGGTTGCAGAAGGCTCACCTATTAGAAGGCCGCAGATTCGGCATTCAGGATTGGATCCTGGTGACCACGGACGCCAGCCTGAGAGGCTGGGGAGCAGTCACACAAGGAAGAAACTTCCAGGGAGTATGGACGAGTCTGGAAAAGTCTCTTCACATAAACATTCTGGAACTAAGAGCAATCTACAATGCTCTAAGCCAGGCGGAACTTCTCCTGCAAGGAAAGCCGGTGTTGATTCAGTCGGACAACATCACGGCGGTCGCCCATGTAAACAGGCAGGGCGGCACAAGAAGCAGGAGTGCAATGGCAGAAGCTGCCAAGATTCTTCGCTGGGCGGAGAATCACGTGATAGCACTGTCAGCAGTGTTCATCCCGGGCGTGGACAACTGGGAAGCAGACTTCCTCAGCAGACACGATCTTCATCCGGGAGAGTGGGGTCTACATCCAGAAGTCTTCAACATGTTAATAGACCGTTGGGAAAGACCAATTGTAGACATGATGGCGTCTCGCCTCAACAAGAAACTGGACAAATATTGCGCCAGGTCAAGAGATCCACAGGCAATAGCTGTGGACGCACTGGTAACTCCTTGGGTGTACCAGTCAGTGTATGTGTTTCCTCCTCTGCCGCTCATACCAAAGGTATTGAAGATCATACGGCAAAGAAGAGTAAGAACAATACTAGTGGTTCCGGATTGGCCGAGAAGGACTTGGTATCCGGAACTTCAAGAGATGCTCACGGACGAACCGTGGCCTCTACCTCTGAGAAGGGACCTGCTACAGCAGGGTCCCTGTCTTTTTCAAGACTTACCGCGGCTGCGTTTGACGGCATGGCGGTTGAACGCCAGATCCTAAAAGGGAAAGGCATTCCAGAAGAAGTCATTCCTACCTTGATTAAGGCACGGAAGGAAGTCACCGTGAAACATTATCACCGCATTTGGCGAAAATATGTAGCGTGGTGCGAGGATCGGAAGGTTCCGACGGAGGAATTCCAACTGGGTCGTTTCCTACATTTCCTGCAATCAGGATTATCTATGGGTCTCAAATTGGGATCCATTAAGGTTCAAATTTCGGCCCTGTCAATATTCTTCCAAAAAGAATTGGCCTCTGTCCCTGAGGTCCAGACTTTTGTCAAGGGAGTACTGCATATACAGCCTCCTGTGGTGCCTCCGGTGGCACCGTGGGATCTAAATGTAGTTTTAGATTTCCTCAAATCCCATTGGTTTGAACCATTGAAAAAGGTGGATTTGAAATATCTCACATTGAAAGTGACTATGTTACTAGCCCTGGCCTCTGCCAGGAGAGTATCTGAATTGGCGGCTTTATCTTATAAAAGTCCTTATCTAATCTTCCATTCGGATAGGGCAGAACTGCGGACTCGTCCGCATTTTCTCCCTAAAGTGGTATCAGCATTTCATCTGAACCAACCTATTGTGGTGCCTGCGGCCACTAGCGACTTGGAGGACTCCAAGTTGTTGGACGTTGTCAGAGCCTTAAAAATATACATTGCAAGGACGGCTGGAGTCAGAAAATCTGACTCGCTGTTTATATTGTATGCACCCAACAAGTTGGGCGCACCTGCTTCTAAGCAGTCGATTGCTCGTTGGATTTGTAACACAATTCAACTTGCACATTCTGTGGCAGGCCTGCCACAGCCTAAAACTGTAAAAGCCCACTCCACAAGGAAGGTGGGCTCATCTTGGGCGGCTGCCCGAGGGGTCTCGGCATTACAACTCTGCCGAGCAGCTACGTGGTCGGGGGAGAACACGTTTGTAAAATTTTACAAATTTGATACCCTGGCAAAGGAGGACCTGGAGTTCTCTCATTCGGTGCTGCAGAGTCATCCGCACTCTCCCGCCCGTTTGGGAGCTTTGGTATAATCCCCATGGTCCTTTCAGGAACCCCAGCATCCACTTAGGACGATAGAGAAAATAAGAATTTACTTACCGATAATTCTATTTCTCGGAGTCCGTAGTGGATGCTGGGCGCCCATCCCAAGTGCGGATTATCTGCAATACTTGTACATAGTTATTGTTAACTAATTCGGGTTATTGTTAAGGAGCCATCTTTAAGAGGCCCTTTCTGTTGTCATACTGTTAACTGGGTTTAGATCACAAGTTGTACGGTGTGATTGGTGTGGCTGGTATGAGTCTTACCCGGGATTCAAAATGCCTCCCTTATTGTGTATGCTCGTCCGGGCACAGTACCTAACTGGAGTCTGGAGGAGGGTCATAGGGGGAGGAGCCAGTGCACACCACCTGACCTAGTAAAGCTTTACTTTTTTGTGCCCTGTCTCCTGCGGAGCCGCTATTCCCCATGGTCCTTTCAGGAACCCCAGCATCCACTACGGACTCCGAGAAATAGAATTATCGGTAAGTAAATTCTTATTATTAAAGCAGCTATAAGGGAGCACTTAATATAAGGATATCCCTTGTATATATAGCGCTTTGTGGTGTGTGCTGGCAGACTCTCCCTCTGTCTCCCCAAAAGGGCTAGTGGGTCCTGTCTTCATTAGAGCATTCCCTGTGAGTTTGCGGTGTGTGTCGGTACGTGGTGTCGACATGTATGAGGACGATATTGGTGTGGAGGCGGAGCAATTGCCAAATATGCAGATGTCACCCCCCAGGGGGTCGACACCAGAATGGATGCCTTTATTTGTGGAATTACGTGATGGTTTATCTTCCCTTAAACAGTCAGTTGAGGACATGAGGCGGCCGGACAATCAATTAATGCCTGTCCAGGCGCCTCAAACACCGTCAGGGGCTGTAAAACGCCCTTTGCCTCAGTCGGTCGACACAGACCCAGACACGGGCACTGATTCCAGTGACGACGGTAGAAATTCAAACGTATTTTCCAGTAGGGCCACACGTTATATGATTTTGGCAATGAAGGAGACGTTACATTTAGCTGATACTACAGATACCGTAAAACAGGGTATTATGTATGGTGTGAAAAAACTACAAACAGTTTTTCCTGAATCAGAAGAATTAAATGACGTGTGTGATGAAGCGTGGGTTGCTCCTGATAAAAAGTTGATAATTTCAAAAAAGTTATTGGCATTATACCCTTTCCCGCCAGAGGTTAGGGCGCGCTGGGAAACACCCCCTAAGGTGGACAAGGCGCTCACACGCTTATCCAAACAAGTGGCGTTACCCTCTCCTGAGACGGCCGCACTTAAGGATCCATCAGATAGAAAGATGGAAGTTATTCAAAAGAATATATACACACATGCAGGTGTTATACTACGACCAGCTATAGCAACTGCCTGGATGTGCAGTGCTGGAGTAGTTTGGTCAGAATCCCTGATTGAAAATATTGATACCCTAGATAGGGACAATGTTTTACTGTCGTTAGAACAAATAAAGGATGCATTTATCTATATGCGTGATGCACAGAGGGATATTTGCACACTGGCATCTCGGGTGAGTGCTATGTCCATTTCAGCCAGAAGAGCCTTATGGACACGACAGTGGACAGGCGATGCGGATTCAAAACGTCACATGGAGGTTTTGCCGTATAAAGGGGAGGAGTTATTTGGAGTTGGTCTATCAGACTTGGTGGCCACGGCTACTGCCGGGAAATCCACTTTTTTACCTCAAGTCACTCCCCAACAGAGAAAGGCACCGACCTTTCAACCGCAGCCTTTTCGCTCCTACAAAAATAAGAGAGCAAAGGGCTTGTCGTACCTGCCACGAGGCAGAGGAAGAGGGAAGAGACACCAACAGGCAGCTCCTTCCCAGGAACAGAAGCCCTCCCCGGCTCCTGCAAAAACCTCAGCATGACGCTGGGGCCTCTCAAGCGGACTCGGGGACAGTGGGGGGCCGTCTCAAAAATTACAGCGCGCAGTGGGCTCACTCGCAGGTAGACCCCTGGATCCTGCAGATAATATCTCAGGGGTACAGGTTGGAATTAGAGACGGATCCTCCTCATCGTTTCCTGAAGTCTGCCTTACCAACCGTCTCTTCCGAAAGGGAGAGGGTGTTGGAAGCCATTCACAAGCTGTACGCTCAGCAGGTGATAGTCAAAGTACCCCTATTACAACAAGGAAAGGGGTATTATTCCACTCTATTTGTGGTACCGAAGCCGGATGGCTCGGTAAGGCCTATTCTAAATCTGAAGTCCTTGAACCTCTACATAAAAAAGTTCAAGTTCAAGATGGAGTCACTCAGAGCAGTGATAGCGAACCTGGAAGAAGGGGACTTTATGGTATCCTTGGACATCAAGGATGCGTATCTACACGTTCCGATTTACCCCGCACACCAGGGGTACCTCAGGTTCATTGTTCAAAACTGTCACTATCAGTTTCAGACGCTGCCGTTCGGATTGTCCACGGCGCCTCGGGTCTTTACCAAGGTAATGGCCGAGATGATGATTCTTCTTCGAAGAAAAGGCGTATTAGTTATCCCATACTTGGACGATCTCCTAATAAGGGCAAGGTCCAGAGAACAGCTGGAGACAGCTTTAGCACTATCTCAAGAGGTGCTAAGACAACACGGGTGGATTCTGAATATTCCAAAATCCCATTTAATCCCGACAACTCGTCTGCTGTTCCTAGGAATGATTCTGGACACGGTTCAGAAAAAGGTTTTCCTTCCAGAGGAAAAAGCCAAGGAGTTATCCGATCTGGTCAGGAACCTCCTAAAACCAGGAAAAGTGTCAGTACATCAATGCACAAGAGTCCTGGGAAAAATGGTGGCTTCTTACGAAGCAATTCCATTCGGCAGATTCCATGCAAGAATATTCCAAAGGGATCTGTTGGACAAATGGTCAGGGTCGCATCTGCAGATGCACCTGCGAATAACCCTGTCACCAAAGACAAGGGTGTCACTTCTGTGGTGGTTGCAGAAGGCTCACCTATTAGAAGGCCGCAGATTCGGCATTCAGGATTGGATCCTGGTGACCACGGACGCCAGCCTGAGAGGCTGGGGAGCAGTCACACAAGGAAGAAACTTCCAGGGAGTATGGACGAGTCTGGAAAAGTCTCTTCACATAAACATTCTGGAACTAAGAGCAATCTACAATGCTCTAAGCCAGGCGGAACTTCTCCTGCAAGGAAAGCCGGTGTTGATTCAGTCGGACAACATCACGGCGGTCGCCCATGTAAACAGGCAGGGCGGCACAAGAAGCAGGAGTGCAATGGCAGAAGCTGCCAAGATTCTTCGCTGGGCGGAGAATCACGTGATAGCACTGTCAGCAGTGTTCATCCCGGGCGTGGACAACTGGGAAGCAGACTTCCTCAGCAGACACGATCTTCATCCGGGAGAGTGGGGTCTACATCCAGAAGTCTTCAACATGTTAATAGACCGTTGGGAAAGACCAATTGTAGACATGATGGCGTCTCGCCTCAACAAGAAACTGGACAAATATTGCGCCAGGTCAAGAGATCCACAGGCAATAGCTGTGGACGCACTGGTAACTCCTTGGGTGTACCAGTCAGTGTATGTGTTTCCTCCTCTGCCGCTCATACCAAAGGTATTGAAGATCATACGGCAAAGAAGAGTAAGAACAATACTAGTGGTTCCGGATTGGCCGAGAAGGACTTGGTATCCGGAACTTCAAGAGATGCTCACGGACGAACCGTGGCCTCTACCTCTGAGAAGGGACCTGCTACAGCAGGGTCCCTGTCTTTTTCAAGACTTACCGCGGCTGCGTTTGACGGCATGGCGGTTGAACGCCAGATCCTAAAAGGGAAAGGCATTCCAGAAGAAGTCATTCCTACCTTGATTAAGGCACGGAAGGAAGTCACCGTGAAACATTATCACCGCATTTGGCGAAAATATGTAGCGTGGTGCGAGGATCGGAGGGTTCCGACGGAGGAATTCCAACTGGGTCGTTTCCTACATTTCCTGCAATCAGGATTATCTATGGGTCTCAAATTGGGATCCATTAAGGTTCAAATTTCGGCCCTGTCAATATTCTTCCAAAAAGAATTGGCCTCTGTCCCTGAGGTCCAGACTTTTGTCAAGGGAGTACTGCATATACAGCCTCCTGTGGTGCCTCCGGTGGCACCGTGGGATCTAAATGTAGTTTTAGATTTCCTCAAATCCCATTGGTTTGAACCATTGAAAAAGGTGGATTTGAAATATCTCACATTGAAAGTGACTATGTTACTAGCCCTGGCCTCTGCCAGGAGAGTATCTGAATTGGCGGCTTTATCTTATAAAAGTCCTTATCTAATCTTCCATTCGGATAGGGCAGAACTGCGGACTCGTCCGCATTTTCTCCCTAAAGTGGTATCAGCATTTCATCTGAACCAACCTATTGTGGTGCCTGCGGCCACTAGCGACTTGGAGGACTCCAAGTTGTTGGACGTTGTCAGAGCCTTAAAAATATACATTGCAAGGACGGCTGGAGTCAGAAAATCTGACTCGCTGTTTATATTGTATGCACCCAACAAGTTGGGCGCACCTGCTTCTAAGCAGTCGATTGCTCGTTGGATTTGTAACACAATTCAACTTGCACATTCTGTGGCAGGCCTGCCACAGCCTAAAACTGTAAAAGCCCACTCCACAAGGAAGGTGGGCTCATCTTGGGCGGCTGCCCGAGGGGTCTCGGCATTACAACTCTGCCGAGCAGCTACGTGGTCGGGGGAGAACACGTTTGTAAAATTTTACAAATTTGATACCCTGGCAAAGGAGGACCTGGAGTTCTCTCATTCGGTGCTGCAGAGTCATCCGCACTCTCCCGCCCGTTTGGGAGCTTTGGTATAATCCCCATGGTCCTTTCAGGAACCCCAGCATCCACTTAGGACGATAGAGAAAATAAGAATTTACTTACCGATAATTCTATTTCTCGGAGTCCGTAGTGGATGCTGGGCGCCCATCCCAAGTGCGGATTATCTGCAATACTTGTACATAGTTATTGTTAACTAATTCGGGTTATTGTTAAGGAGCCATCTTTAAGAGGCCCTTTCTGTTGTCATACTGTTAACTGGGTTTAGATCACAAGTTGTACGGTGTGATTGGTGTGGCTGGTATGAGTCTTACCCGGGATTCAAAATGCCTCCCTTATTGTGTATGCTCGTCCGGGCACAGTACCTAACTGGAGTCTGGAGGAGGGTCATGGGGGGAGGAGCCAGTGCACACCACCTGACCTAGTAAAGCTTTACTTTTTTGTGCCCTGTCTCCTGCGGAGCCGCTATTCCCCATGGTCCTTTCAGGAACCCCAGCATCCACTACGGACTCCGAGAAATAGAATTATCGGTAAGTAAATTCTTATTTTTGTGCATGCGCAGTAGAAAAATCACTGGAAAAATGTCCCCAGCGCCATTTCCCCTGCAATTTGCGCACGTGCTGTAGCCCCTGGGACAGCGCTAGGGACCCTAGTGCCCAGAAATACAGCACTGCTGGCTAGAGAGGAGGGGGCCCAGATGGAGTCTGCACACACCCCGCTCTAGAAATGCCCTTTGCCAGTGCACATCATCTCTGAATAAGGGGCCCATGGTACATGATTTCAGATTTGTACACAAACCCAATGGTTTATGTACAAATCCGATGTTTGTCCAAGATCCATTCTGCCCATGTGCAGAACGGAACCTACAATATCACTCGCAGCCCTCCCTGCTTAGCGCCCATTTATCATTGATTGCATATTTAGGGGTCTATTGACTAAGCCTTGGATGGATATAAAGTGGATGGAGATTCAGGCTTAGATTTATCAAGCCTTGGAGAGTGATAAATTGCACAGGGATAAAGTACCAACCAATCAGCTCCTAGCTAATTTGCTGCGGGGTACACTGGGCTCCACAAGGATTGGACAATGGGGTGTAGAGTAGGATCTTGATCCGAGGCACCAACAGGCTCAAAGCTTTGACTGTTCCCAGAATGCACAGCGCCGCCTCCTCTATAACCCCGCCTCCCAGCATAGGAGCTCAGTTTGTCAGTTGGTGCTGCAGTAAGCAGGCACTGAACAGAGGGGCTGCTCCAGGCAGCCCTAAGAAAAGCTTTTTATGAGGTAAAAAGTGAAGACTTCAAGGGCAGCAGCAGGGGTAAATGTCTTCTGCCATTCTCTGCTGCAGCTCCAGCTCTCCCCAGCGGCGCTGTCCACTCCCAAGCCCTGGTTGCCGGGTACCTACAGCGGAGGCTCCGGTTTACTTCACGTTAGGCACACACGGCTGGGGCTCTCCAGGATCGTGTGGCCGCGCTTCGGGAGGTGGTAAGTGGGTCCCGCTCGCGATCCGGTGTGGTCAGTGGGAGGCGGGCCGCGCGCGCTGGCGGTGGACACTGTGGATACAGGCGATCCCACTAGATCACAAGGGCATGGCCGCAGGTCAGGTTTTCTCTTAAAACCGATTTTAATATCGCCCACAGTACTCAGTGGTTTTGCCAGCAAGGGGGATAAGGCTTAGACCTGAAGCCCCTCCCCCAGCCTCAGGGCACCATTTCCAGCAAGTGTTCCCGCCCTGGAGCTGCATCTCTGTCTTTCCTCACTCCCTGTCAGTGTCTGCGGCGCCATTACTCCTCAGCTCACTGTTCCTGGGACTGCTTGGGCAAATCCTCCTATGTAAAGCCACCTGGTTGTCAGTGCTGTGACTTTACATGACACTTAAGTATTCTACCTGCCTTTTTAGTCAGTGTTAGTAAGAAAGAGTGCATTTAGTCAGGGGTTTATAATAAGATTTTACTCACCGGTAAATCTATTTCTCGTAGTCCGTAGTGGATGCTGGGACTCCGTAAGGACCATGGGGATTAGCGGCTCCGCAGGAGACTGGGCACAACTAAAAGCTTTAGGACTACCTGGTGTGCACTGGCTCCTCCCACTAAGACCCTCCTCCAGACCTCAGTTAGGATACTGTGCCCGGAAGAGCTGACACAATAAGGAAGAATTTTGAATCCCGGGTATGACTCATACCAGCCACACCAATCACACCGTATAACTTGTGATACTATACCCAGTTAACAGTATGAAATATAACTGAGCCTCTCAACAGATGGCTCAACAATAACCCTTTAGTTAGGCAATAACTATAAACAAGTATTGCAGACAATCCGCACTTGGGATGGGCGCCCAGCATCCACTACGGACTACGAGAAATAGATTTACCGGTGAGTAAAATCTTATTTTCTCTGACGTCCTAAGTGGATGCTGGGACTCCGTAAGGACCATGGGGATTATACCAAAGCTCCCAAACGGGCGGGAGAGTGCGGATGACTCTGCAGCACCGAATGAGCAAACTCTAGGTCCTCCTCAGCCAGGGTATCAAACTTGTAGACTCTTACAAAAATGTTTTAACCCGACCAAGTAACAGCTCGGCAAAGTTGTAAAGCCGAGACCCCTCGGGCAGCCGCCCAAGAAGAGCCCACTTTTCTCGTGGAATGGGCTTTTACAGAATTAGGGTGCGGCAGTCCAGCCACAGAATGTGCAAGTTGAATCGTGCTACAGATCCAGCGAGCAATCGTCTGCTTAGAAGCAGGAGCACCCAGCTTGTTGGGTGCATACAGGAGAAATAGCGAGTCAGTTTTCCTGACTCCAGCTGTCCTGGAAACATATACTTTTCAGGGCCCTGACTACATCCAGTAACTTGGAATCCTCCAAGTCCCAAGTAGCCGCAGGCACCACAATAGGTTGGTTCACATTAAAAAATTATACCACCTTAGGAAGGAATTGGGAACGAGTCCTCAATTCCGCCTTATCCATATAAAATACAGATAAGGGCTTTTGTATGACAAAGCCGCCAATTCTGATACACGCCTGGCCGACGCCAAGGCCCACAGAATGACCACTTTCCACGTGAGGTATTATAGCTCCACGGATTTAAGTGGCTCAACCCAATGCGACTTCAGGAAATCCAACACCACGTTGAGATCCCACGGTGCCACTGGAGGCACAAACGGGGGCTGACTATGCAGCACTCCCTTAACAAAAGTCTGAACTTCAGGCAGTGAAGCCAGTTCAATTTTAGAAGAAAATCGATAGAGCTGAAATCTGGACCTTAATGGAACCCAATTTTAGGCCCATAGTCACCTCTGACTGTAGGAAGTGCAGAAATCGACCTAGCTGAAATTTCTCCTTTGGGGCCTTCCTGGCCTCACAGTACGCAACATATTTCCGCCATATGCGGTGATTATGGTTTGCGTTCACTTCTTTCCTAGCTTCAAATAGCGTAGGGATAACTTCCTCCGGAATTCCCTTTTCTCTGACGTCCTAGTGGATGCTGGGGACTCCGTAAGGACCATGGGGAATAGACGGGCTCCGCAGGAGACTGGGCACACTATAAGAAAGATTTGGTACTACCTGGTGTGCACTGGCTCCTCCCTCTATGCCCCTCCTCCAGACCTCAGTTAGATTTATGTGCCCGGCCGAGCTGGATGCACACTAGGGGCTCTCCTGAGCTCCTAGAAAGAAAGTATATGTTAGGTTTTTTATTTTACAGTGAGACCTGCTGGCAACAGGCTCACTGCAACGAGGGACTAAGGGGAGAAGAAGCGAACCTACCTGCTTGCAGCTAGCTTGGGCTTCTTAGGCTACTGGACACCATTAGCTCCAGAGGGATCGACCGCAGGACCCGTCCTTGGTGTTCGTTCCCGGAGCCGCGCCGCCGTCATCCTTACAGAGCCAGAAGCAAGAAGATGGTCCGGAAAATCGGCGGCAGAAGACTTCAGTCTTCACCAAGGTAGCGCACAGCACTGCAGCTGTGCGCCATTGCTCCTCATACACACTTCACACTCCGGTCACTGAGGGTGCAGGGCGCTGGGGGGGGGCGCCCTGAGAAGCAATAATAACACCTTGGCTGGCAAAATAACCACAATATAAAGCCCCAGAGGCTATATATGTGGTAATTACCCCAGCCAGAATACAGAAAAAAGCGGGAGAAAAGTCCGCCGAAAAAGGGGCGGAGCCATCTCCCTCAGCACACTGGCGCCATTTCTCCCTCACAGTTCCGCTGGAAGGAAGCTCCCTGACTCTCCCCTGCAGTCTACACTACAGAAAAGGGTAAAAAAGAGAGGGGGGCACAAATTTGAGGCAAAGTAAATATTATAGCAGCTATAGGGGACATAATTCAGTTAGTCCCTGCATTATATAGCGCTCTGGTGTGTGCTGGCATACTCTCTCTCTGTCTCCCCAAAGGGCTTTTGTGGGGTCCTGTCTCCTTTAAGAGCATTCCCTGTGTGTGCGGTGTGTTGGTACGGCTGTGTCGACATGTTTGATGAGGAGACTTATGTGGAGGCGGAGCAGATGCCTATAAATGTGATGTCACCCCCTGCGGGGCAGACACCTGAGTGGATGGACTTATGGAAGGAATTACGTGCAAGTGTCGACTCCTTACATAAAAAATTTGACGACATGCCAAATGCGGGACAGCCGGCTTCTCAGCTCGTGCCTGCCCAGGCAATTCAAAGGCCATCAGGGGCTCTAAAACGCCCACTACCTCAGATGGCAGACACAGATGTCGACACGGATACTGATACCAGTGTCGACGACGATGAGTCAAATTTAATGTCCACTAGGGCCATTCGTTGCATGATTGAGGCAATGAAAGAGGTTTTACACATTTCTCTGACGTCCTAGTGGATGCTGGGACTCCGTCAGGACCATGGGGGATAGCGGCTCCGCAGGAGACAGGGCACAAAATTTAAAAGTTTGACCACTAGGTGGTGTGTACTGGCTCCTCCCCCTATGACCCTCCTCCAAGCCTCTGTTAGGTTTTTGTGCCCGTCCGAGCAGGGTGCAATCTAGGTGGCTCTCATAAAGAGCTGCTTAGAGTAAAAGTTTTGATAGGTTTCTTATTTTCAGTGAGTCCTGCTGGCAACAGGCTCACTGCAACGAGGGACCTAGGGGAGAAGAAGTGAACTCACCTGCGTGCAGGATGGATTTGCTTCTTAGGCTACTGGACACTAGCTCCAGAGGGACGATCACAGGTACAGCCTGGATGGGTCACCGGAGCCGCGCCGCCGACCCCCTTGCAGATGCCGAAGTAAGAAGAGGTCCAGAAACCGGCGGCTGAAGGCTTTTCAGTCTTCATGAGGTAGCGCACAGCACTGCAGCTGTGCGCCATTGCGCTCAGGCACACTTCACACCAGCGGTCACTGAGGGTGCAGGGCGCTGGGGGGGCGCCCTGGGCAGCAATGAGATTACCTTTCTGGCTAAAAAGAATACATCACATATAGTCCCTGAGGCTATATGGATGTATTTCACCCCTGCCAGGTCTCAGAAAAACCGGGAGAAGAGCCCGCCGAAATAGGGGGCGGGGCCTATCTCCTCAGCACACAGTGCCATTTTCCTACACAGCTCCGCTGCTAGGAAGGCTCCCAGGCTCTCCCCTGCACTGCACTACAGAAACAGGGTAAAAAACAGAGAGGGGGGGCATTTTTTGGCGATATTATATATATTTAAGCAGCTATAAGGAAACAACACTTATGTAAGGTTGTTCCTATATAATTATAGCGCTTTGGTGTGTGCTGGCAAACTCTCCCTCTGTCTCCCCAAAGGGCTAGTGGGGTCCTGTCTTCTATCAGAGCATTCCCTGTGTGTCTGCTGTGTGTCGGTACGTGTGTGTCGACATGTATGAGGACGATGTTGGTGTGGAGGCGGAGCAATTGCCGGTAATGGTGATGTCACCCCCTAGGGAGTCGACACCGGAATGGATGGCTTTGTTTATGGAATTACGTGATAATGTCAGCACGCTGCAAAAGTCGGTTGACGACATGAGACGGCCGACAAACCAATTAGTACCTGTACAGGCGTCTCAAACACCGTCAGGGGCTGTAAAACGCCCTTTGCCTCAGTCGGTCGACACAGACCCAGACACGGACACCGAATCTAGTGTCGACGGTGAAGAAACGAACGTATTTTCCAGTAGGGCCACACGTTATATGATCACGGCAATGAAGGAGGCTTTGCATATCTCTGATACTGCAAGTACCACAAAAAGGGGTATTATGTGGGGTCTGAAAAAACTACCTGTAGTTTTTCCTGAATCAGAGGAATTGAATGACGTGTGTGATGAAGCGTGGGTTACCCCTGATAAAAAACTGCTAATTTCAAAGAAGTTATTGGCATTATACCCTTTCCCGCCAGAGGTTAGGGCGCGCTGGGAAACACCCCCTAGGGTGGACAAGGCGCTCACACGTTTATCCAAACAAGTGGCGTTACCGTCTCCTGATACGGCCGCCCTCAAGGATCCAGCTGATAGGAGGCTGGAAAATACTCTAAAAAGTATATACACACATACTGGTGTTATACTGCGACCAGCAATCGCCTCAGCCTGGATGTGCAGTGCTGGGGTGGCTTGGTCGGATTCCCTGACTGAAAATATTGATACCCTGGATAGGGACAGTATTTTATTGACTATAGAGCAATTAAAGGATGCATTCCTTTATATGCGAGATGCACAGAGAGATATCTGCACTCTGGCATCAAGAGTAAGTGCGATGTCCATATCTGCCAACCTCAAGTCCCCTCCCAACAGAAAAAGACGCAGTCTTTTCAGCTGCAGTCCTTTCGTTCCTATAAGAACAAGCGAGCAAAAGGACATTCATATTTGCCCCGAGGCAAAGGAAAGGGTAAGAGACTGCACCAAGCAGCCCCTTCCCAGGAGCAGAAGTCCTCCCCGGCTTCTGCAAAGGCCTCAGCATGACGCTGGGACCTTACAAGCGGACTCAGGGGCGGTGGGGGGTCGCCTCAAGAATTTCAGCGCACAGTGGGCTCACTCGCAGGTGGACCCCTGGATCCTGCTGGTAGTATCTCAGGGTTACAGGTTGGAATTCGAGAAGTCTCCCCCTCGCCGGTTCCTAAAGTCTGCTTTGCCAACGTCTCCCTCCGACAGGGCGACGGTATTGGAAGCCATTCACAAGCTGTATTCTCAGCAGGTGATAGTCAAGGTACCCCTTCTACAACAGGGAAAGGGGTATTACTCCACGCTATTTGTGGTACCGAAGCCGGACGGCTCGGTAAGACCTATTTTAAATCTGAAATCTCTGAACCTGTACATACAAAAATTCAAGTTCAAGATGGAGTCACTCAGAGCAGTGATAGCGAATCTGGAAGAAGGGGATTTTATGGTGTCCTTGGACATCAAGGATGCTTACCTTCATGTCCCAATTTGCCCTTCACACCAAGGGTACCTCAGGTTCGTGGTACAAAACTGTCATTATCAGTTTCAGACGCTGCCGTTTGGATTGTCCACGGCACCCAGGGTCTTTACCAAGGTGATGGCCGAAATGATGATCCTTCTTCGAAGAGAAGGCGTATTAATTATCCCTTACTTGGACGATCTCCTGATAAGGGCAAGATCCAGAGAACAGCTGGAGGTCGGAGTAGCACTAACTCAAGTAGTGCTCCAACAGCACGGGTGGATTCTGAATTTTCCAAAATCCCAACTGATCCCGACGACACGTCTGCTGTTCCTAGGGATGATTCTGGACACTGTTCAGAAAAAGGTATTTCTTCCAGAGGAGAAAGCCAGGGAGTTATCCGAACTAGTCAGGAACCCCCTAAAACCAGGGACAGTGTCTGTGCATCAATGCACAAGAGTCCTGGGAAAAATGGTGGCTTCTTACGAAGCGATTCCATTCGGCAGATTCCATGCACGAATTTTTCAGTGGGATCTGCTAGACAAATGGTCCGGATCGCATCTGCAGATGCATCAGCGGATAAAATTGTCGACAAGGACAAGGGTCTCTCTGCTATGGTGGTTGCAGAGTGCTCATCTGTTGGAGGGCCGCAGATTCGGCATACAGAACTGGGTCCTAGTGACCACGGATGCCAGCCTGAGAGGCTGGGGAGCGGTCACACAAGGAAGAAACTTCCAGGGCGTGTGGTCAAGCCTGGAAACGTCTCTTCACATAAATATACTGGAACTAAGAGCAATCTACAATGCTCTAAGCCTGGCAAAACCTCTGCTTCAGGGTCAGCCGGTGTTGATCCAGTCGGACAACATCACGGCAGTCGCCCACGTAAACAGACAGGGCGGCACAAGAAGCAGGAGGGCAATGGCAGAAGCTGCAAGGATTCTTCGCTGGGCGGAAAATCATGTGATAGCACTGTCGGCAGTGTTCATTCCGGGAGTGGACAACTGGGAAGCAGACTTCCTCAGCAGACACGATCTTCACCCGGGAGAGTGGGGATTTCATCCAGAAGTCTTCCACATGATTGTGGTCCATTGGGAAAGACCAATGGTGGACATGATGGCGTCCCGCCTCAACAAAAAACTGGACAGGTATTGCGCCAGGTCAAGAGATCCTCAGGCAATAGCTGTGGACGCTCTTGTAACACCATGGGTGTACCAGTCAGTGTATGTGTTCCCTCCTCTGCCTCTCATACCCAAGGTACTGAGAATTATACGGCAAAGGGGAGTAAGAACGATACTAGTGGCTCCGGACTGGCCAAGAAGGACTTGGTACCCGGAACTTCAGGAGATGCTCACGGAAGATCCGTGGCCTCTACCTCTAAGAAGGGATCTGCTTCAGCAGGGACCGTGTCTATTCCAAGACTTACCGCGGCTGCGTTTGACGGCATGGCGGTTGAACGCCGGATCCTAAAGGAAAAAGGCATTCCGGAAGAGGTCATCCCTACCCTGGTCAAAGCCAGGAAGGAGGTGACTGCACAACATTATCACCGCATTTGAAGAAAATATGTTGCATGGTGTGAGGCCAGGAAGGCCCCGACAGAGGAATTTCAACTGGGTCGATTCCTACATTTCCTGCAAACAGGATTATCTATGGGCCTCAAATTAGGGTCCATTAAGGTTCAAATTTCGGCCCTGTCGATTTTCTTCCAGAAAGAATTGGCTTCAGTTCATGAAGTCCAGACTTTTGTAAAAGGAGTACTACATATACAGCCCCCGGTTGTGCCCCCAGTGGCACCGTGGGATCTCAATGTAGTTTTGGATTTTCTCAAATCCCATTGGTTTGAGCCACTCAAATCGGTAGATTTGAAATATCTTACATGGAAAGTAAACATGCTACTGGCTCTGGCTTCAGCCAGGAGAGTGTCAGAATTGGCGGCTTTGTCGTATAAAAGCCCATATCTGATTTTCCATTCGGACAGGGCAGAATTGAGGACGCGTCCTCATTTTCTGCCTAAGGTGGTATCAGCGTTTCACCTGAACCAGCCTATTGTGGTGCCTGCGGCTACTAGCGATTTGGAGGATTCCAAGTTGCTGGACGTTGTCAGAGCATTGAAAATATATATTTCAAGGACGGCTGGAGTCAGAAAATCTGACTCGCTGTTTATACTATATGCACCCAACAAGCTGGGTGCTCCTGCTTCTAAGCAGACAATTGCTCGTTGGATTTGTAGCACAATTCAACTGGCACATTCTGTGGCAGGCCTGCCACAGCCTAAATCTGTCAATGCCCACTCCACAAGGAAGGTGGGCTCATCTTGGGCGGCTGCCCGAGGGGTCTCGGCATTACAACTCTGCCGAGCAGCTACGTGGTCAGGGGAGAACACGTTTGTAAAATTCTACAAATTTGATACCCTGGCTAAGGAGGACCTGGAGTTCTCTCATTCGGTGCTGCAGAGTCATCCGCACTCTCCCGCCCGTTTGGGAGCTTTGGTATAATCCCCATGGTCCTGACGGAGTCCCAGCATCCACTAGGACGTCAGAGAAAATAAGATTTTACTTACCGATAAATCTATTTCTCATAGTCCGTAGTGGATGCTGGGCGCCCATCCCAAGTGTGGATTGTCTGCAATACTTGTACATAGTTATTGTTACAAAAAAATCGGGTTGTTTATTGTTGTGAGCCATCTTTTCAGAGGCTCCTACGTTATCATACTGTTAACTGGGTTCAGATCACAAGTTGTACGGTGTGATTGGTGTGGCTGGTATGAGTCTTACCCGGGATTCAAAATCCTTCCTTATTGTGTACGCTCGTCCGGGCACAGTATCCTAACTGAGGCTTGGAGGAGGGTCATAGGGGGAGGAGCCAGTACACACCACCTAGTGGTCAAACTTTTAAATTTTGTGCCCTGTCTCCTGCGGAGCCGCTATCCCCCATGGTCCTGACGGAGTCCCAGCATCCACTACGGACTATGAGAAATAGATTTATCGGTAAGTAAAATCTTATTTTCTGATATAAACCCAGGTACCTCAAAAAAGGGTATTATGTTTGGGGAGAAAAAACTGCCAATAGTTTTTCCCCCATCTGAAGAATTAAATGAAGTGTGTGAAGAAGCGTGGGCTTTTCCTGATAAAAAATTGTTGATTTCAAAAAAATTACTAATGGCGTTTTCTTTCTCGCCAGAGGATAGGTCACGTTGGGAAACTCCCCCTAGGGTGGATAAAGCGCTCACACGTTTGTCTAAAAAGGTGGCACTACCGTCTCCGGATACGGCCGCCCTAAAGGAACCTGCTGAAAGAAAGCAGGAGGCTATCCTAAAGTCTATATATACACACACTGGTGTTATACTGAGACCAGCTATTGCTTCAGCCTGGATGTGCAGTGCTGCTGCTGCTTGGTCAGATTCCCTGTCAGAAAATATTGACACCCTGGACAGGGACACTATATTGCTAACCGTAGAGCATATAAAAGACTCAGTCTTGTACATGAGAGATGCACAGAGGGAGATCTGCCGGCTGGCATCTAGAATAAGTGCATTGTCCATTTCTGCTAGGAGAGGCTTATGGACTCGGCAGTGGACAGGGGATGCAGATTCTAATATGCACATGGAAGTTTTGCCTTATAAGGGTGAGGAGTTATTCGGGGATGGTCTCTCAGACCTTGTTTCCACAGCAACAGCTGAGAAGTCAGCATTTTTGCCCCATGTCCCCTCACAGCCTAAGAAAGCACCGTATTATCAGGTACAGTCCTTTCGGCCCCAGAAAAACAGGCGGGGAAAAGGCGGGTCCTTTCTGTCTAGAGGCAGAGGAAGGGGAAAAAGGCTGCACCACGCAGCAGGTTCCCAGGAACAAAAGTCCTCCCCCGCTTCTTCCAAATCCGCCGCATGACGGTGGGGCTCCACAGGCGGAGCCAGGTACGGTGGGGGGCCGCCTCAAAAATTTCAGCGATCAGTGGGTTCGCTCACGGGTGGATCCCTGGATCCTTCAAGTAGTATCTCAGGGGTACAAGCTGGAATTCGAGGCGCCTCCCCCCCGCCGTTTCCTCAAATCGGCCTTACCGACAACTCCCTCGGGCAGGGAGGCTGTACTAGAGGCAATTCACAAGCTGTATTCCCAGCAGGTGATAGTCAAGGTACCCCTACTTCAACAAGGACGGGGTTACTATTCCACACTGTTTGTGGTACCGAAACCGGACGGTTCGGTGAGACCCATTTTAAATTTGAAATCCTTGAACACATACATAAAAAGATTCAAGTTCAAGATGGAATCGCTCAGGGCGGTTATTGCAAGCCTGGATGAGGGGGATTACATGGTATCCCTGGACATCAAGGATGCTTACCTGCATGTCCCAATTTACCTTCCTCACCAGGAGTACCTCAGATTTGTGGTACAGGATTGCCATTACCAATTCCAGACACTACCGTTTGGACTGTCCACGGCACCGAGGGTGTTTACCAAGGTAATGGCAGAAATAATGATACTCCTTCGAAAAAAGGGAGTTTTTAATTATCCCGTACTTGGACGATCTCCTAATAAAGGCGAGGTCCAGGGAGCAGTTACTGGTCGGAGTAGCACTATCTCGGGAAGTGCTACAACAGCATGGCTGGATTCTAAACATTCCAAAGTCACAACTGGTTCCTTCCACACGCTTACTGTTCCTGGGGATGATTCTGGACACAGAACAGAAAAAAGTGTTTCTCCCGCAGGAGAAAGCCAAGGAGCTGTCATCTCTAGTCAGAGACCTCCTAAAACCAAAACGGGTATCGGTGCATCACTGCACACGAGTCCTGGGAAAAATGGTGGCTTCTTACGAAGCAATTCCATTCGGCAGGTTCCATGCAAGGACCTTCCAGTGGGACCTCTTGGACAAGTGGTCGGGATCGCATCTTCAGATGCATCAACTGATAACCCTGTCTCCAAGGACCAGGGTGTCTCTACTGTGGTGGCTGCAGAGTGCTCATCTTCTAGAGGGCCGCAGATTCGGCATACAGGACTGGGTCCTGGTGACCACGGATGCCAGCCTTCGGGGCTGGGGCGCAGTCACACAGGGAAGAAATTTCCAGGGACTTTGGTCAAGTCAGGAGTCGTCCCTACACATAAACATTCTGGAACGGAGGGCCATTTACAATGCCCTAAGTCAGGCAAGGCCCCTGCTTCAAAACCAGCCGGTTCTGATCCAATCAGACAACATCACGGCAGTCGCCCATGTAAACCGACAGGGCGGCACAAGAAGCAGGGTGGCGAAGGCAGAAGCCACAAGGATTCTCCGATGGGCGGAAAATCACGTACTAGCACTGTCAGCAGTGTTCATTCCGGGAGTGGACAACTGGGAAGCAGACTTCCTCAGCAGACACGACCTACACCCGGGAGAGTGGGGACTTCATCCAGAAGTCTTCCTACTGTTAGTAAACCGTTGGGAAAGGCCACAGGTGGACATTATGGCGTCCCGCCTCAACAAAAAGCTAAAGAGATATTGCGCCAGGTCAAGGGACCCTCAGGCGACAGCTGTGGACGCTCTAGTGACACCGTGGGTGTACCAGTCGGTTTATGTGTTCCCTCCTCTGCCTCTCATACCAAAGGTACTGAGAATAATAAGAAGGCGAGGAGTAATAACGATACTCGTTCCGAATTGGCCAAGAAGAGCTTGGTACCCGGAACTTCAAGAAATGTTAACAGAGGACCCATGGCCTCTACCGCTCAGACAGGATCTGCTACAGCAGGGACCCTGTCTGTTCCAAGACTTACCGCGGCTGCGTTTGACGGCATGGCGGTTGAATTCCGGATCCTAAAGGAAAAGGGCATTCCGGAGGAAGTCATTCCTACGCTGATAAAAGCCAGGAAAGAAGTAACCGCAAACCATTATCACCGCATTTGGCGGAAATATGTTGCGTGGTGTGAGGCCAGGAAGGCCCCTACAGAGGAATTTCAGCTGGGTCGTTTTCTGCACTTCCTACAGTCAGGAGTGACTATGGGCCTAAAATTGGGTTCCATTAAGGTCCAGATTTCGGCTCTGTCGATTTTCTTCCAGAAAGAACTGGTTTCACTGCCTGAAGTTCAGACTTTTGTAAAGGGAGTGCTTCATATTCAGCCCCCTTTTGTGCCTCCTGTGGCACCTTGGGATCTCAATGTGGTGTTGAGTTTCCTAAAATCACATTGGTTTGAACCACTTAAAACCGTGGATCTGAAATATCTCACGTGGAAAGTGGTCATGTTATTGGCCTTGGCTTCGGCCAGGCGTGTGTCAGATTTGGCGGCTTTGTCATGTAAAAGCCCTTATCTGATTTTCCATATGGATAGGGCAGAATTGAGGACTCGTCCCCAGTTTCTCCCTAAGGTGGTATCAGCTTTTCACTTGAACCAACCTATTGTGGTGCCTGCGGCTACTAGGGACTTGGAGGATTCCAAGTTACTGGACGTAGTCAGGGCCTTGAAAATTTATGTTTCCAGGACGGCTGGAGTCAGGAAAACTGACTCGCTTTTTATCCTGTATGCACCCAACAAAATAGGTGCTCCTGCTTCTAAGCAGACTATTGCTCGCTGGATTTGTAGCACAATTCAGCTGGCGCATTCTGCGGCTGGATTGCCGCATCCTAAATCAGTGAAAGCCCATTCCACGAGGAAGGTGGGCTCATCTTGGGCGGCTGCCCGAGGGGTCTCGGCTTTACAACTTTGCCGAGCTGCAACTTGGTCAGGGGCAAACACGTTTGCTAAATTCTACAAATTTGATACCCTGGCTGAGGAGGACCTTGAGTTCTCTCATTCGGTGCTGCAGAGTCATCCGCACTCTCCCGCCCGTTTGGGAGCTTTGGTATAATCCCCATGGTCCTTACGGAGTCCCCAGCATCCACTAGGACGTCAGAGAAAATAAGAATTTACTCACCGGTAATTCTATTTCTCGTAGTCCGTAGTGGATGCTGGGCGCCCATCCCAAGTGCGGATTGTCTGCAATACTTGTATATAGTTATTGCCTAACTAAAGGGTTATTGTTGAGCCATCTGTTGAGAGGCTCAGTTATATTTCATACTGTTAACTGGGTTTAATATCACGAGTTATACGGTGTGATTGGTGTGGCTGGTATGAGTCTTACCCGGGATTCAAAATCCTTCCTTATTGTGTCAGCTCTTCCGGGCACAGTATCCTAACTGAGGTCTGGAGGAGGGGCATAGAGGGAGGAGCCAGTGCACACCAGGTAGTACCAAATCTTTCTTATAGTGTGCCCGTCTATTCCCCATGGTCCTTACGGAGTCCCCAGCATCCACTACGGACTACGAGAAATAGAATTACCGGTGAGTAAATTCTCATTTTCCTTCAGGATCCGGCGTTCAACCGCCATGCCGTCAACGCAGCCGCGGTACGTCTTGGAACAGACAGGCCCCCTGCTGCAGCAGGTCCTGTCTGAGCGGCAGAGGCCATGGGTCCTCTGAGATCATTTCTTGGAGTTCTGGTTACCAAGCTCTTCTTGGCCAACCCGGAACAATGAGTATAGTTCTTACTCCTCTCCTTCTTATTATTCTCATTACCCTGGGTAAGAGAGGCAGAGAAGGGAACACATACACCGACTGGTACACCCACGGTGTTACCAGAGCGTCCACAGCTATCGCCTGAGGGTCCTTGACCTGGCGCAATATCTTTGTAACTTTTAGTTGAGGCGGGACGCCATCATGTCCACCTGTGGCCTTTCCCAACGATGTACAATCATTTGGAAGACTTCTGGATGAAGTCCCCACTCTCCCGGGTGGAGGTTTCTTAGTTGTCCACTCCGGGAATGAACACTGCTGACAGTGCTAACACATGATTTTCCACCCATCGGAGAATCCTTGAGGCTTCTGCCATCGCCATCCTGCTTCTTGTGCCGCCCTGTCGGTTTACATGAGCGACCGCCGTGATGTTGTCTGACTGGATCAGCACCGGCCGGTGTTGAAGCAGGGTCTAGCCTGACTTAGGGCATTGTAAATGGCCCTCAGTTCCAGAATATTTATGTGTAGGGAAGTCTCCTGACTTTTCCATAGCCTTGGAAGTTCCTTCCCTGTGTGACTGCCCCCCAGCCTCGAAGGCTGGCATCCGTGGTCACCAGGACCCAGTCCTGTATGCCGAATCTGCGGCCCCCTAGAAGATGAGCACTCTGCAGCCACCACAACAGCGACACCCTGACCCTTGGAGACAGGGTTATCTGCCGATGCATCTGAAGATGCGACCCGGACCACTTGTCCAACAGATCCCACTGGAAAATCCTTGCATGGGACCTGGCGAATGGAATTTCTTTGTAAGAAGCTACCATCTTTCCCAGGGCTCGCGTGCATTGATGCACCGACACCTGTATACGTATTAGGAGGTCTCTGTCTAGAGACAACAACTCTTTGGACTTCTCCTCCGGGAGAAACCCTTTTTATCCTGTTCTGTGTCCAGAACCATACCCAGGAACAGTAGACGCGTCGTAGGAACCAGCTGCGACTTTGGAATATTCAGAATCCAGCCGTGCTGTTGTAGCACTTCCCGAGATAGTGCTACTCCGACGAACAACTGCTCCCTGGACCTCGCCTTTATAAGGAGATCGTCCAAGTACGGGATAATTATTTCGGCCATTACCTTGGTAAATACCTCGGTGCCGGGGACAGACCAACGGCAACGTCTGGAATTGGTAATGACAATCCTGTACCACAATATTGAGGCACTCCTGGTGAAGAGGGTAAATAGGGACATGCAGGTAATCATCCTTGATGTCCAGTGATACCATGAAATTCTCCAGGCTTGCAATAATTGCCCTGAGCGATTCCATTTTGAACTTGAACCTTCGTATATAAGTGTTCAAGGCTTTCAATTTTAGAATGGGTCTCACCGAACCGTCTGGTTTCGGTACCACAACATTTTGGAATAGTAACCCCGGCCTTGTTGAAGGAGGGGTACCTTGCTTTCACCTGCTGGAAGTACAGCTTGTTTATTGCCGCCAGTACTACCTTTCTCCGAGGGCAGCCGGCAAGGCTGATGTGAGGTAACGGCGAGGGGGAGTCGCCTCGAACTCCAGCCTGTATCCCTGTGCAGAACCTAGAGATCCACCTGTGGGCAAGCCCACTGGTCCCTGAAGTTCCCGAGACGCGCCCCTACCGCACCTGTCTCCACCTGTGGAGGCCCAGCGTCATGCGGTGGACTCAGAGAAAGCGGGGGAAGATTTTTGATCCTGGGAACTGGCTGCTGGTGCAGCTTTTTTCCTTCTTCCCTTGTCTCTGTGCAGAAAGGAAGCGCCTTTGACCCGCTTGCTTTTCTGAAGCCGAAAGGACTGTACCTGAAAATACGGGGCTTTCTTAGGCTGTGAGGAAACCTGAGGTAAAAAAATTTCTTCCCAGCTGTTGCTGTGGATACGAGGTCCCAGAGACCATCCCCAAACAATTCCTCACCCTTATAAGGCAGAATCTCCATGTGCCTTTTACAGGCAGCATCACCTGTCCACTGCCGGGTTTCTAATACCCTCCTGGCAGAATGGACATTGCATGAATTCTGGATGCCAGCCGGCAAATATCCCTCTGTGCATCCTTTATATATAAGACAACGTCTTAAATATGCTCAATGTTAGCAAAATATTATCCCTGTCTTAGCGTATTAATATTATCTGACAGGGTAGCAGACCATGCTGCAGCAGCCCTATTTATGCTGAGGCAATTGCAGGTCTCAGTATATAACCTGAGTGTGTAAATACAGACTTCAAGATCGCCTCCTGCTTTTTATCAGCAGGTTCCTTCAAGGTGGCCGTATCCTAAGACGGCAGTGCCACCTTTTGACAAACGTGTGAGCGCCTTATCCACCCTAAGGGATATCTCCCAACGTGACCTATCCTCTGGCGGGAAAGGGTACGCCATCAGTAACTTTTTAGAAATTACCAGTTTCTTATCGGGGGAAACCACGCTTCTTTACACACTTCATTCATTCATCTGATGGGGGAACAAAACACTGGCTGCTTTTTCTCCCCAAAAATAAAACCCCTTTTATGTGGTACTTGGGTTCATGTCAGAAAATGCGTAACACATTTTTCATTGCCGAGATCATGTAATGGATATTCCTAGTGGATTGTGTATATGTCTCAACCTCGTCGCCACTGGAGTCAGACTCCGTGTCGACATCTGTGTCTGCCATCTGAGGTAACGGGCGTTTTTTGAGCCCCTGATGGCCTTTGAGACGCCTGGGCAGGCGCGGGCTGAGAAGCCGGCTGTCCCACAGCTGTTACGTCATCCAGCCTTTTATGTAAGGAGTTGACACTGTCGGTTAATACCTTCCACCTATCCATCCACTCTGGTGTCGGCCCCACAGGGGGCGACATCCCATTTATCGGCCTCTGCTCCGCCTCCACGTAACCTTCCTCATCCAACATGTCGACACAGCCGTACCGACACACCGCACACACACAGGGAATGCTCTGACTGAGGACAGGACCCCACAAAGTCCTTTGGGGAGACAGAGAGAGAGTATGCCAGCACACACCAGAGCGCTATATAATGCAGGGATTAACACTATAACTGAGTGATTTTTCCCCAAATAGCTGCTTGTATACATATATTGCGCCTAAATTTAGTGCCCCCCCCCCCTCTCTTTTTAACCCTTTGAGCCTGAAAACTACAGGGGAGAGCCTGGGGAGCTGTCTTCCAGCTGCACTGTGAAGAGAAAATGGCGCCAGTGTGCTGAGGGAGAAGCCCCGCCCCTTTTTCAACTGACTTTCTCCCGCTTTTTCTGGAATACTGGCAGGGGTAATTTTACATCTATATAGCCTCTAGGACTATATATGATGTAGATTTGCCAGCCAAGGTGTCATATATTGCCCTCAGGGCGCCCCCCCCAGCGCCCTGCACCCATCAGTGACCGGAGTGTGAGGTGTACATGAGGAGCAATGGCGCACAGCTGCAGTGCTGTGCGCTACCTTGGTGAAGACCGAAGTCTTCTGCCGCCGATTTTCCGGACTCTTCATGCTTCTGGTTCTGTAAGGGAGACGGCGGCGCGGCTCCGGGAACGAACACCAAGGTCGGGTCCTGCGGTCGATCCCTCTGGAGCTAATGGTGTCTAGTAGCCTAAGAAGCCCAAACTACCACCTGTTAGGTAGGTTCGCTTCTTCTCCCCTTAGTCCCAAGCTGCAGTGAGTCTGTTGCCAGCAGATCTCACTGTAAAATAAAAAACCTAAATATACTTTCTTTCTAGGAGCTCAGGAGAGCCCCTAGTGTGCATCCAGCTCAGCCGGGCACAAGAATCTAACTGAGGTCTGGAGGAGGGTCTTAGTGGGAGGAGCCAGTGCACACCAGGTAGTCCTAAAGCTTTCTTTAGTTGTGCCCAGTCTCCTGCGGAGCCACTAATCCCCATGGTCCTTACGGAGTCCCAGCATCCACTTAGGACGTCAGAGAAAGTACAATTACCCTGTGATATACATCCAGTTTCTTACTGTGTAGTGTTATAATAGGATTTTGGTACCTACCGGTAAATCCTTTTCTCTTAGTCCGTAGAGGATGCTGGGGACTCCAAAAGGACCATGGGGTATAGATGGATCCACAGGAGGCTGGGCACCAGTGGTGTGCGGTGAGGTCAGTGGCTGGTGAGGCACTATAGCCATAATGTCCGCCGAATCCTGCCGATGGCCCCTACCGCCGCCGAGCCAATGCCCGCTACTTGCCCTGAGCCGCTGCTTGCTGCCACCGCCAATGGCTTACAAACTCACCCACCATCAACTGATCCAGCCCTCCGCCACTAATATGCATCTCAGTCCAATGCCGCCAATGCCTGCTACCTGCCTGCTCATCATACTTGTGATATATTGTACATTTGCATAGAAAATAAATAAATAAATAAATAAATTAGTGTTTGGGAAGGGAGTGGGAGGAGGACATGAATGCAATTTTGTTGTCCAGGGCTTCCATTAACTTAATGGAAAAGGGTCTGAATGGGTTAAAACATTAAAAAAAAATGCGTGAGGTCCCCCCCTCCTAAGTATAACCAGCCTCGGGCTCTTTGAGCTGGTCCTGGTTGTTTAAATACCAGGAAAAAAATTGACAGGGGTTCCCCGTATTTAGACAACCAGCACCGGGCTCTTAGTCCGGTCCTGGTTCCAAAAATACGGGGGACAAAAGATGTAGGGGTCCCCCGTATTTTTAAAACCAGCACCGGGCTCCACTAGCCAGGGACATAATGCCACAGCCGGGGGACCCATTTATGTAGGTCCCTGCGGCCGTGGCATTACCCCCCCAACTAGTCACCCCTGGCCGGGGTTTCCTGGAGGAGTGGGGACCCCTTAAATCAAGGGTTCCCCCCCCCTCCAGGCACCCAAGGGCCAGGGGTGAAGCCCGAGGCTGTCCCCAGCACCCCTGGGCGGTGGGTGCCAGGCTGATAGCCATGTGTGTAAAACAAAAGAGTATTTTTTTTTTTTGTGGAAGTACAAGGCCCAGCAAGCCTCCCCCGCTTGCTGGTACTTGGGGAACCTCAAGTACCAGCGTGCAAGGAAATAACGGGCCCGCTGGTACCTGTAGTTCTACAACAACAAAAAATACCCAAATAAAAACACAACACACACACCGTGAAAGTAAAAGTTTATTAAAAATAAGATTTTACTTACCGATAAATCTATTTCTCGTAGTCCGTAGTGGATGCTGGGACTCCGTCAGGACCATGGGGATTAGCGGCTCCGCAGGAGACAGGGCACAAAAATAAAAGCTTTAGGACTAGGTGGTGTGCACTGGCTCCTCCCCCTATGACCCTCCTCCAAGCCTCAGTTAGGATACTGTGCCCGGACGAGCGTACACAATAAGGAAGGATTTTGAATCCCGGGTAAGACTCATACCAGCCACACCAATCACACCGTACAACTTGTGATCTGAACCCAGTTAACAGTATGACAAACGTAGGAGCCTCTGAACAGACGGCTCACAACAATAACAACCCGATTTATTTGTAACAATAACTATGTACAAGTATTGCAGACAATCCGCACTTGGGATGGGCGCCCAGCATCCACTACGGACTACGAGAAATAGATTTATCGGTAAGTAAAATCTTATTTTCTCTGACGTCCTAGTGGATGCTGGGACTCCGTCAGGACCATGGAGATTATACCAAAGCTCCCAAACGGGCGGGAGAGTGCGGATGACTCTGCAGCACCGAATGAGAGAACTCCAGGTCCTCTTTAGCCAGGGTATCAAGTTTGTAGAATTTTACAAACGTGTTCTCCCCCGACCACGTAGCTGCTCGGCAGAGTTGTAATGCCGAGACCCCTCGGGCAGCCGCCCAAGATGAGCCCACCTTCCTTGTGGAATGGGCCTTGATAGATTTAGGCTGTGGCAGGCCTGCCACAGAATGTGCAAGTTGAATTGTGCTACAAATCCAACGAGCAATCGTCTGCTTAGAAGCAGGAGCACCCAGCTTGTTGGCTGCATACAGTATAAACAGCGAGTCAGATTTTCTGACTCCAGCCGTCCTTGAAATATATATTTTCAATGCCCTGACAACGTCCAGCAACTTGGAATCCTCCAAATCGCTAGTAGCCGCAGGCACCACAATAGGCTGGTTCAGGTGAAACGCTGAAACCACCTTAGGCAGAAACTGAGGACGCGTCCGCAGTTCTGCCCTGTCCGAATGAAAAATCAGATATGGGCTTTTATACGATAAAGCCGCCAATTCTGACACTCTCCTGGCTGAAGCCAGGGCCAGTAGCATGGTTACTTTCCATGTAAGATATTTCAAATCCACCGATTTGAGTGGCTCAAACCAATGGGATTTGAGAAAATCCAAAACTACATTAAGATCCCACGGAGCCACTGGGGGCACAACCGGGGGCTGTATATGTAGTACTCCTTTTACAAAAGTCTGGACTTCAGGAACTGAAGCCAATTCTTTCTGGAAGAAAATCGACAGGGCCGAAATTTGAACCTTAATGGACCCTAATTTGAGGCCCATAGACAATCCTGTTTGCAGGAAATGTAGGAATCGACCCAGTTGAAATTCCTCCGTCGGGGCCTTCCTGGCCTCACACCACGCAACATATTTTCTCCAAATGCGGTGATAATGTTGTGCAGTCACCTCCTTCCTGGCTTTTACCAGGGTAGGGATGACCTCTTCCGGAATGCCTTTTTCCCTTAGAATTCGGCGTTCAACCGCCATGCCGTCAAACGCAGCCGCGGTAAGTCTTGGAATAGACACGGTCCCTGCTGAAGCAGGTCCCGTCTTAGAGGTAGAGGCCACGGATCTTCCGTGAGCATCTCCTGAAGTTCCGGGTACCAAGTTCTTCTTGGCCAATCCGGAGCCACGAGTATCGTTCTTACTCCCCTTTGCCGTATAATTCTCAGTACTTTTGGTATGAGAGGCAGAGGAGGAAACACATACACTGACTGGAACACCCACGGTGTTACCAGAGCGTCCACAGCTATTGCCTGAGGGTCTCTTGACCTGGCGCAATACCTGTCCAGTTTTTTGTTGAGGCGGGACGCCATCATATCCACCTTTGGTTTTTCCCAACGGTTCACAATCATGTGGAAGACTTCTGGATGAAGTCCCCACTCTCCCGGGTGTAGATCGTGTCTGCTGAGGAAGTCCGCTTCCCAGTTGTCCACTCCCGGAATGAACACTGCTGACAGTGCTATCACATGATCTTCCGCCCAGCGAAGAATCCTTGCAGCTTCTGCCATTGCCCTCCTGCTTCTTGTGCCGCCCTGTCTGTTTACGTGGGCGACTGCCGTGATGTTGTCCGACTGGATCAACACCGGCTGACCCTGAAGCAGGGGTTTTGCCAGGCTTAGAGCATTGTAAATCGCTCTTAGCTCCAGTATATTTATGTGAAGAGACATCTCCAGGCTTGACCACACTCCCTGGAAGTTTCTTCCCTGTGTGACCGCTCCCCAGCCTCTCAGACTGGCATCTGTGGTCACCAGGACCCAGTCCTGTATGCCGAATCTGCGGCCCTCTAACAGATGAGCACTCTGCAACCACCACAGAAGAGACACCCTTGTCCGTGGAGACAAAGTTATCCGCTGATGCATCTGCAGATGCGATCCGGACCATTTGTCCAGCAGATCCCACTGAAAAGTTCGTGCGTGGAATCTGCCGAATGGAATCGCTTCGTAAGAAGCCACCATTTTTCCCAGGACTCTTGTGCCTTGATGCACAGACACTTTTCCTGGTTTTAGGAGGTTCCTGACAAGTTCGGATAACTCCCTGGCTTTCTCCTCCGGAAGAAACACCTTTTTCTGAACCGTGTCCAGAATCATTCCCAGGAACAGCAGACGTGTCGTCGGGGTCAATTGAGATTTTGGAAAATTCAGAATCCACCCGTGCTGTTGCAGCACTACTTGGGTTAGTGCTACTACGTCCTCCAGCTGTTCTCTGGACCTTGCCCTTATCAGGAGATCGTCCAAGTAAGGGATAATTAATACGCCTTTTCTTCGCAGAAGAAACATCATTTCGGCCATTACCTTGGTAAAGACCCGAGGTGCCGTGGACAATCCAAACGGCAGCGTCTGAAACTGATAATGACAGTTTTGCACCACGAACCTGAGGTACCCTTGATGTGAAGGGCAAATTGGGACATGCAGGTAAGCATCCTTGATGTCCAGGGACACCATAAAGTCCCCTTCTTCCAGATTCGCTATCACTGCTCTGAGTGACTCCATCTTGAACTTGAATTTTTGTATGTACAGGTTCAAAGATTTCAGATTTAGAATAGGTCTTACCGAGCCGTCCGGCTTCGGTACCACAAATAGTGTGGAATAATACCCCTTTCCCTGTTGTAGGAGGGGTACCTTGACTATCACCTGCTGAGAATACAGCTTGTGAATGGCTTCCAATACCGTCGCCCTGTCTGAGGGAGACGTTGGCAGAGCAGACTTTAGGAACCGGCGAGGGGGAGACTTCTCGAATTCCAACCTGTAACCCTGAGATACTACCTGCAGGATCCAGGAGTCCACCTGTGAGTGAGCCCACTGTGCGCTGAAATTCTTGAGTCGACCCCCCAACGCCCCTGAGTCCGCTTGTAAAGCCCCAACGTCATGCTGAGGGCTTTGCAGAAGCCGGGGAGGGCTTCTGCTCCTGGGAGGGAGCTGCTTGGTGCACTCTCTTACCCTTTTCTTTGCCTCGGGGCAGATATGACTGTCCTTTTGCCCGCTTGTTCTTATAGGAACGAAAGGACTGCGGCTGAAAAGACGGTGTCTTTTTCTGTTGGGAGGGGACCTGAGGTAAAATGGTGGATTTCCCGGCTGTTGCCGTGGCCACCAAATCCGATAGACCGACCCCAAATAATTCCTCCCCTTTATACGGCAATACTTCCATATGCCGTTTGGAATCCGCATCACCTGACCACTGTCGCGTCCATAAACTTCTTCTGGCAGATATGGACATCGCACTTACTCTCGATGCCAGAGTGCAAATATCCCTCTGAGCATCTCGCATATAAAGAAAAGCATCCTTTAATTGCTCTATAGTCAATAAAATACTGTCCCTATCCAGGGTATCAATATTTTCAGTCAGGGAATCCGACCAAACCACCCCAGCACTGCACATCCATGCCGAGGCGATGGCTGGTCGCAGTATAACACCAGTATGAGTGTATATACTTTTCAGGGTAGTTTCCAGCCTCCTATCAGCTGGATCCTTGAGGGCGGCCGTTTCAGGAGACGGTAACGCCACTTGTTTTGATAAGCGTGTGAGTGCCTTATCCACCCTAGGGGGTGTTTCCCAGCGCGCCCTAACCTCTGGCGGGAAAGGATATAATGCCAATAACTTCTTTGAAATTAGCAGTTTTCTATCGGGGTTAACCCACGCTTCATCACACACTTCATTCAATTCCTCTGATTCAGGAAAAACTACAGGTAGTTTTTTCAGACCCCACATAATACCCCTTTTTGTGGTACTTGCAGTATCAGAGATATGCAAAGCCTCCTTCATTGCCGTGATCATATAACGTGTGGCCCTACTGGAAAATACGTTTGTTTCTTCACCGTCGACACTAGATTCGGTGTCCGTGTCTGAGTCTGTGTCGACCGACTGAGGTAAAGGGCGTTTTACAGCCCCTGACGGTGTCTGAGACGCCTGGACAGGTACTAACTGGTTTGCCGGCCGTCTCATGTCGTCAACTGATTTTTGTAACGTGCTGACATTATCACGTAATTCCATAAACAAAGCCATCCATTCCGGTGTCGACTCCCTAGGGGGTGACATCACCATTACCGGCAATTGCTCCGCCTCCACACCAACATCGTCCTCATACATGTCGACACACATGTACCGACACACAGCAGACACACAGGGAATGCTCTTATCGAAGACAGGACCCCACTAGCCCTTTGGGGAGACAGAGGGAGAGTTTGCCAGCACACACCCAAGCGCTATAAATATATAGGAACAACCCTACAGAAGTGTTGTTTCCTTTATAGCAGCTTAATATATCAATATCGCCAAAAAAGTGCCCCCCCTCTCTGTTTTTTTTTTTACCCTGTTTCTGTAGTGCAGTGCAGGGGAGAGTCCTGGGAGCCTTCCTCGCAGCGGAGCTGTGCAGGAAAATGGCGCTGTGTGCTGAGGAGATAGGCCCCGCCCCCTATTTCGGCGGGCTCTTCTCCCGGTGTTTGTGAGACCTGGCAGGGGTTAAATACATCCATATAGCCCCAGGGGCTATATGTGATGTATTTTTAGCCAGAACAAGGTATTATCATTGCTGCCCAGGGCGCCCCCCCCCAGCGCCCTGCACCCTCAGTGACCGCTGGTGTGAAGTGTGCTGACAACAATGGCGCACAGCTGCAGTGCTGTGCGCTACCTCATGAAGACTGAAAAGTCTTCTGCCGCCGGTTTCTGGACCTCTTCACTTTTCGGCATCTGCAAGGGGGTCGGCGGCGCGGCTCCGGGACCGGACTCCATGGCTGGGCCTGTGTTCGATCCCTCTGGAGCTAATGGTGTCCAGTAGCCTAAGAAGCCAATCCATCCTGCACGCAGGTGAGTTCACTTCTTCTCCCCTAAGTACCTCGTTGCAGTGAGCCTGTTGCCAGCAGGACTCACTGAAAATAAAAAACCTAATAACTTTTTCTAAGCAGCTCTTTAGGAGAGCCACCTAGATTGCACCCTGCTCGGACGGGCACAAAAACCTAACTGAGGCTTGGAGGAGGGTCATAGGGGGAGGAGCCAGTGCACACCACCTAGTCCTAAAGCTTTTATTTTTGTGCCCTGTCTCCTGCGGAGCCGCTAATCCCCATGGTCCTGACGGAGTCCCAGCATCCACTAGGACGTCAGAGAAAACACACTTACACACTCACACATACTTACCTACATCCCACGCCGGTCACGTCCACTTGTCCAGTAGAATCCAATAGGGGTACCTGTAAAAATGAGAGCGAGATTACTTACCTACATCCCACGCCGGTCACGTCCACTTGTCCAGTAGAATCCATTAGGGCCGGCACCTGCAAAAACTGAAAGTTATGCTTATATATATCAATGCACAGGCCGGAGAGAGAGAGAGAGAGAGGAGAAGGAGAGGGAGAGAGAGGGAGAGAGAGAGAGAGGGAGGGGGAGAGAGGGAGAGAGAGGGAGGGAGAGAGAGGGAGGGAGGGAGGGAGAGAGAGGGAGAGAGAGGGAGAGAGAGAGGGAGGGAGAGAGAGGGAGAGGGAGGGAGGGATAGAGAGAGAGAGGGGGAGAGAGAGGGAGGGAGAGAGGGAGAGAGAGGGAGGGATAGAGAGGGAGAGGGGGAGAGAGAGAGAGAGAGGGATGGATGGATGGATGGATGTGCTGTACTCACCACAGGCGCCTCTCGCTGTCCCTGCACTCCGGACGCGGCTCCGCTGCACACACAGAGACACCTGCTGCTGCGGCTGGAGGAGGACAGCGCCAGCCGCCGCTATTCAACTTGCCTTCAGACGCCGGCTCCAGGAGCGCTGCCGCCGCTGTCTTCTACACAGGGTCCCATCCCTGACATGATCGCCAGCAGGCAGCAGCAGGTGATGGACTACGGGGGGATGAAGGGAGGGGAGCAGATTACTGTCCCGCCGCCTCGTATGGATGATTGGACCAGCGGATCCAGCACTGGATCCACTGTCCAATCATTTCTGCCTTGCTGACAGTGATGTCAGCGAGGCACTTCTATAGGTGCCGCTTTGCCTATGTTTTTCAATGGGCTTTTACAGCCCACTTCTTGGCCCCACCCCCCGCTCGATCCCCGTTTCCATTATCTACGGGAGGCACTGCTGTCAGTGCCTCCCAAACCTATTTAACCCCGTAAAATTATTAGAATAAAATAAAGAACATACTTATGACACAGAACATGTGTCATAAGTATCTTCTTTTTGTTCTTTTAATAATTTATCACAGGGGAGGCACTGCCTCCCCTGACTGCACGTCCCTGCTGGGCACACTATAAAAACTTAAACTGGCTGTGAACTGGCTCCTCCCTCTATGCCCCTCCTCCAGACCTCAGTTAGAAAACTGTGCCCAGGAGAGATGGACAATTTCGAGGAAAGAATTTATTGTTATAAACACGGTGAGTGTCATACCAGCTCACACCGCAAACACACCGTAGAACGTGGCATTCAGTAGAATATCAGCCAACGGCATGAACAAACACAGCCACATGCTGAGAGAATATGTAACACAACCCGTGTGTCCACAGAAGCAAAAATAAGACCCCGCATGCTATATCATGACCAACGGTAGCAACCGCCAGACAGAGAAGACACACCACCAGGGTGCAACCAAAAGCAATAACTGCAGATACCGTACGCACCGGGACGGGCGCCCAGCATCCTCTACGGACTAAGAGAAAAGGATTTACCAGTAGGTACCAAAATCCTATTTTCTCATACGTCCTAGAGGATGCTGGGGACTCCAAAAGGACCATGGGGTTAATACCAAAGCTCCAAAACGGGCGGGAGAGTGCAGACGACTCTGCAGCACCGAATGAGCAAACATAAGGTCCCCAAAAATCAGGGTATCAAACTTGTAGAGCATAGCAAAAGCGTTTGACCCCGACCAGGAATTCGCTCTGCAAAGTTGAACCGCCGAGACTCCTCGGGCATCCGCCCAAGAAAACTCCAATTTGAAAAAACTCTTGCGCTATAGTTATATAATTACAAGATATGGCTGACAAGAATGACAAACTCCTGATAAATTCAAAATATATTTACTATTGTATAAATTATCATATAATAAAACAAGACCGGTCTTTAAAACATCAAAAAATAATAACAAATATGTATACTTTCTAATACATGGAGGTGGACTTAAGCATACTCTGTGCACAGACGTGTAAAAAAACAAGCTCTATAGCTATATGGCTTAATGAGGTCAAAGAATGTTTTGAATCAAGTGTGGCTGCTGGTAAGACCCATATATTAATTGTTCCCAATGGATAGTCACTTTGTATCAAAGATCTTTATAATGTGAAGATCCAACATGTAACAATAGAATGGATATGAGCTTTTTGTAACCGGAAACTTTACGTGAGATGTGAGCAAATGGTATCAGCACAAATGCATCCCGACGACCACCGCAGTGGCTTGGAGCTGCGGGAAATAAAGGCACCTGCAATGGCGCCCGCTGTGATTTAACCTGCTCAGTCGCGATGCTCCACGAGTATCCACCTCTACGTGCCGTTTGCAGGCACCGGTCAGCGGCTCCTCTTTGTATGAAAACAAATTCCAGGCAGAAGAATGCTGCAGCCAGTTCGTGATATGGGTCTAACTTCAGCTGGGGTCCAAAGAGGTTTTTTTATCCGCCCAAGAAAAGCCCATCTTCCCAAAAGAAGAAACCTCCACCGACTTTGGTGACGGCAAAGCAGCCGTAGAACGAACATGCCAAATCGCATCACAGATTCAGCATGTAACTGACTGCATAAAGCAGTCTCCCAAATCAAGCTGGGAACATACCAGACAAACAGGGCCTCTGTTTCTCCAAACTGAGCCAAATTGATGACCTACATACTCAAATCCCTGGCTAGATCAAGGGAATTTGAACCAGCTAATGCCTAAGTAATCCCCGGCATCAAAATAGGCCGATTTCTGCGAAACCCAGAAACCACTCTTGGTACAACTACCAACCGAGTACTCAATTCCTCTCTATCCACCTGAAAGATCAAACAAGGCTCTTGTGAAACAAAACCACCACTTTCGACACCCGCCTTGCGGACGTCAAAGCCAATAGCCTGACCACTTTCCAAGAGAGAAATTTCGTAAAGAAACTTATTAGGCTTGCCTCCACATCGGCTTGTAAAGTATGGATAAGCACGACCTAGTTGAAAGTCCTCCATAGGAGCCTTCCTGGATACACACCGAGACACCTAATTACTCCAACAACGGTGGTAACGCTGTGCCGTCAGTTCTTTCCTAGCCTGAAGAATTGAAGAAACAACCTCACTGGGAACACCCGTTCGGCTTAGGATCTGACATTCAACCGCCCCGCCGTCAGAAGCAGCCGCGGTAAGTCCTGATACACGCCCTGATCTTGTTGTAACATTATCTCACGTAAAGGAAGAGGGCAGTAATTTTCTATGAGTAAACCATGAAAACTGGATAGCCAACCCTCGCTGGCTAGACCGGATTTAAGAGGATCATCGGAACCTTCGATCATCTTACGCTTACCACTGTCAGAAAAGTGAAAGCGGGGAGGCCACCTAGACCGACTAAAAACACCCACGGTGTTACAAGGATGTCCACTGTTATATCTTGAGTGTCCCTTAACCTGGAACAATCTCCTCGAGGCCTCTCGCTGAGGCGAGACGCCAACATGTCCAATTGTGACACTCCACAAAGACTTGTCACGTCTGAGAAAGCTTCTCTATGATTACAGAATTTATCCCGGCTGGATATCGTGTCCGCAGAGGAAATCTATTTCTCCGTCGATTACCTCTGGAACGAAGACTGCTAATATAGCGTTTTCTAGACTTCCCACTCAACTGCAAACTGTGCATCTTCTGCCATTTCCGCTTTGTCCTTGTTCCGCCCTAGCGGCTTACTTACGCCATTGCTGACAAGTCATCTGGCAGAATTAACACTGGCAGAACACGAAGAATACGTTCGTCTAAAATAGCTCTTAATTCAAGAAAGCTTACAGCAGACAAGTTTCCCAATGTGACCTCATCCTCTAGAAATACGTCCCTTGCAAAGGACTGCTCCCCAGCTTTGGAGATCTGTATGCACGGACACCAGGCTCTAAACCTGGATCCCTAACCTTCCTTCCATTGGAGGGAAATACCGAGCAGACACCACAGGAGCGATGTCCTGGCCGTTTTGATTATATTCCGGTGCATGCGCAGGTGAGCCCCGGACCACATTTCCAACTGGTCCCATGAAAACCACTCTGGTATTAGACCTGCTCACCGAAAAAGGCCTCTTATGCCGTATCCATCTGCCTTATTAATGGAACCTATCGAGGAGGTGTCACCTCAAAGCCGATCCACCTCTGGATCCTCAGACCTCTTTCCACAGGAAAAACACCGAACCTTAACCGGTCAGTATCTACTCTGAAACCCACGTCTGACATCTGCGTCGTTGGGAACAACAGGCCAATCGCTGCGCCGAAGAACAGTCAAAGATAAACAACGATATGCACCTTTTTACAGGGACAACCAGACAATGTCCTGAATGTGACGCACCTCTGTATGGCGTCGCGTGCAATCTCCCCTTCCATAGGGGAAAGGCTAAATCTATTAGAAAAACAGTAAGGGGAAACAACCGTAACTCAGAATGTTCCCCTTTGGCTTCTATGAATAACTCACAGGTCCTAGACTATTCCTGGGCTAACTGAAAATTAGTAGACAAGTGGTCACCGGAGTGGGGACCAGCCAGAAAAACTCAGCGACAAGTGGTGAATGTAGTGGAAACAGAAAACTACGTCCACTTCTGCGAACCTAACAAGGCTGCAGAACACTTACCTTTTCCCCTTCCACTGTCAACACAGAAAAGGAAAAAAAGAACGGTATCGAACCGGTTAAAACGACTGCATCCCACAAAAGAATGCGTCACCAACCGTTGTGAAGGAGGTTAACTCACAAATTTTGACTTACCAGCGGATACCGCCAAGACTGACTGAAAAAAGGCCACACCAAACAGCTGTATACCTCCCATCAGCATCTCCCGGAGACCTCCTCCGCATTTTTCGGTCACACCACCTGCTGTCACGTGGCAGCCTGCTGTAATGTTATAAGGAAAAATAAACATAGGCAAGCCTTACCCACTCTGGGTAGGATAATTCTATCGGATGCTTACCCGACTACAACACTCCCTCAATTGCATACATTGCAAATAAGGCCAAAGTATAGAAATAAAATTTAACTTAGCTGCCTGTGTATGATCCTTTGCGACCGGGCTCTGCGTTGACCAGGAGTTGACTGTCATCATTTTCTCTCCGTGTTGTGAAGAGAATAATATTCGGACTCCTTGAGAGGATCGAAACCAACTCGTCACGGCCAATCTAGAGCTTAATCAACAGAGCGACCAGCACATGATAAGAATACCATTATTTCAGCATTCATGGATATACATCATGTAATACACAATAAAACACATATATCCTAATCATGCATATATAACCTATATCTACATATATACACATATTGATATAACCCATACGCAAGTGGATTGTCCAGACCTGTCAGGTCCCTAGTGACAGTAATGTGTTGCAAATGTGTATGACCATGTACTGACATGTCCCGATGTGGATCTACCAGGAACTTATGGTCGACAGAAACTTAGTAAATGTCGACAGCAAGGAATAGTAAGTGGGTAAAAAATAATAATAATAATAATAATAATAATCACGTAACCCCGAGGGGTTTGAGGGAAGCATACAACTACAATTTTGATGACACTCCCCCCCCCCCATATACATATATATACAGGTACAAGGCCAGAACCGCCTGATAAATCTTTACCCAGGAAATACCGTTGATGCCGACTGGGCATCCATACACAAATGTATCTCCCCTACCGTGTTTACTGTTCAAGTACACAAACACCCATCTGTTACTACTTTATTTTCCGAATCAAGTACCGCCATACGCCGGCGAAGCCGACAGTTATCCTCACAGCAGCCTATGACAAAGCCCTTCACACCTGCCGACACATGTCGACTAACCAATAGTGGGTACAAACCGGGAAACAGTGAATTTATGTAATATAAGAGTGACTACTCGTCCATTATAAAACCATAATGCTATATGACAACCATATAGCATTAAAACACTGTGCCCCCCCCCCCCCCTCCACTGGCGGGGATCTGAGGAAAATGGAGCTGATTCTATGAGGGCTAAGCTCCGCCCCTTCCCGGCGCGCTTACCCTCTCAAATATATACCCATATATAGCTTTAAATTGAGCAGGGGGCATATATACGGGGATTAACCCCCTGTATATATACCTATATGTACAAAAATACAGCCCAGGGCGCCCCCCCCCCCCCCCGCGCCCCGCACCCACGGAAATCGTTGGTGTGTGGGAGCGACGGAGTGCAGCGTACACGCTGCGGTGCCCAGGCGGGGTGAAAACACCCGGAGTCCGGGTATGTTCCCCCGCCCGGGATGTTTCTCTGACGTCCTAGTGGATGCTGGGAACTCCGAAAGGACCATGGGGAATAGCGGCTCCGCAGGAGACTGGGCACAACTAAAGAAAGCTTTTAGGTCACCTGGTGTGCACTGGCTCCTCCCACTATGACCCTCCTCCAAGCCTCAGTTAGATTTTGTGCCCGGCCGAGGTTGGATGCACACTAGGGGCTCTCCTGAGCTTCTAGAAAGAAAGTATATAATTAGGTTTTTTATTTTACAGTGAGACCTGCTGGCAACAGGCTCACTGCAGCGAGGGACTAAGGGGAGAAGAAGCGAACCTACCTGCTTGCAGCTAGCTTGGGCTTCTTAGGCTACTGGACACCATTAGCTCCAGAGGGACCGACCGCATGGAACTGGCCTTGGTGTTCGGTCCCGGAGCCGCGCCGCCGTCCCCCTTACAGAGCCAGAAGTAAGAAGAGGTCCGGAAAATCGGCGGCAGAAGACATCAGTCTTCACCAAGGTAGCGCACAGCACTGCAGCTGTGCGCCATTGCTCCTCATACACACTTCACACTCCGGTCACTGAGGGTGCAGGGCGCTAGGGGGGGGGCGCCCTGAGCAGCAATAAAAAGACCTTGGCTGGCAAAAATACCACAATATATAGCCCCAGAGGCTATATATGTGATAATTACCCCTGCCAGAATCCATAAAAAAGCGGGAGAATAGTCCGCGAAAAAGGGGCGGAGCTATCTCCTTCAGCACACTGGCGCCATTTCTCCCTCACAGCTCCACTGGAAGGAACCTCCCTGGCTCTCCCCTGCAGTCTACACTACAGAAAAGGGTAAAAAAGAGAGGGGGGGCACTAAATTTAGGCGCAGTATATATAACAGCAGCTATAGGGGACATAATTCAGTTAGTCCCTGCATTATATAGCGCTCTGGTGTGTGCTGGCATGCTCTCACTCTGTCTCCCCAAAGGGCTTTTGTGGGTCCTGTGCTCTGTTAGAGCATTCCCTGTGTGTGTGCGGTGTGTCGGTACGGCTGTGTCGACATGTTTGATGAGGATAATGATGTGGAGGCGGAGCAGATGCCTATAGAAGGGATGTCACCCCCTGCGGGGCAGACACCTGAGTGGATGGACTTATGGAAGGAATTGCGTGCACGTGTCGACTCCTTACACAAAAAATTTGACGACATGCCAAATGCGGGACAGCCGGCTTCTCAGCTCGTGCCTGTCCAGGCGTCTCAAAGGCCATCGGGGGCTCTAAAACGCCCGCTACCTCAGATGGCAGACGCGGATGTCGACACGGATACTGACACCAGTGTCGACGACGATGAGTCTAGTCTAATGTCCACTAAGGCCATTCGTTGCATGATTGAAGCAATGAAAGAGGTGTTACAAATTTCTGATATAAACCCAGGTACCACTAAAAAGGGTATTATGTTTGGGGAGAAAAAACTACCCGTAGTTTTTCCCCCATCAGAAGAATTAAATGAAGTGTGTGAAGAAGCGTGGGCTTTCCCTGATAAAAGATTGGTAATCTCTAAGAAGTTACTAATGGCGTTCCCTTTCCCGCCAGAGGATAGGTCACGTTGGGAGACACCACCTAGGGTGGATAAAGCGCTCACACGTTTGTCTAAAAAGGTGGCACTACCGTCTCCGGATACGGCCGCCCTCAAGGAACCTGCTGATAGAAAGCAGGAGGCGATCCTGAAGTCTGCATATACACACTCAGGCATTATACTCAGACCAGCTATTGCGTCAGCATGGATGTGCAGTGCTGCCGCTGCGTGGTCAGATTCCCTGTCAGAAAATATTGACACCCTAGACAGGGACACTATTCTGCTAACCATAGAGCATATAAAAGACTCAGTCTTATACATGAGAGATGCACAGAGGGAGATCTGCCGGCTGGCATCTAAAATAAGTGCACTGTCCATTTCTGCTAGGAGAGGCTTATGGACTCGCCAGTGGACAGGGGATGTAGATTCAAAAAGGCACATGGAAGTTTTGCCTTATAAGGGTGAGGAGTTATTCGGGGATGGTCTCTCGGACCTAGTTTCCACAGCAACTGCTGGGAAGTCAGCATTTTTACCCCATGTTCCCTCACAGCCTAAAAAGGCGCCGTTTTATCAGGTACAGTCCTTTCGGACTCAGAAAAACAGGCGTGGAAAAGGCGGGTCCTTTCTGTCCAGAGGCAGAGGTAGGGGAAAAAGGCTGCAACAAACAGCAGGTTCCCAGGAGCAAAAGTCCTCCCCCGCTTCTTCCAAGTCCGCCGCATGACGGTGGGGCTCCACAGGCGGAGCCAGGTACGGTGGGGGGCCGCCTCAAAAATTTCAGCGATCAGTGGGCTCACTCACGGGTGGATTCCTGGATCCTGCAAATAGTATCTCAAGGGTACAAACTGGAATTCGAGGCGTCTCCACCCCACCGGTTCCTAAAATCTGCCTTGCCAACAACTCCCTCAGGCAGGGAGGCTGTGTTAGAGGCAATTCACAAGCTGTATTCCCAGCAGGTGATAGTCAAGGTGCCCCTACTTCAACAAGGACGGGGTTACTATTCCACACTGTTTGTGGTACCGAAACCGGACGGTTAGGTGAGACCCATTTTAAATTTGAAATCCTTGAACACATACATAAAAAAATTCAAGTTCAAGATGGAATCTCTCAGGGCGGTTATTGCAAGCCTGGACGAGGGGGATTACATGGTATCCCTGGACATCAAGGATGCTTACCTGCATGTCCCCATTTACTATCCTCACCAGGAGTACCTCAGATTTGTGGTACAGGATTGCCATTACCAATTCCAGACGCTGCCGTTTGGACTCTCCACGGCACCGAGGGTGTTTACCAAAGTAATGGCGGAAATTATGATACTCCTTCGAAGAAAGGGAGTTTTAATTATCCCGTACTTGGACGATCTCCTAATAAAGGCGAGGTCCAAGGAGCAGTTGTTGGTGGGAGTAGCACTATCTCAGGAGGTGCTACACCAGCACGGTTGGATTCTGAATATTCCAAAATCACAGCTGGTTCCGACGACACGTCTACTGTTCCTGGGTATGATTCTGGACACAGTCCAGAAAAAAGTGTTTCTCCCGGAGGAGAAAGCCAAGGAGCTCTCATCTCTAGTCAGAGACCTCCTGAAACCGAAACAGGTATCGGTGCATCACTGCACGCGGGTCCTGGGAAAGATGGTGGCTTCTTACGAAGCAATTCCTTTCGGCAGGTTCCATGCCAGAATCTTTCAGTGGGACCTGTTGGACCAATGGTCCGGATCGCATCTTCAGATGCATCGCCTAATAACCCTGTCTCCAAGAACCAGGGTGTCTCTGCTGTGGTGGCTGCAGAGTGCTCATCTTCTAGAGGGCCGCAGATTCAGCATACAGGACTGGGTCCTGGTGACCACGGATGCCAGCCTTCGAGGCTGGGGGGCAGTCACACAGGGAAGAAACTTCCAAGGACTATGGTCGAGTCAGGAGACTTCCCTACACATAAATATTCTGGAACTAAGGGCCATTTACAACGCCCTAAGTCAGGCAAAATCCCTGCTTCTACACCAGCCGGTACTGATCCAGTCAGACAACATGACGGCAGTCGCCCATGTAAATCGACAGGGCGGCACAAGAAGCAGGATGGATATGGCAGAAGCCAAAAGGAATCTCCGATGGGCGGAAAATCACGTACTAGCACTGTCAGCAGTGTTCATTCCAGGAGTGGACAACTGGGAAGCAGACTTTCTCAGCAGGCACGACCTCCACCCGGGAGAGTGGGGACTTCATCCAGAAGTCTTCACGCTGATTGTAAATCGGTGGGAACGTCCACAGGTGGACATGATGGCGTCCCGCCTAAACAAAAAACTAGAGAGATATTGCGCCAGGTCAAGGGACCCTCAGGCGATAGCTGTGGACGCTCTAGTGACACCGTGGGTGTACCAGTCAGTTTATGTGTTCCCTCCTCTGCCTCTCATACCAAGGGTACTGAGAATAATAAGAAAACGAGGAGTAAGAACAATACTCGTGGTTCCGGATTGGCCAAGGCGAGCGTGGTACCCGGAACTTCAAGAGATGATCTCAGAGGACCCATGGCCTCTGCCGCTCAGACAGGACCTGCTGCAGCAGGGGCCCTGTCTGTTCCAAGACTTACCGCGGCTGGGTTTGACGGCATGGCGGTTGAACGCCGGATCCTGAAGGAAAAGGGCATTCCGGAGGAGGTCATTCCTACGCTGATTAAAGCCAGGAAAGATGTAACTGCAAAGCATTATCACCGCATATGGCGGAAATATGTTGCTTGGTGTGAGGCCAAAAAGGCCCCAACAGAGGAATTTCAACTAGGTCGATTTCTGCATTTCCTACAAGCAGGAGTGACTATGGGCCTGAAATTAGGCTCCATTAAGGTACAGATCTCGGCTCTGTCGATTTTCTTCCAGAAAAAACTGGCTTCATTACCTGAAGTTCAGACGTTTGTGAAGGGAGTGCTGCATATTCAGCCCCCGTTTGTGCCTCCAGTGGCACCTTGGGATCTCAACGTGGTGTTGAGTTTCTTAAAATCACATTGGCTTGAGCCACTTAAAACCGTGGATCTAAAATATCTCACGTGGAAAGTGGTCATGTTATTGGCCTTGGCTTCGGCCAGGCGTGTGTCAGAATTGGCAGCTTTGTCATGTAAAAGCCCTTATCTGATTTTCCATATGGATAGGGCAGAATTGAGGACCCGTCCCCAGTTTCTCCCTAAGGTGGTATCAGCTTTTCACTTGAACCAACCTATTGTGGTGCCTGCGGCTACTAGGGACTTGGAGGATTCCAAGTTGCTGGACGTAGTCAGGGCCTTGAAAATTTATGTTTCCAGGACGGCTAGAGTCAGGAAAACTGACTTGCTATTTATCCTGTATGCACCCAACAAGCTGGGTGCTCCTGCTTCTAAGCAGACTATTGCTCGCTGGATTTGTAGCACAATTCAGCTGGCGCATTCTGCGGCTGGACTGCCGCATCCTAAATCAGTAAAAGCCCATTCCACAAGGAAGGTGGGCTCATCTTGGGCGGCTGCCCGAGGGGTCTCGGCTTTACAACTTTGCCGAGCTGCTACTTGGTCAGGGGCAAACACGTTTGCTAAATTCTACAAATTTGATACCCTGGCTGAGGAGGACCTTGAGTTCTCTCATTCGGTGCTGCAGAGTCATCCGCACTCTCCCGCCCGTTTGGGAGCTTTGGTATAATCCCCATGGTCCTTTCGGAGTTCCCAGCATCCACTAGGACGTCAGAGAAAATAAGATTTTACTCACCGGTAAATCTATTTCTCGTAGTCCGTAGTGGATGCTGGGCGCCCGTCCCAAGTGCGGATTGTCTGCAATACTTGTACATAGTTATTGTTAACTAAAGGGTTATTGTTGAGCCATCTGTTGAGAGGCTCAGTTGTTTTTTCATACTGTTAAACTGGGTATAGTATCACGAGTTATACGGTGTGATTGGTGTGGCTGGTAAGAGTCTTACCCGGGATTCAAAATCCTTCCTTATTATGTCAGCTCGTCCGGGCACAGTGTCCTAACTGAGGCTTGGAGGAGGGTCATAGTGGGAGGAGCCAGTGCACACCAGGTGACCTAAAAGCTTTCTTTAGTTGTGCCCAGTCTCCTGCGGAGCCGCTATTCCCCATGGTCCTTTCGGAGTTCCCAGCATCCACTACGGACTACGAGAAATAGATTTACCGGTGAGTAAAATCTTATTTTAACAAATGCTGCCCAGGGCGCTCCCCCCCAGCGCCCCGCACCCATGGAGCCGGCGGCGGAGTGAAAATGGTGCGCATTGCGCTAGCACACTCTGGCGGGGTTCGGGGACACGGAGCCCCGGCACTGCCAGCATAAGGAATTACAATAAGAGAATCGTCTGCTCAGGGCACCACCCCCCCAGCGCCCTGCACCCGTAGGAGCCGGCGGTAGGGAATTAATGGGGGCCGACGGGGAATAATGGCGCCTAGCGCGCTATAAGACTCCTGCCGGGGTCTGTGTACGGAGCCCCCGGCAGCGCGAGCAGCAAGCTAAAAACATACTACTCGCTGCCCAGGGCGCTTCTTCCCCTCCCCCCCCCGCGCTCCCTGCACCCGTATAAGCGATGGCGGGGACCTTGTTAATAATGCTGGCGGGGGATGAATGACGGTGCCTCAGCACCGAAATGCTTTTATCTGCCAGAATAGCTTAAGAAGACTAGTAACCTGCTGCCCAGGGCGCTCCCCCCCAGCGCCCTGCACCCTGTGAGTGCCATTGTGTGGGAGCATGGGGGGTAATTCCAAGTTGATCGCAGCAGGAAATTTTTTAGCAGTTGGGCAAAACCATGTGCACTGCAGGGGAGGCAGATATAACATGTGCAGAAACAGTTAGATTTGGGTGGGTTATTTTATTTCTGTGCAGGGTAAATACTGGCTGCTTTATTTTTACACTGCAAATTAGATTGCAGATTGAACACACCACACCCAAATCTAACTCTCTCTGCACATGTTAAATCTGCCTTCCCTGCAGTGCACATGGTTTTGCCCAACTGCTAAAAAAATTCCTGCTGCGATCAACTTGGAATTACCCCCATGGAGCGCAGCACTACCACTGTACCTCCGTTACTGAAGTCTTCTGCCGTCTGAAGTCTTCTTTTCTTCGAATACTCACCCGACTTCTTTCTTCTGGCTTCTGTGAGGGGGTGACGGCGTGGCTCCGGGAACAAGCAGCTAGGCGCACCAAGTGATCGAACCCTCTGGAGCTAATGGTGTCCAGTAGCCGAGAAGCAGAGCCTTTAAAATAAGAAGAAGTAGGTCCTGCTTCTCTCCCCTCACTCCCACTCTGCAGGGAGCCTGTAGCCAGCAGGTCTGCCTGAAAATAAAAAACCTTTCAGAGAAACTCAGTAGAGCTCCCCTAGTGTGTGACCCATCACTCCTGGGCACAAAGTCTAACTGAGGTCTGGAGGAGGGGCTGATAAAGCTAAATATTTATCTTATAACATTCACTATATGTGGGTAAGAGACTCAGTACGCAATTGGCGTATGGGGTACCGTAAGGGTACGCAATTAGCGTAGCAGATGCTTAGCCGTGGTCGAGACGCACATGCGGCACGCTCGCTCACAGCTTAATGCTTGGTGTCGAACGTGCTATAGGCGGCCGACTACCGTAATGATACGCTACTAGCGCAGCGGACGCTGTGACCGCGAGGGGAACACGAGCGGCGCAGACGCTCACGGGATTACACTCAGTAAACCTTGGATGCAACACACTATGATTGAGTTTGTATTGTAAACCTTACAACTGAAATACTGCAGCGATATAACGCTGCTTAACCTTGCTAGTGTAAATGCTGTTTGAGCGATTAAGTCGCTCTGCATACCCTCTGCAATGTAATAAACACACAATACCTTGCTAAGGCTCCAAAACCTTTACTAACAGGATTAAGTTATATTAAAAGGGGAAATACAGTTGACAATTCATACACTACAAGCTAACATCAATATCTAACAAAATAACTACACATAAATACACAATATCAGCACAATAGCAAACAATAACATACAATGAGAGAGAGAGAGAGATCGTGGCACAATTACAATCCGAGATTAAGAATGGTCACAGAGAGAGTACTTACACACTGGGGAGTGATTCGCTGCGCATGTCCTGGTTACCAGCTCTGGGTTAGTCAATGATGAAAACCGTTGTGGAGAGAAGACTCTTGTGTCCCCAAGCCTATTTCAAACTATATTTATGTACTAGCTCAAGACATACTTCAATAGATACTATGTGTCCTCTTTTCATTGGTTAGGGGGTGGGACATGTATTGCACCTGGGATCATTGGTTAGTTCAAGAAATGGGCGATGGCTAGGACTTGTCAGTATTCTAAATTCCTCTCTTGGTTGTATTGGGGAAACCTATTGTTTGGATCTTCCAAACAAACTCTGTCTCTGTGCTTTGTTTACCCTCTGGTCACCCCTTTCAGTTGAGACAATGACATCTCAGCACTCATTATTCTGGAGAGAAACCTGGACCTATTCATAAACAAAGGTATAAGCCCTCTTCATAGAATCTCAAAGCTTAGTGTAAGTAAGGCTATTTGTTTTCGGTCTGTGTGAAAGAGGTGACTGAATTCCAGTCCCCCACCCTGCATTTGTGTAATTTATTCTGAATGCAATTAATCTTATGTTCTACTTCTGTGCATAACCATGAGCAGGAACTATGCGAATCCCTCACAACTGTCATAGGCACAACACTTCTTCAATACCCCACAGCTGGACACCAAATACTACCCTCCAACCTTTATCTGAATCCTCCCAGCATGTAAAGGAGAATTTCTCAGGTCCAAGAACCGTTTTAAACTTACCATACTTGCTGACTTTGTTAAGGGGAATATTAACTATAAAACGCATTATATTGGTTAAATATGTAGCGATCGAGTCGCTCGCTAGTCGCACACAAACACCGCCGTAAATACCCATCTCCCTGCGCAGGCGACGTCAGAGCGTCCCCTACGCGACCTGAGGGGATGCGTACGCACGGGGGGGTCGGTGCGCGAGCAGCGGGCACGTGCATTGGGGTTAGTACAAGGCATCATAGGTCGCTATATTTTTCGACTTTGACAGGGCATAGAGGGAGGAGCCAGTTCACACTCAGTTTAAGTCTTTATAGTGTGCCCAGCCTCCTGCGGATCCGTCTATACCCCATGGTCCTTTTGGAGTCCCCAGCATCCTCTAGGACGTATGAGAAATGTGTTGTTATATAGCTGTGTAAGCTAGTCCAGTGCAGTATTATTGTCTGTAATAACCTCTGCATTGTACAAACTGTGACTATTTGTGTGTGCATTGATAGCTGAGTGGTGTCCATCTCGTGTCTTTCACTCAACTTGATATCCCTATATTCTATAACCTGAGGGGGCTTGGTGCATCAGGTGTTATTTAATATAGGATTTTTACAAAGATATACTGTATTACGTATTTTTCTCTGTGATTTAGTCACCATATCTCTCCTTTATCTCTGCTGGTGCTGACTACACTGCGCAGGGGTTTGGGTTTAGGGATATAGTGTTACGTTCCTGATACTCAGAACTAGAGAGATGTTGCGTAGTGAGTCCAGAGCACCAGGACGTGACGCTGAAATAAGGGATGGTACGGGAATAGCCCCTAGCACCCTACCTCCATTGTTTTACCCGTGTGGTCAGTTAACGCCTGAGTGACTATGGTTTCTTGGACCCACGGCAGCCGCGTTTGAAGGGCGGATTAGGTCTGCCAAACTCCGATGCCCCCAGGTCTTAGAGTGAGACAAGGCGTGAACCGAGACAGGATAATAACAAGGGGACCTCTAACTAAAGCAACAGAAAGCTAGGGGCTGCTAACTACCCTAAAACTAAATATATGTGCGGCACGCCGCCAAAGGAAAAGAACAACAAAAGATACCACTGTCCACTCCCCCACACGGCACCGCCGAGTTCCAGGGAGGACAGTGAAAAGCGGAAACCTCCGCAAAAACCACCAATGCAAAATAAACACAAGGACCAAGCGGCCTAGGCCGCAACACGCGGCAGAAGCCGCTACTCACGAAACCGGGAGAGAATCCCAACAAGCGAGAACCCCCAGATGACTGCAACAGGTTCACTTGGACAGGAAGGATTCCCAGGAACGGCTTCAGAACTCCAGGACTCAGGAGCACAGGGAGCAGGATCGACCAGATACAGCTGACCAGGAACAGACGTTGCAAGGCAGGAACAGCATACAGGAAGCTATCACCGGCGAGGCTGCAGTGTGCTGGCTCCCATAAAAAGACCCTGCTGGCCAATGACAGGAGGGCCAGCAAGACCAGCCCCCCAGACCCTAATTACTAGTTGCCGTACAGCTGCCCTGCTGCATGAGCAACTAATCAATTCTATCTGGCAACGGGGAACGCGGTCCGCCAATGGCGTCCCCGTTGCTATGGCCCCAGCGGCTGAGGACGCCCGGCGTCCTAGCGTTGCCAGGGACCCGGCGGCTACAGTACGCACGGCGTCCTGGCGTTGCTAGGCGCCGGGCGGGCAGGGAGGGAGGTGCGGCGGCTGCGAGCGTCGATCGGAAGCAGACCGAGCGGCGCCGCGGACTGTGGCACCTAACAGTACCCCCCTTGAGGAGGGGTTAAAGAACCCCTAAAGCAGGGTTTCTGAGGAAATTCCTGAAAGAATAATCTCTTAAGTTTAGGGGCATGTAAATTGTTATCCAGGACCCAAGACCTTTCTTCCGGGCCATAGCCTTTCCAGTGAACCAAAAAATAAAGCTGGCCCCGAGAAACTTTGGAATCTAAAACTTTCTCCACCAAGAACTCTTGTTGCCCCTGAACATCCACCGGAGGTCTACCCTGGGAAGTCTTCCGAGGGAATCTCCTGGAAGAAAAATACTGCTTCAGAAGGGAACAGTGAAAAGTATTGCCAATTTTGAGTGATTTAGGCAAGCGTAGCCGAAAAGCAACTGGGTTGACCTTCCTAACGATAAGGAATGGTCCAATAAATTTGGGTCCCAATCTAGCCGAGGGTTGTCGGAGCCTGATGTTGCGGGTTGGCAACCACACCCTATCTCCCACCTTAAAAGTGCATGGGCGTCGGAACCTATCAGAAATTTTTTTTTCTCGGAAGGCAGCCTTCTTAAGGGCAAGGTGCACCTTTTTCCAAATCATTCTGAGACGGGAAGTTAAGGTCAACGAGGAGACTGGAAAATGAGGATAAAAAGAATTGGCTCTAGGATGAAAGCCCAAGACCGAAAAGAATGGGGACTCCTTGGTGGAAGAATGACAAGAGTTATTATAGGCAAACTCGGTCAAAGGAAGAAATTCAGACCAATCATTCTGAAGTTTGGCCGAATATAGCCGTAAATACTGTTTTAACGACTGATTAAGACGTTCAGTTTGTCCGTTAGACTGTGGATGGTACCCAGATGTTAAAGAGAGTTTCATATTTAATGAGGCACAAAAACGTTTCCAGAAACGGGCGATGAATTGCCGTCCCCGATCAGAGACAATATCCCTGGGTAAACCATGGATCCTGAACACATGGCGGAGAAACAAAACTGCCAACCCTTGAGCAGAGGGTAATCGGGGGAGAGCAATGAAGTGGGCCATCTTACTAAAACGGTCTACTACCACCCAGATAACTCGAAATCCAGCTGAAAGAGGAAGGTCCACCACGAAATCCATGGATATATGTGACCATGGCCTGAGAGGAACGGCTAGAGGCATGAGTTGCCCGACCGGCAACAATCGAGATACCTTGTACTGAGCACAAACCTGACAGGAACGGACAAATTCCCTTACATCTTTAGAAATATTAGGCCACCACACTGAGCGAGAGATTAACTCCAAGGTCTTAGTGATACCCGGATGACCAGAAACCTTATTATCATGAAACTCAGCTAGAACAGTGCCTCTCAGAAATTCGGGGACGAAGAGACGATCTGCAGGAGTGACTTTGGGAGCCTGCTGCTGAAGCTGGACTAGCTGTGTAAATAAATCCTGTGTGAGGCCAGCCCGGATGACAGACGATGGGACTATGGGGGTAGTAGCCGGGTGGTTATTGTGAACCGGAAGAAAACAACGTGACAGGGCATCGGCTTTTGTATTCTTGGAACCAGGCCTGAAGGTGATAATAAACCTGAAACGAGTAAAAAACAGCGCCCAACGTGCCTGTCGAGCATTAAGCCGTTTAGCTGACTCAATATACTGCAGGTTCTTGTGGTCAGTAAACACCGTAATGGTATGCCTTGCTCCTTCCAGCCAGTGCCTCCACTCCTCGAAAGCCCATTTAACTGCCAACAATTCTTGATTACCAACATCATAGTTGGATTCTGCGGAGGAGAATTTTCTGGACATGAAGGCACATGGGTGTAATTCCTGAGACTCCGGGTCTTCCTGAGAAAGGATAGCCCCCACTCCAACCTCTGAGGCATCTACCTCGACAATAAAGGGGAGATCCGGGTTAGGGTGTCTGAGTACTGGGGCTGAGACAAAGGCCTGCTTTAAGGCAAGGAAGGCAGACTTGGCTTCAGGCGACCAATTGGAAGGATCCGCTCCTTTTTTAGTCAATGCCACAATAGGAGCAACCAAATCTGAGAAGATATGAATAAAACGCCTATAGTAATTTGCAAACCCTAAAAAGCACTGAATTGCTTTTAAGTTCGTGGGTTGTGCCCAATTTAGGATGGCCTGGAGTTTTTTTGGTTCCATGAAAAACCCCTTAGGAGAAATAATATACCCCAGGAAGGACACTTCTGTGATGTGGAAATCACATTTCTCCAGTTTGGCGTATAAATGATTTTCCCGTAACTTCTGAAGGACCAGTCGCACATGGGTAATATGTTGTTCAAAAGACTCAGAGTAAATCAAAATGTCGTCTAAATAAACGACTACGAACTTTCCTAGAAAGTCGCGAAGGACGTCGTTAATGAGATCTTGAAATACAGCAGGAGCATTAGACAGCCCAAACGGCATCACCAGGTATTCATAATGTCCCGACTGTGTGCTGAAAGCCGTCTTCCACTCATCCCCAGATTTTATTCGGATGAGATTGTAAGCCCCTCTAAGATCGATCTTGGAAAAGATAACAGCAGTCCGGAGCTGATCAAATAGTACTGAAATCAGTGGCAAGGGGTAGGTGTTTTTAACAGAAATTTTATTCAGAGCCCGATAATCAATACATGGTCTGAGCGACCCATCTTTTTTCTCAACAAAAAAGAACCCTGCACTCAGTGGAGATTTCGAGGGCCGAATGAAGCCTTTTTTTAGGCTCTCCTGTACATAATCATTCATTGCCGTAGTTTCCAGCCCAGACAGGGCATATAGCCTCCCTTTAGGCAAAGAGGCACCGGGAACTAAGTCAATAGCGCAGTCATAGGACCGATGAGGAGGCAGAATATCCGCATTACCCTTGGAGAAAACATCGGCAAAGTCCTGATATTCCAAAGGAATAAGTTCTGGGGTGACTGCCGCAACCCGGACTGGACGGGAAATACATTCCTTAATACAAAAGGGACCCCTATCGGGAAATCTCCCCAGACCGCCAATCTATGGTGGGATTATGAAAGGCAAGCCAGGGGTGACCCAAAACTATGGGGACAGCCGGACAATGGGTAAGGTAAAATTCGATTTTCTCCGAATGTAGGGCCCCCACTGTCAGTTGTACTGGAGGTGTGCAGTGAGTGATTACCACATTAGAAAGCGGACCACCATCCAAGCCGTGCATGGTGATACGTTTATCCAAAGGTATCTGTGGAACGCCCAAAGCCTGAGCCCAACCAAGATCCATGAAATTTCCCGCAGCTCCACTGTCGACGAAGGCCGACACCAACGAACTGAGACTACCAAAGGAAATTTTTACAGGAACTAATAAGGAATCAGTAGAGGAGATCAATTGCAGACCCAAGTGAACCCCCTCACAATTCACTTGGTCAGAGCGTTTCCCTGCTTATTCGGGCAATTACTTGCCACCACAATACAAGCAAAGACCAGAATTTAGCCTTCTGGTTCTTTCCTCTGGGGACAGCCGAGAGAGACCCATTTGCATGGGCTCCTCGACGTCCTCAGGGAAAGTATACACACATGGACTAGGCCTGAAACTAGCTCCTCTTTCAGCCCTCCGCTCCCGGAGACGACGATCAATTTTTATAGCAAGCTCCATGAGTTTGTCTAAAGTCTCTGGAGCGGGGTACTGAAGGAGACTGTCTTTAATAACTTCAGACAAACCGAGGCGAAACTGACTGCGCAGGGCCGGGTCATTCCAGCCACAGTCGTTCGACCAACGGCGAAACTCGGTACAATACGCCTCTGCTGGATTTTTCCCTTGCTTAAGTGCACGCAGGTGGCTCTCAGCCGACGCTTCTCTATCAGGGTCATCGTACAGGAGGCCTAGAGACTTAAAAAAGGCATCTACAGAAAGCAAGGCAACATCATCGGCTTTTAGCCCAAAAGCCCAGGTTTGCGGATCGCCTTGTAGCAAAGACATCACAATCCCGACCCGTTGAGACTCAGTACCAGAGGATCGGGGCCTTAAGCGAAAATAAAGCTTACAAGCTTCCTTGAAATTAAAAAAATCCTTTCGGTTACCTGAAAAACGGTCAGGAAGGTGCATCTTTGGTTCTGGAATCATACTCGGGGAGGCTCTCAAAAGATCTTCCTGCGATCTCACCCGAAGAGTAAGATCCTGAACCATCTGAGTTAGTTCCTGAATCTGGTTGGCCAAAAGCTGGCTGGGATTCGGTCCTAATACTGTCGGATTCATGAGGCCGAATGTCAAGGCCCACCAAAAACAAATAACTCTTTATATTATTCTTCTTTTTTTTTTGTGGCCGGTGATAATGTTACGTTCCTGATGCTCAGAACAAGAGAGATATTGCGTAGTGAGTCCAGAGCACCAGGACGTGACGCTGAAATAAGGGATGGTACGGGAATAGCCCCTAGCACCCTACCTCCATTGTTTTACCCGTGTGGTCAGTTCACGCCTGAGTGACTATGGTTTCTTGGGCCCACGGCAGCCGCGTTTGAAGGGCTGATTAGGTCTGCCCAACTCCGATGCCCCCAGGTCTTAGAGTGAGACAAGGCGTGAACCGAGACAGGATAATAACAAGGGGACCTCTAACTAAAGCAACAGAAAGCTAGGGGGGCTACTAACTACCCTAAAACTAAATATATGTGCGGCACGCCGCCAAAGGAAAAGAACAACAAAAGATACCACTGTCCACTCCCCCACACGGCACCGCCGAGTTCCGGGGAGGACAGTGAAAAGCGGAAACCTCCGCAAAAACCACCAATGCAAAATAAACACAAGGACCAAGCGGCCTAGGCCGCAACACGCGGCAGAAGCCGCTACTCTCGAAACCGGGAGAGAATCCCAACAAGCGAGAACCCCCAGATGACTGCAACAGGTTCACTTGGACAGGAAGGATTCCCAGGACCGGCTTCAGAACTCCAGGACTCAGGAGTACAGGGAGCAGGATCGACCAGATACAGCTGACCAGGAACAGACGTTGCAAGGCAGGAACAGCATACAGGAAGCTATCACCGGTGAGGCTGCAGTGTGTTGGCTCCCATAAAAAGACTCTGCTGGCCAATGACAGGATGGCCAGCAAGACCAGCCCCCCAGACCCTAATTACTAGTTTCCGTGCAGCTGCCCTGCTGCACGAGCAACTAATCAATCCTATCTGGCAACGGGGAACGCGGTCCGCCAATGGCGTCCCCGTTGCTATGGACCCAGCGGCTGAGGACGCCCGGCGTCCTAGCGTGTCCAGGGACCCGGCGGCTACAGTACGCACGGCGTCCTGGCATTGCTAGGCGCCGGGCGGGCAGGGAGGGAGGTGCGGCGGCCGTGAGCGTCGCTCGGAAGCAGACCGAGCGGCGCCGCGGTCCGTGGCACCTAACATATAGTGCTGCTAATAATTGTACTGTGTTACCTCATACTGCAAGTTATATCATGTCTGCTTCTGAGGGTAACGATTCTGGGGCGGAACACACTGCTGGTGTTGCTGAAGCCACAGGCATATATGGGGAGAATATAGCAGCTGTGGGCTCTGGTTCTGGGGGCTCCTTGCCCCCCAGTGGGACTGTGGCAACGGAGGCACATACTGACCCTCCGTGGGCCACTTTTTCCACGCTTCTGCATACGCTAGTTCATAAACTAACACCCCCTATGAGACCCCCAATGCCGGTACAGCCGCATGTGGTCCCTGCAGCTAACCCGCCGTGGGCGGACGATTTATCTGCTCAATTAAAGAAGTTGAACCAGTCCCTGACTACTAAAAAGTCTGACCAACGCTCGCCTAAGTCCAAGAGGTTCTCTAAGCGAGCGCTCGTCTCCTCACAATCCACTGCTGTCACTGACACCTCGTCTGATGAAGACAGCACATACACTGACCCCACAGGTTCTGACTCAGATACGGCTGATGGGGAGGGTAGTTCACATGTGGATGTTCCTGATCTTCTGGAGGCTATTAAGTTAATTCTGCAGATTACGGATGATCCCGAGCCATCCGTTCCTCCTAAGAAACCAGATAGGTTCAAGCGTCAGAAGGTGGTTAAACAAGTTTTACCTCACTCTGACCACCTAGTGGATATACGCCAGGAACCCTGGCAAAGCCCGGGTACGAAGTTTGTGCCTCAAAAGAAGATGCTGGCTCGCTATCCCCTCGCGCCAGAGCTGTCTAAGAATTGGGAAACGCCTCCTCCAGTAGACTCACATGTGGCTAGGATGGTGCTTTCCTCAGCTCTACCTGTCACTACCGTCACGTCTCTAAAAGAGCCTACGGATAAACGTGTCGAGGGTTGTCTAAAAGCGATTTACACCCTCACGGGTGCTGCACAAAGGCCCACTATTGCAGCTACATGGGCGGCAGAGGCTATTGAAGCATGGGCCTTGGAGTTAGAGGCTGAAATCTCCTCTGACCATGCTAGACAATGCTTGTCATATATTGTCACAGCTTCTCGCTATATTAAAGAGGCGGCTTCTGATGCCGGTATCCTAGCAGCCAAGGCCTCTACTACGTCAGTCCTGACTCGCAGGATATTGTGGCTGAGATCCTGGTCTGTGGATCTGGACTCTAGAAAAACCCTGGAGGTACTCCCTTTCAAGGGGGATATTCTGTTTGGGGAGGACTTAAATAAGATAGTGGCTGACTTGGCTACTGCCAAAACTGCCTGTCTGCCTAATACAGCTCCTTCTATGTCGAAGGCCAAAGGCACGTCCTTTCGCCCCTTTCGTCCTTCAGGTAAAGCAAAAGGTCAGGCGTACCATAAGCAGGCCCGCACTTCCAAACCTGGTAAGCCGAAGCCCAAAAGAGCCTGGGCTGCCCGTCAGCCAGCAGCCAAGACCGATAAGCCTGATGCATGACGGGGCGGGCCTCCCCCTGGGGGATCCCAGGGTGGGGGGCCGGCTTCTAGGGTATACCCAGGAAGGGTTGAAGACCACTTCAGATGCCTGGGTACGGGAAGTCGTCACTCGAGGTTACGCCATAGCCTTCAAAAACCGACCCCCTCATCGATTTTGCCAGACAGACGTCCCGTCGGACCAGACAAAGGCAAACACTCTGCATTCGAAGGTACAGACCCTCCTGGATACAGGAGTTGTAGTACAGGTGCCTCTTGCTCAGAGGGGCCGGGGGTACTATTCTCCGCTGTTTCTAGTCCCGAAACCGAATGGGTCTTCCCGGCCCATTCTCAACCTCAAGGTACTGAACAAATTTGTGAAGGTTTCCAAGTTCCGTATGGAAACCCTTCGCTCTATAGTTCTGGCCTTGGAACCTGGGGACTACATGGTCTCCCTGGACATACAGGATGCTTACCTGCATATTCCTATAGCAGTGTCACATCAACAATACCTGAGGTTCGCTATTGGCAACCTCCATTACCAGTTTTGGGCGTTACCTTTTGGTTTAACAACGGCTCCGCGAGTCTTCACCAAAGTAATGGCGGTGATGACGGTGGTACTCCGCCGTCAAGGGGGCAGGATACTGCCGTATCTGGACGACTTGTTAATCCTGGCAAATTCCCCAGATCTTCTCCTGCGTCATCTGGATATGACGGTCCGGTTTCTACAAGCACACGGGTGGCTCATCAACTGGAAGAAATCCTCCCTGGTCCCTGCTCAGAGCATGGTGCATCCGGGAGCGCTGTTGGACACTCACAACCAGATGTGTTCCCTCCGGTGTCACTCCTGCCCAGGGTAATTCGGAAGTTCAAGCAAGAAAAAGGAAATCTGCTTCTCATAGCTTCGGCGTGGCCCAGACGGCACTGGTTCTCAGACCTGCAGGGCCTATCGTCAGAGCGTCCAATTCTACTTCCACAATGCCCAGACCTCCTCGTTCAGGGCCCCTGTGTCTACCAGGACCTAGCCCGGCTGTCTTTGACGGTGTGGCTCTTGAAGCTTCCATCTTGAGGGCTAAGGGTTTTTCTGAAGAGGTCATTAAAACTATGTTGCGGGCCCGGAAACCGGCTTCTGCTCGGATTTACCATAGGGTCTGGCATTCCTACTTTGGTGCGCATCTAACAATTATGACGCTTCCAAGTTTAGTACATGTTACGCACACCAGTGCTAACAGGAGTATACCGGTGTATGAACAGAGAGGGAAGCGAAGCAAACGAACTCACAGACAGTATAACATAACATACACAGGAGGTGATGGATTAACTAATAAACACAAAGTGAACGGAGAAGCCCAAAGGCTCAGGAATTGGGTGTCTCCCTAGTGTCAGGAATGCTCAGATGGAATAGAGCGGACAATGAAGCGATGTGTAGTGATTTAACATGTGGAGCACCTGAAATGATGTTGCTAAGAGCAACCGAAAAAACCCCAAAGGGTTACCAACGGGTGTGGGAATAAACTCCTTGGTCAGAGATAGAAATATAGACACAAGGAGAGTATCCACAATCCTAACCCCCACTTGCAGGGCACAGGTTCAGCTTACTGCCACTAAACTGACACCTGGACGCCCTGCACAGTGAGGTAGGATTAAGCAAGCAGGTCTGAGAGTACAGCCGCAAACCTGCTGGGTTCACAGAATAGCAAAAGAACCCCAGCAGGTCAAACAACTGACTCCAGTCTTACTGCTAGGTCCAGATTGGCAGAATGAAGTACTGAATCCCAAGGCCTATTCGCAGTAAGCAACAAGTAAATACAAAGTCACACAGTACTAGCTAACTCTCTGGAACTGACTAACAAACAAAGATTCAGCAGCATTTGCCTAGCCTGAGAGGATGGTTTATATAGCAGGTGCTGTCCACGCCCCACTCAGACCTCACAGACTGTGAGCACAAAACCAGCGCCGGATTCCCTGCCGTGCACAGAGCCTGTAACCACTACACAGTAAAAACCCGGACCGGAGTATCAGCTGCGCTCAGGTTACTTCGCTAACACTTGCCTCCCGGTTGCCATGGCGACGTGGCAGCACAGAGCAGGAGATCCTAACAGTACAGCCAAGCTTTTGGCTTTTCTGCAGCAAGGCCTAGAGTTGGGCCTGCGTCTGGCCTCCCTAAAGGTTCATATTTCTGCCTTGTCGGTGTGGTTTCAGAGAAAAATTGCGACTTTGCCTGATGTTCATACTTTCACTCAGGGTGTGTTGCGTTTCCAACCTCCCTATGTCCCGCCTGTGGCTCCTTGGGACTTGTCGGTGGTTTTGGAGGCGTTGCAGGAGCCTCCGCTTGAACCCCTTGGTTCAGCTGACCTTAAGTGGCTTTCCCTTAAGGTGGTGTTCTTGCTGGCTATTGCCTTTGCTAGAAGAGTGTCGATCTGGGTGCCTTGTCTTGTAGTTCCCCATATCTGACTTTTCACCGTGATCGGGCGGTTCTTAGGACTCGTCCCGGATATTTACCGAAGGTGGTTTCTTCGTTTCACCTTAATCAGGAGATTGTGGGTCCGGCCTTTGTCTCTCCTGATTTGTCTCTCAAAGAGCGGTCTTTGGATGTGGTACGGGCTCTCCGTATCTATGTGAAGAGAACTGCTTCTATCTGAAAATCTGATTCTCTCTTTGTTTTGTTTGGATTTCACAAACGTGGCTGGCCTGCTCACAAGCAGATCCTGGCCAGATGGATTAGAATGGTGATTGCACATGCTTATGTGAAGGCTGGTCTCTCTGCTCCTGTTCACATTAAGGCCCATTCTACTCGGTCTGTTGGACCTTCTTGGGCGGCCCAATGTGCTGCGACCCTTAAACAATTGTGCAAGGCGGCTACGTGGTCTTCCGGGAACACGTTCATAAGGTTCTATGCCTTCAATACTGCCGCTTCCCAGGATGCTTCCTTTGGACGCCGGGTTCTTGTGCCCGCTACAGTGCGTCCCCTCCCCTAAGGAACTGCTTTAGGACATCCCCATTGTCCAATCCTTGTGGAGCCCAGTGTACCCTGCAGCAGAAAACGAGTTTTATGGTAAGAACTTACCTTTGTTAAAGCTCTTTCTGCGAGGTACACTGGGCTCCACAAGGCGCCCACCCTGACGCACTTATCTTCTTTGGGTTGGTATGGCATTAGCCGCTGACACTTCTCTTTTCGTGAGAGTGTGGTGTTGTTGTCGTCTCTTTTCCTGCTACTGCATTGGGCTGGTTAACTAAAAACTGAGCTCGTGTGTTGGGAGGCGGAGTGATATAGGAGGCGGCGCTGTGCATTCTGGGAACAGTCAAAGCTTTGAGCCTGTTGGTGCCTCGGATCAAGATCCTACTCTACACCCCATTGTCCAATCCTTGTGGAGCCCAGTGTACCTCGCAGAAAGAGTTTTAACAAAGGTAAGTTCTTACCATAAAACTCGTTTTTCAAACACAGCCTGTAACATGGCAGTTAGGAGCTGATTGGCAGTAACCTTATCACCATGTAATGTATCACTCTCCAAGGCTTGATAAATGTGGGCCAAAGTCACAACCAGCCAGCTCCTGTCATTTTTCAAACCTAGCCTGTAACATGGTAGTTAGGAGCTGAATGGTTGTTACTTTATCTCCATCCAAGGCATTGTAAATAACCCCTGAATGCGGTCTGGGCGGCATCTTACCACCCAGGATCGCATTGCAATATGCAATCCTATCATGTGGATGTGTCATTGTGCACACGCAGGGACAGGATCTCCGAAAGAAGCCTGTCCCTGCGATGTGCTGTGATGGCTGCCAGGGGATCTGCGCATGCGTGGTCATCTCTGACCGCACTGCACAGAGTCACTTCTGGGGACAGTTCCATGGTAACCCCCTGCCCGGCCACAAGTGCCGAAAGTAGCGCATATGCTACAATGGACTACCGTCATCTTCAGGTGGCGGTGGCCCGGGGACCATATAATAGTCCCCGGAAAGGGTCAAAACGCATTTCGCAGATCATGGAGTGTCAACAAAGCAATGAAGGAGCACAATTCAGCAGTGATCTGAGGCGGAGCCAGGGGAAGTCTTGGGACCTCTTGGTATATGCACAAACTGCCCTAAAGAACTGACTGTTGCCAATTCTTTACAGATAGCTGATAATTGTTCTACAACTACTGCTTTGCCAGACAAATCCATATTGAGCATTTATATGTGGATTTTATGTGATTTTTTAATGAATTGTTTATGGATTGTATTGTGGACGCTTCTTTTTATTAAAAGTACTACAGTATTTAAATTTTTCTCTATTTTTAGTACACATCAATTACAAAGTTGCTGATTTGCATTGCTGACTATAAGGTGTGAGGGTTAAAGTGGTATACCTATGGACTTCCAGTGGGCGGGGCACCAAGCAAGGACGCTTTTTACATGGGCTCTGGACCCCCGTCTCCAGATTTCTCTTTAAAGTGTAAAGTAATTCCAGGACTTGTGTCCAGGGTCCGGGGGGCCATTTTTTTTTCACGCTGCAGTTCAGTGACGTGCAGTGAGGTCAGTGGCTGGGAAGGCACTTGCTGCTACCCAACTTCACCACCGCCTCCCCTTAAAAAAAAAAAAAAAGAGTAGAGGCCCCCTTGCATCACTAAAACCAGCACCAGGCTGAACCAGCCAGGGGGATAATGCCATAGCAGGGGAGACACTCTGTATGGGGTCCCCCTGCCATAACATTAACACCCCCCAAACCAGTCAGCCCAGGGTTGGCATTCCTCAGAAAGTAGGGACTCCAAAAATTTGAGGGGTCCCTCCCTCCCGAGCAACAACCATCACTGGGCTGATAGCCTAGTGCTATGCCCCGCACCCCTGGTGGCTGTGGGTGCGGGGTTCATGCTATAATATTGTTCTTTACAGACGGCCTACAGGTCCCAGCAAGCCCGCCCCAGCATGCCGGCACTTGGAGAACCACAAGTGCCAGCATGCCCGGACATTAAGGGGCCCGCTGGCACCTGTAAAGAATAGTAATATTGTTCTTTACAGGCGGCCTACAGGTCTCAGCAAGCCTGCCCCAGCATGCTGGCACTTGGAGAACCACAAGTGCCAGCATGCCCAGACATTAAGGGGCCCGCTGGCACCTGTAGTCCACCTGTAAAGAATAGTGATATTGTTCTTTACAGGCGGCCTACAGGTCCCAGCAAGCCTGCCCCAGCATGCTGGCACTTGGAGAACCACAAGTGCCAGCATGCCCGGACATTAAGGGGCCCGCTGGCACCTGTAGTCCACCTGTAAAGAAAATATTAAAATAAATACAAGACACAGTTTTAAAATAAAATTTATTATTCAGGGTCTTCACCTGGGAGGCAGCGGCCTTTAAGCTCTTTTGCATAGCCGCCGCCTGCCCAGGGCTTCCGACGTCTTCTTCCGGCGTCTTCACCTGGGAGGCGGCGGCCTATAAGCTCTTTTACATAGCTGCCGCCTGCCCAGGGCTTTCGGCTTCTTCACCTGGTGGGCGGCGGCCTTTAAGCTCTTTGGCACGGCTGTCGCCCATCCAGGACTTTCACGGCGTCTTCTATCTTCAGGAGCTCTTCACTGCTCCTCCTTCGCCGTCGGACTGACAGCCGCTGCCTCGCACTGACTTATATAAGGCAGCCTGAGGGGGCGGGGTGATGATGCGGCGAGCCGTGCTTGGCTCGCGGTGGCCATCTTTAATTTAAAAAATGATGCTGTGGCACCATTTTTTAAATGGGTACCGCTCCGCTGCCAAACTCTGCAGAATGGCAGGCAGGGATCTCAGATCCGTGCCTGCCGCCACTGCCGCTCGCACCGCATCACGCCGCGTCCCGCCACCCGCATCTCCGCCGCCCGCATCTCCATCGCATTTGCCCGCACCCACTGAGTGATGGCAGCGGATCCAGTGACGGATCCGCTGGCCAATCACATCTGGCATCACAGACAGGGGCGTGCTTTCATGGGTTGAAAGCACGTCCCTGTATGAAAGCGGCACTTTAGTTGGTGCCGCTTTCCATTATATTTTCAATGGTCTTTTACTGCCCAAGGCTTGGCCCGCCCCCCGTTCCCATTAACAACGGGAGGCACCACTGTTGGTGCCTCCCAAATCCATTCTAGAAGTAAAAATTATTTGATTAATATAAAGGAGATACTTATGACACAGAATATGTGTCATAGGTATCTTCTTTGTATTATTTTAATTATTAATGACAGGCGAGGCACTGCCTTCCCTGACTGCACGTCCCTGCCGCAGTTCAGCCTGCAAGGTTTCAGGTGTGCATGACCGCCCGCAGCCATCTTTGGGTGCGATCACCATGGAGTACTTGCTAGCTTCCCCTATTGTGCTGCTCTCGTCTTTAGTGATAACACGCTGTCAGGGCTTGTTTGCTATCTGCAACTGAGCTGCTGGCTGTGAAATTCCCACGCTACACCCATTGCATTGAACTTTCCTGCCGGAACGCTGTGTCAGACTGCTACTAGCCAGGACTGTAAAGCCACCCACCTTTCCTGCATACAGTCGCTAATGGCAACCCCTTCCTTATTGGAAATGCATACCACTTTTGTCACTCGTTTGGCACAAGGATGATAAAGCTAAATATTTATCTTATATAAAACCCTTTATGTGGTCTAAGAACACTGTACGCTATTTACGTATGAAGTACCGTAAGGGTACGCTCGTTGCGTAACAATCGCTTAGCCGTGGTCGAGACGCTCAAGCGTCACGTTCGCTCACGGCCAAGAGATCACAGGCAGGCACGCTATTGGCTGCTGACTAACGTAATGGTTCACTATAGCGTAACGGACGCTGTATCGGGTGCGGGCTGCTCGAGCGATACAGACGCTCATGAGAATACGCTGTTGGTATCGGGCACACTTATAGGTGAGCGACTACCGTAATGCTACGCTATCAGCGTAGCGGACGCTCGAGACCACGAGGAGATCACGAGCGGCGCAGACGCTCACAATGTTAAACCTTTATATCTAAATCATAAACAATGTAATATGCAGTAAAACCTTTGTGTAGAGATAGGGTGTAGATGCAACCTAGTGTAACCTTATTAACTTAAAAGCTGTTTGAGCGTCACTGACGCTCTGAGAATACTAAACACTATAAGAAATACACAGATACCTGGGCTTAGGGTCCAACGCCTAATATATATATATTATGAATGATATACTTGCAAAAGAATTAATACAAATACAAATCATACACTACAATATAACATAGACTACCTAACCAGATAACTACACAGGAAATATAATACAATTACTATTTAAAGGAAAATAAGAGAGAAAGAGGAGAAGAGAGAGAGAGAGAGATTGGCCCACAATAACAAGGAGATCAATATGGTTGCGGAGAAACACTTACGCACAAGGGGAAACGATCGCATGCGCCTCTGGACAGCCAGCTCCCGATTTTCAGCAATGATAACCGTTGAAGAGTGAGAGCTGGATGTGATCGGCCTGTCTATTTATGCCCCACACACAATGCAATTCAATGGTCCCTACAATCTCATTGTTCATTGGACACAGGAATTCCTCCTCGCATTATAACAAAAGGTCATAGGTTGATTCATACAGGTGGGCCGTGACTATTTCCAACAGCTCAGGTGGGAGGGAAACTGGGTTTCCCGCCGCATGGATAAGTAAGTGCAAATACAGTGAATGTTCATAAACTTCTTATGTCCATAACTATTCGCACGAGTGATTAATCTGCTTCAAACCAACACCGGAATATTGCTAATTAAATACTCTTCCGATGGGTACTAAACACCACTGTATTACTCCTGTCTGACCCTTCGTATCAAACAAAGAGGGATTTCTCTGTTCACGAACATTCTATATTAACCAAACTTTCAGAATCTATCAAAGGGACCATGATCTACAAAATACATTATATAGTGAAAATATGTAACGATTGAGTCGCACGCTACGATCACATAAACTCTACCGTAAATACGCATACCATGCGCCTGCGGGTGCCCGCGACTGTGAGTATGCGCACGTACGGGAGAGCGTACGCATGCGCAGCACGGACCTGTGTGAGGTGCAAATATGGTAGTGTGCATAGAGATATTTTTCTGACTTTGACAGTCCACCCTTTGGCAGTCAACAATAACTGCCACCTTCTAAAACATTTCAAAAAGAGAAAAATATATGTCAGGGGTTAATACATTTACATGGTTGGGTAGGGGAGGAGAGGAGAAGGTAGGAAAAGGGTATGACCTAGTGAGATAGCTGAAGCATGTGTGTATGAATCCGTGTTTGGGGGTCATGTATCATCGTGCCGTACGTGTTTTAAATCAAGCTTCGAGGTATTGCGAAGTATACATTTGAATTCCTTCTTATCCCGTGGTACGGGTCTGTGGATGGGCTGTCAAACTTTACCGAGCTCTTTTCGGCTGTGGTTGTAACAAAATGGGGGAGCACATTTTAGTTGATGATACATGAATGGGGGAGATATGTGATTGCTGATATCTGTGCCTGTATTCCCTATCGACTATGTGTGTCATTACCTGAGGGTTGTAGAAATGAAGAAAAGACATAATTACGGTAAATGCGGTGGTATTCTATGTCAGGTAAATGTACATTCGTCGATTGAGGTCTTGTTTGGTGTCTGTTGAATGCAGTCTTCTTTGTGCTTTTGCCCATAAGGTGCGAGCAAAAGCTATCAATGTCCATAGATTTACAAAAGTGTTGGGCTAGCGTAATTTTAAAATTTCTAGGGAAACTGGGGATCCATGGCATAGTTCATCAAAAATCTGTGTATCAGGTTGTCAAAACTTCTTCTTTAATCCATCTGTTGTCTGTATATCGGCTCATCAAATTCCTCGTCCAAGTGGGTCTTTTTACCTTGGAGAAAACGGAAAAACAGGTGAAAGAAACGGACCGTAGAAATCGCATTTTCATCACATCATTGTTTCTACATTTGGGTCATAAATCAAGTCCATTGGAATTACAGTTTCCTCACTCCTTAAACTCATTACCCTAGTACGACGATTGCACTTCATTAAAGCCTGACCGCATCTAAATATCAAGCCAATCGTTATGATAACACCTAAGATACATAGGAGAAACTTCCCAACATCCATTATGACTCCTTGAGCCCAGTCTCCTAAACCAGAGAACCAATTTCGCGGGTTCAACCATGACACCCAACCAGTCAGCTCATTACCTACAGCAGCAAGAGTGAGATTGTGTCTCCTGCGAAATTCCCACTTCAGTTGGAGAATATCGTCCATCTTTTGGTCTATGACCTCGACCGGGTCCTCGGTGCTATTCGTAATATATGTGCAACATTTCACGCCGTATTGTGTTGCCAGTGTGACACAATATCCGCCTGTCACTGCTGTGAGATAATTAAGAACCATTCTATGCTGGACCAGTTCTGTTTTATAAGCCTGAAGTTCCCTTCCAGTATACCTAAACGTGTCATCATACATTTCAGTGATATTATCTAACAAATTTGCAAGCGCAGATATGTATTTATAATTCAACACTCCTCTGGCGGTGCGAGTGATGTCTAACGCGATTAGAAACTGAATCCCGGTGGATTCATGGATCATGTCAGAGGCCGGATGCTCTGTTCTTTCTATCAGGTGCCGTTTAACTACGTGCTCGTAATGGGTGTGAGTATAAGGAGTTTGGGCAACACGGTGTATGTCTTTCATTTTGTCATGTGATACAGTCATTACTTCAGGCAGTACTTTTCCAATATAACACAATCCTTCAGAGTTTGGGGCAAGCCACTTATACGCCTTTCTCCCGCATATGAAATATGCATCATCGGGGAGAACATATGGGACGGAGTAGGACATAACCATATTACACACCTTCCATGTGAAATCTCCTAACCCTAATTCTTCCATCTGCTTAGTACACGTATCAGGTTGTACGATATGTGCACAGTATCCTGGTGATACCTCTCCAACTCTCGTAATCCTACTTCCTAGGGTATACCTATATCGGAAAGATTTTTCTCTACTGGCTATGTGGCGTATAAGCTCTGTATCTGTTGGCATTCTATCTGCTCTATATGAAAAGGTCATGGTTTGGTTACTCCATGACACTTCCCAATTTCCCGGCTTTCGGGGATTGGAGATGTTAAAACATAATAGGGACCTATCCACATGGTATTGGAGGAGCTTCAAACTAGGAGGGCTGGAGATATTAAATCTCCTGTCCACCGGTCTCCCACCACTTAACTCAAGTACCTCCCCTAACGTTAAAGGAAATGGTACTAGCCCTGATTTGCTATGACCTTGAGGTACTTGAGAGCATACCCAACAATCTGTTTTATTTAACACACTACCCACTAAGGAGTGATAGTCACTCAATGGATGCCTGTCACGATCCGGGTATCTGGACGCCATTTCTTACCCATCAGATGCCTCCTAAGGCTGGCTCAGCGCTCCAGGACCGGATCCCATCTGTTATCCTAATGTTCACATTCCTGCATCCTCTCCTGTCTCTCTGAGACGCTGTCACAGTAACGCCTTATTACATCTGGCATGGCGTCTCCCGCGGCCTCCGCCGCCGTCCCTGAGCTTCTGCATGCAGAGTGTCAGAGTGGCGATTACGTCAGCCGCGGCCTCCGCTGTGTCCGCGTGGTTGGATGTGCACTTGTCAGCCTGGCGTCTCCTGTCTCCAGTGGCCGGCGCCGCCATTACTGTTTTCATTACCACATGGATTACAAACCAAACTTCCCTCCAAGTGTCTGCATGGGCGCAGCCATCTTGGATTCTGTCAGCTGATCATTTCCTCCAATCTGTTGTCAGTATTGTTAATCTGCATAATTGCCTAGCCAATCCCTTCCTTGCTGCAGGTATAAATACACTGTGCCTGAGCAAGGAAGGCGTCAGTGCTTTGGTTGTCAAACCTAGTTCCTGTTTGTCTCTCTCCTGTGATTGTCTTCCAGGTTCCAGCTCCTGTCTCAAGACTTCCACCATAGAGACCCGCACCAGCATTCCACCTGCGGTGTAGCCTGACTCTCCAATCCATTGTGGATTCATCTGTTTCCAGCTACAACATTACCTGCTTCCAGCTCAGCTTCCAGCAGAGTACAGCTTCCCTTAAAGGGCCGGTGTCCTTTCTACACTTTACCACTCTCCACCGGTATTATTATTTCTCCGCTCTCAAGTTCTACATTTCAGTTCATATTTCATCGCTCCCAAGTTCATTTATTATTTAACTGGTTCCAGCCAGTATCCACTCCGTGCTAACAACAGTCTGGTTCCAGCCAGTATCCACAGCAGATGTTTTATCTTCAGCAACCCAGCTTTTCCTGGAACACCAGCTGGCACAATCCTGGGTTATCTCCATTGCTACAGTCGGGCCTGGTAAGGACTTTCCATCTAGAAGATCATAAGAACTATCTCACACTACCAGTGCCCTGTGGCTCCTGCCATCCTGTAGTACCCAGGAACTGTATTTATTCTTTGCTGACTTTTACGTTTTCTTTTACTGCTGCTGTGTTGCGGAGTTGTCATAATAAACATCATTGACTTTTATCCAAGTTGTCGTGGTCACGCCTTCGGGCAGTTATTATTCATGTTACTTACATGTCCAGGGGTCTGATACAACCTCCCAGGTTCCGGTACATCTCAGCCCCTACAACTGAGGCTGCCTCCCGTCAGCTCAGGCCCTCAGTTGTGACAGTAAGCACTGACCCAATGAATCCAGCCGGAGACCAGGATCAAGCGGCCAGGCCGATGCAAGAACTGGCAGCCCGACTAGAACATCAGGAGGCTGCACAGGGCCACATCATCCGCTGTCTCCAGGATCTCTCTACTCGGCTGGATGGGATTCAGACAACTCTCCGTGGATCAGGCGCGTCTGGTGCGTCAACCACAGTGACTCCAGCTATAACCCCACCCACCTTACCCATTTCTGCTCCACGTCTTCATCTTCCAACGCCAGCAAAATTTGACGGATCTCCAAGATTCTGCAGGGGATTTCTCAACCAGTGTGAGATTCAGTTTGAGCTACAACCTGGCAATTTTCCCAGTGACCGTACAAAAATTGCCTACATTATTTCTCTTCTCAGTGGCTCAGCCCTTGATTGGGCATCACCGTTATGGGAGAGGTCCGACACCCTGCTATCTTCCTACACTGCCTTCGTGTCAACATTCAGGCGCATCTTCGACGAGCCAGGCCGGGTAACCTCAGCTTCATCCGAGATTCTCCGTTTACGCCAGGGGTCACGTACTGTAGGACAATATCTGATACAGTTCCAGATCCTGGCATCCGAACTGGCATGGAACGACGAGGCCCTGTATGCTGCATTCTGGCATGGCTTATCTGAGCGTATTAAAGATGAGTTAGCTACCAGAGACTTACCTTCTAAGTTAGATGAGCTAATCTCACTCTGCACGAAAGTTGATTTACGTTTCAGAGAGAGAGCAACTGAGCGTGGAGGATCATCTGCTCCAAAATCTTCTGCTCCTCCTCCTCGTCAACTGTCACCATCTAAAGATGAGCCCATGCAACTTGGCCGTTCCCGTTTAACTCCTGCTGAGCGCCGAAGACGTCTCTCCGAGTCTCTCTGTCTCTATTGTGCAGCTCCGTCTCACACCATTAATGCCTGTCCCAAACGTCCGGGAAACTCCAAATCCTAGCTCGCCAAGGAGAGGGCCGGCTAGGAGTAATGATCTCCTCTCCATCTCCTCAAGATTGTAATCTCCCAGTCTCGCTTCAAGTTGCTCAACGTTATCGGAACGTCATTGCCCTCCTTGATTCCGGAGCAGCTGGGAACTTTATTACCGAAGCCTATGTTAAACGGTGGTCCCTACCCACCGAGAGACTTCCTTCGTCCATTTCTTTAACTGCCGTGGATGGCAGCAACATTTTTGATGCAGTTATTTCTTTAAGGACTCTACCAGTTCGTCTGAGAGTGGGAGTTCTTCATTCCGAACTTATTTCTTTTTTAGTGATTCCAAGAGCCACACATCCTGTGGTCCTGGGCCTTCCATGGCTCCGTCTTCACAATCCTACAATTGATTGGACGACTACGCAAATCCTGGCATGGGGTTCCTCCTGTGCTGAGACATGTTTGTTTAAAGTATTGCCTGTCTGTTCTTCCTCCCCCATATCAAGATTTCACGGATGTGTTCAGTAAAGCTTCTGCTGATATCCTTCCTCCTCATAGAGAATGGGACTGCCCGATTGATCTCGTTCCAGGGAAGGTTCCACCTCGAGGCCGAACTTATCCGTTGTCTCTGCCTGAGACGCATTCTATGGAGGAATACATTAAAGAGAACCTAGCAAAGGGGTTCATTCGACCTTCTTCTTCCCCAGCCGGCGCAGGCTTCTTTTTTGTAAAAAAGAAAGATGGTGGTCTGCGGCCGTGCATCGACTACAGAGGTTTGAACGACATTACCATCAAGAACCGTTATCCTTTACCCCTGATTACTGAGCTCTTTGACAGAGTTAGCGGAGCTACCATCTTTACAAAGCTGGACTTGAGAGGTGCATACAATCTCATCCGGATCCGTGAGGGTGACGAGTGGAAGACCGCCTTTAACACCCGTGACGGACATTATGAGTACCTCGTCATGCCCTTCGGATTGAGTAATGCTCCAGCTGTCTTCCAGCATTTTGTCAATGAGATCTTCAGAGACATTCTATACCGTCATGTTGTGGTCTATCTAGACGATATCCTCATTTTTGCCAACGATTTAGAGGAACATCGTTTTTGTGTTAAAGAGGTTCTGTCCCGTCTCCGTGTCAATCATCTCTATTGCAAATTAGAGAAATGCGTCTTTGAAGTCAAGTCCATTCCGTTTCTAGGGTACATTGTGTCCGGTTCCGGACTAGAGATGGATCCTGAGAAACTACAAGCAATCCAAAATTGGCCGATACCCTTAACCCTCAAAGGGGTCCAGAGGTTCTTGGGGTTTGCCAACTATTACAGAAAGTTTATACGAGACTTTTCCACCATTGTGGCGCCTATTACTGCTTTCACTAAGAAGGGTGCTAACCCGTCCAAGTGGTCTGAAGAAGCCATGCAAGCATTTCATCTTTTAAAACAAAGGTTCATCTCTGCGCCTGTTCTGAAACAGCCTGACATCGACTCTCCTTTCATCTTAGAGGTGGATGCCTCCTCCATTGGAGTAGGAGCGGTGTTATCTCAGAGGGCTAAAGATGGCCATTTACACCCTTGCAGTTTCTTCTCCCGGAAGTTCTCCCCAGCTGAGCGCAACTATGCCATTGGCGACCAGGAGTTGCTAGCCATCAAGCTCGCACTAGAAGAGTGGAGGTATCTGTTGGAGGGAGCTTCTCATTCAATCACCATACTTACAGACCACAAGAACCTTTTATACCTGAAGGGCGCACAATGTCTCAACCCTCGTCAGGCCAGATGGGCACTTTTCTTTTCCAGGTTCGACTTTAAACTCCAGTTCTGTCCGGGCTCTCAGAATCGCAAGGCCGATGCCCTTTCCCGCTCATGGGAGCAAGAAAATGAGTCAGAGTCTTCAGACAAGCATCCTATTATAAATCCGTTGGCATTCTCCACGGTAGGGATGGACTCTACGCCCCCATCAGGGAAAAGTTTTGTGAAACCGATGCTAAGGAAGAAGCTCATGCATTGGGCCCATGCTTCCCGGTTTGCCGGACATACAGGTATCCAAAAAACCCTGGAGTTTATCTCTAGGTCCTATTGGTGGCCAACTCTGAAAAAGGACGTCTTGGAGTTTATTGCATCTTGCCCAAAGTGTGCTCAACATAAGGTATCCCGCCAGTCGCCTGCGGGGCAACTGGTTCCACTATCTGTTCCCCGTCGACCTTGGACCCATTTGTCGATGGATTTTATTACAGATTTACCCATGTGCAACAAGTTCAATACCATCTGGGTGGTAGTTGACCGGTTCACCAAGATGGCACACTTCATTCCTCTCACCGGTCTTCCGTCAGCTTCCAAGTTGGCTCAAGTATTCATACAAGAGATCTTCCGACTCCACGGTCTTCCTGAAGAAATTATCTCAGATCGAGGAGTTCAATTCACAGCCAAATTCTGGCGAAGTTTATGTCAAGTCCTTCAAGTCAAGCTAAAGTTTTCCACGGCTTACCATCCTCAGACCAATGGTCAAACCGAGAGGGTGAATCAGGACTTGGAGGCCTTCCTCCGCATCTATGTGTCCTCCTCTCAAGATGACTGGGTTCAATTACTTCCCTGGGCCGAGTTCTGTCATAACAACCAGTATCATTCTTCATCTGCTTCAACACCATTCTTCACTAACTTTGGATTCCACCCTAAAGTCCCTGAGTTCCAACCGCTTCCAGCAACTTCTGTTCCCGCAGTGGATATCACCTTGCATCAGTTTGCCAATATCTGGAAGAGCGTACGATCAGCTCTGCTCAAGGCATCGTTCAGGTACAAGAAGTTTGCGGATAAGAAGCGTCGAGCAGTTCCTGCCCTCAAGGTGGGTGATCGGGTATGGTTATCCACGAAGAATCTGAGGTTAAGAGTTCCCAGTATGAAGTTTGCACCTCGCTATATCGGTCCTTTCAAGATTGAACAAGTCATCAATCCTGTTGCTTACAGACTTCAGTTGCCTCCCTTCTTAAAAATACCCAGGACATTCCATGTTTCCCTGTTGAAACCGCTGATCTTGAATCGGTTTCATTCCTCACTTCCTCCAACTCCGAAAGTCCAAACTCAACGAGGCGTTGAGTATGAAGTGGCCAAGATCCTGGACTCACGTCACCGTTACGGTCAACTACAGTATCTTATTGACTGGAAGGGTTACGGCCCTGAGGAACGTTCATGGACCAATGCTTCTGATGTCCATGCTCCTGCCTTGGTCCGGAGATTCCATTCCAAGTTTCCTCAAAAGCCAAAGAAGTGTCCTGGGGCCACTCCTAAAGGGGGGGGTGCTGTCACGATCCGGGTATCTGGACGCCATTTCTTACCCATCAGATGCCTCCTAAGGCTGGCTCAGCGCTCCAGGACCGGATCCCATCTGTTATCCTAATGTTCACATTCCTGCATCCTCTCCTGTCTCTCTGAGACGCTGTCACAGTAACGCCTTATTACATCTGGCATGGCGTCTCCCGCGGCCTCCGCCGCCGTCCCTGAGCTTCTGCATGCAGAGTGTCAGAGTGGCGATTACGTCAGCCGCGGCCTCCGCTGTGTCCGCGTGGTTGGATGTGCACTTGTCAGCCTGGCGTCTCCTGTCTCCAGTGGCCGGCGCCGCCATTACTGTTTTCATTACCACATGGATTACAAACCAAACTTCCCTCCAAGTGTCTGCATGGGCGCAGCCATCTTGGATTCTGTCAGCTGATCATTTCCTCCAATCTGTTGTCAGTATTGTTAATCTGCATAATTGCCTAGCCAATCCCTTCCTTGCTGCAGGTATAAATACACTGTGCCTGAGCAAGGAAGGCGTCAGTGCTTTGGTTGTCAAACCTAGTTCCTGTTTGTCTCTCTCCTGTGATTGTCTTCCAGGTTCCAGCTCCTGTCTCAAGACTTCCACCATAGAGACCCGCACCAGCATTCCACCTGCGGTGTAGCCTGACTCTCCAATCCATTGTGGATTCATCTGTTTCCAGCTACAACATTACCTGCTTCCAGCTCAGCTTCCAGCAGAGTACAGCTTCCCTTAAAGGGCCGGTGTCCTTTCTACACTTTACCACTCTCCACTGGTATTATTATTTCTCCGCTCTCAAGTTCTACATTTCAGTTCATATTTCATCGCTCCCAAGTTCATTTATTATTTAACTGGTTCCAGCCAGTATCCACTCCGTGCTAACAACAGTCTGGTTCCAGCCAGTATCCACAGCAGCTGTTTTATCTTCAGCAACCCAGCTTTTCCTGGAACACCAGCTGGCACAATCCTGGGTTATCTCCATTGCTACAGTCGGGCCTGGTAAGGACTTTCCATCTAGAAGATCATAAGAACTATCTCACACTACCAGTGCCCTGTGGCTCCTGCCATCCTGTAGTACCCAGGAACTGTATTTATTCTTTGCTGACTTTTACGTTTTCTTTTACTGCTGCTGTGTTGCGGAGTTGTCATAATAAACATCATTGACTTTTATCCAAGTTGTCGTGGTCACGCCTTCGGGCAGTTATTATTCATGTTACTTACATGTCCAGGGGTCTGATACAACCTCCCAGGTTCCGGTACATCTCAGCCCCTACAACTGAGGCTGCCTCCCGTCAGCTCAGGCCCTCAGTTGTGACAATGCCGGTCCATGTGGATATTAAAACTGGATTGGCATTTCTTGATGCACCCATCCTCAACTACATTGTCACAGAGCCTACAGATACAGTTTTCTTTTCAGCTAACAAATGTTTACAAATAACATGGCTGCTAGATCGTTTCCGGTACTCGCCTTTTGCTTGGTGGTTGTGTTGCTATTGGAAATTTACACCTCCGTCTCAGTCATCGGAACCTTTCTGGATCCTTTCTCGACCTCTCTGGTACTCTCGCCGGAACAGACTGCTCTGGTCAACATCATGGTCAACAGGAAAATCCAGATCACAGTCTCTTGGGGCAAGTCCATCTTACAGGAGGAGAAAAGAAGAAATTTGTAATGGGGGTACAGGAAAACAGTTAGAGGGGGAGAGAAACTTGTTACGATAATTAAGTTCTCTAGTCTTGTTGTTCTTCTTGTTCTGCTGTCATCTCAAAAAGGTGCTGTCTCTCAGTCTTCCAAACGAACATTCCGGTGATGCAATATTCCCTCCAAACCAGCGATCTTTCTGTAAGGAGCAAAAAATCTTGCATTACCATTTGCCTAACTGAGGTGTGACATACCATCTTTAAAACATGAAAGCATGAGTGAGAAGAGAGAGAAAACAACAACAGCAAAAAAAAAACAAAAGAGAGAGAGAACAATTCATATATGTATATATATATAACATAACACATCAATAAACAACAACAGGAAAAAAAACATTTTTCAAACAAACAGTTTTCAAACATTTTAAAACATTTTAAAACATTGTCAGATCATCAGGCTGTCATATCTACATGTCTAATGGTTTCCTTGCGCAGTCCCTCCCCCCAGCACTTCCATATTCCACTGTCTGTATCTGGCCAGAATACATTGATGCGGATAGGTCATGCTGGGGTTTGGTAGACTTCTGCAAAGACCAAGTATATATGCAATGTTTGAATCCTACCAATATTCGTCAGAGATGGGGAGAGAGAAAAAGAAACATTTCACCGATACATTTACAACGTTTCACCCGGTCATTCCTGTGTCTTCAGGGAATGACCTCCCAATTTATTAACTATAACCTCAGGCTTACCATCAGTCCTAATGATCACCTTTCCTGATTGCACATTATGGGTGTGGTTCAAAATTCTTCCTATATGATCCCTGCTTATAATTGTGTGTGTTATAATTTTGCTCATTTCTTGGTCTAGGGGGTCTGACTTTATGTGGGTTATTACAGTTGCTGGCATAATGCCCTTCTCTTCTACAAAGATAACAAATCCTTGGCTTCCTCCATGTGCTAGGGGCCTGGGGTTTTGGTCGACTTGATGCCTCCTCTAGTGCTTGGATGCTCATTACCATCAACCGCTCTCCCTGCGCTTCCCTGGTTCTTTGGATATTGCGGTCATGCTCGATAGCGGACTCTCTTAATGCAGCCACCGAGATGCCTCTCCAGTGAGGTATAGAGGTTTGTACCCTGATTTTTAGTGTGTCTTTTAAGCTGTCCATTAATACGGACACAGCTACCTCTCTGTGGTGTACGTTAGTTTCAATGTCATCTATACCCGTGTACCTAGCCATATCCTGCAGAGCCCGGTGAAAATACTCTGATGCAGATTCACCTTCTTTTTGTTTTATTGTGAAGATTTTATTCCACTTTACTACTGTAGGAAAATATACTCCTAACTGTAGATTGATTCTTTTTACATTATCTTGGTTATACTTGTCTGTTAGTGGTACTTCCTCATCTAGCTTACAGTCAGCAATAAATTTCAATGAATCAACATCGGGGGGTAAGCATGCCCTCAAAACTGTCCTCCAATCTTTGTTATTTGGCTCTGCAGTGTTTCCTAGCACTCTTATGTATTTTTTACAAGCAACTAAGTCTTTCCTGGGATCAGGAAATTCAGACAGAATTGTTCTTAATTCTGTTCGGGAAAAGGGGCAGTACATGGCGATGTTCCTGACAGGAGTGACTCCTGAAGAGTCAGTTTTCCCATTTGGTACTGCAATTACCCTGACAGGATTAAGTCCAGTAACGTCATTCTGAATTGATTCCACGATATGAGGTACATTTGTTTGTGCGTGATGTATAATACCATACGTACCTGTGGACACGACCTCACCTGACCCTCCGTTAGGGGGTTTGATTACAGTCTTTACCGATTTGGTCGCATCCACCTGGATGTCTTGTGTGATGGCTGCTGGAAAAGGCTCCGACATTGTGCTGGGCTCACTTTCTTGTTGGTGTTCCTGAGGAAAGTTTAACAAGGGGTGCGACTTGCATGGGTTAATAGTTGTACATTTAACACTTTCATTTTTATAAACCTTATTACGTTTGTTACATTCATTCTTAATATAGTTACTAAGTGCACTTTTATCGCACCCCATTGTGCCTTTCTCCGCAACCATAATCCTCTCCATTGCCATGTCTCTCCTCTCAAGATGAAAGTTAGGTATGTAAGTTACATTTCTTTGCATTTCACTTTCCTGTTGCCATAACTTTAAACAATCATAATGTTTGATCCGTCTCTTTGCTGGTTCAATAAGACCTATCCTTCTCCTTAGATTTAGTAACCCTTCTGGGCTAAAGCTACCTATTCTTGGGAATTTCTCCCCGTCATGTACAGTCATTCTTTCCCATTCATCACATAAAACCTCTGTGTGTGAACCGTATTTTTCACACATTACATACCTGGCCGACCCGATTGGTCGGTTTACTAAATCAACCCGAACCGAGGTTGATCGCCCCCTACCTGAACAACTGGCCCCCATAACTTGCAGGTGTTGCTTTTCTTCAGCGAACCCTTACAAAAACCAAGATGCCCGGGGCAGGCTGGCGGTGAAGTTTACCGAGTACTCCACTCACTTCTCGCCCACGTTGGCCAGTAACACAATCACTGTATCCAGAGCTGTTGTACCCAACCTAGGGCCCCTGTGAACCTTTATTTACTGGGGCGCGTTCCCCAGCAAGTATCGGTTGTTGGATAGTTCCTGAGTGACCAGCGAACTTCCCTTTGTAAAAATAAAAAATTACACAAATCACGTCAGAATGTACAAATAGCGTTTATGACCTTCGTACACAAATAGTACCGGTCAGGTTTACTAATGCACACAATTACGTGCGGTACAATCGTTCAGCACATAAGCAACTAATCTTATGTACGGAGCGACCAGTGGAATCGAAAATTGCGGCTGCGAATTCCTTCAGCAAGAGCTTGTATGGCCTATATGGGTGTTGCACCAACCCTTTTAGGTGTTGTGCCTGTGGACTGTATAGCGGACTTCCTTGTCTGCTGTACCTGAACCTGCTGGTCTGCTATGACCTCCTGGTCTGTTACAGTATGACCTCCTGGTCTGCTATACTCTAATGCTCAATTTTTTTTTTTTTTGTTTAACCAAGGATGCCTCCCTAGCCACCGTGCATGTCACTTACACGTATGTACCTCACGAGAACTCGATGATTTCTTTTGGTTCAACCTCAAAATTGTATGTAAAAACACTCACACACCACATGTACACTTTTGTTTCTATTTCTATTTCTGCGCAGAAATTTCTCTTTAGACCAGATGTGTTACAAATTAGGAGAAGGATCTATTAATTTAAATTTTGAATGTTAAAATAAATTTTTCGCTATTTATCGCCTGATGCGCTATTTATCGCCTGTTGCGCTACTTATCGCCTGTTGCGCTACTTAAAAATCAACACTATCGTGTGACTTGAGTTACGTGGGCGTACCCAGACGCTCCGTTGCGTAATTTACGCTGCGTGCGTCGGCCTTTGCATACGCGAGTCTCAGCCCTTTGTTAGAGACACGTGTACACAAAGCCAATGTCCACCGTAACACAACTAACACGTTTATCAATGTAGATGATCCTCGATCGTCTACCGCGCAACACACCAATCTCTCCTTTTACCTTTAGGTAGAGTTGCGTGTATTTCTATACTTTAACTGTATTACCTTTACTTTTACACTTTAACTATGAAATAGCGACAAATCTCTCTTAGTACGTTTATCAATTATACAATGGCAAACAGGAAAGTGATATATGAAAATACACGAATGAAAAGAAATGCAGATATGCGTGCGTGTGTACGCAAGACAGAAATAAACAGTTTTAAAAGGACACTATCGTTTTGTTCTTACCTCCGGTCCCGGATTCCTTCAGCACCCTTTACTAAGCGAAGCAGACGCTTATCCAAACAGCACTACGAGGAATATGATCTCCCGCCCTTTGCTGCTGGATAATGTCTGCTGAAATTTCCTAGTGCAGATATGTGAAGGACGGGCGAGCCGCCAATTGATAAAGCTAAATATTTATCTTATATAAACCCTTTATGAGGTCTAAGAACACTGTACGCTATTTACGTATGAAGTACCGTAAGGGTACGCTCGTTGCGTAACAATCGCTTAGCCGTGGTCGAGACGCTCAAGCGTCACGTTCGCTCACGGCCAAGAGATCACAGGCAGGCACGCTATTGGCTGCTGACTAACGTAATGGTTCACTATAGCGTAACGGACGCTGTATCGGGTGCGGGCTGCTCGAGCGATACAGACGCTCATGAGAATACGCTGTTGGTATCGGGCACACTTATAGGTGAGCGACTACCGTAATGCTACGCTATCAGCGTAGCGGATGCTCGAGACCACGAGGAGATCACGAGCGGCGCAGACGCTCACAATGTTAAACCTTTATATCTAAATCATAAACAATGTAATATGCAGTAAAACCTTTGTGTAGAGATAGGGTGTAGATGCAACCTAGTGTAACCTAATTAACTTAAAAGCTGTTTGAGCGTCACCGACGCTCTGAGAATACTAAACACTATAAGAAATACACAGATACCTGGGCTTAGGGTCCAACGCCTAATATATATATATTATGAATGATATACTTGCAAAAGAATTAATACAAATACAAATCATACACTACAATATAACATAGACTACCTAACCAGATAACTACACAGGAAATATAATACAATTACTATTTAAAGGAAAATAAGAGAGAAAGAGGAGAAGAGAGAGAGAGAGAGATTGGCCCACAATAACAAGGAAATCAATATGGTTGCGGAGAAACACTTACGCACAAGGGGAAACGATCGCATGCGCCTCTGGACATCCAGCTCCCGATTTTCAGCAATGATAACCGTTGAAGAGTGAGAGCTGGATGTGATCGGCCTGTCTATTTATGCCCCACACACAATGCAATTCAATGGTCCCTACAATCTCATTGTTCATTGGACACAGGAATTCCTCCTCGCATTATAACAAAAGGTCATAGGTTGATTCATACAGGTGGGCCGTGACTATTTCCAACAGCTCAGGTGGGAGGGAAACTGGGTTTCCCGCCGCATGGATAAGTAAGTGCAAATACAGTGAATGTTCATAAACTTCTTATGTCCATAACTATTCGCACGAGCGATTAATCCGCTTCAAACCAACACCGGAATATTGCTAATTAAATACTCTTCCGATGGGTACTAAACACCACTGTATTACTCCTGTCTGACCCTTCGTATCAAACAAAGAGGGATTTCTCTGTTCACGAACATTCTATATTAACCAAACTTTCAGAATCTATTAAAGGGACCATGATCTACAAAATACATTATATAGTGAAAATATGTAACGATTGAGTCGCACGCTACGATCACATAAACTCTACCGTAAATACGCATACCATGCGCCTGCGGGTGCCCGCGACTGTGAGTATGCGCACGTACGGGAGAGCGTACGCATGCGCAGCACGGACCTGTGTGAGGTGCAAATATGGTAGTGTGCATAGAGATATTTTTCTGACTTTGACAAGGACTAAGTGACTGCTGTTTCGTCTGGACACTGTGATAATATCTACTGATCCCCCTCAAGGACCGCAAATGCCTTTATAGATGCTGCCTCTTCAACTGCTGTTATGTCCGGTCCTCCTACTTCAAGTTCTCGGTACCCAGAAGGGGTTCACCCACTACATCCAACCTCCTCCCCTCTCCAGGCGACTTGTGTTCTAATGTTAAGATGGACTGTGGACTCTCTGCAGGACAATTGGACATTCTAATGTCCCTATGTGGCCTGAATACTACATTTGGAGTCGTTGTCATCACAAATCCCGCACTGGTGTCCATGGCTATTGCTAGTCGGCACATCTATCTGTGCCTGCTCACAGTTCCTGGCTGGCTTTACCGATATCCGCTGTATGGTTGCTGCCCTCAAGGGGATTTGTCTTGCCTCCCAACATGTATGTCTTACCCCTGTCTCCAGGCCCTCTAGGGGCAACATGTAGAGTCTGTCAATAATTTTTGCTCTCCTCCTTGTTTCCTGCTTACCTTATTTTATGACACTGACCATGTTTATGAAAAGTTAGGGGTTATACTGGCCTCATGTCTTACATGTCTTTTAGAATTTTTTCTTTGTAGTGTAGAGAATAGTGGATTTTGTCTTGTGTCTACCCCGTCTTTGTTTATGGCCTATCAGACTTTTAAGGCTGATTCCTACAGTACATTATGTGGCTTATGCTCAAGTTTATATATCTGTCACACCCTTATGCTCTGGCCCATTAGGCCATATAAGGTAATTATCATGATATCCACCTATGTATGTAGAGATGTATCATTTGATTTTAAGCCTCTCATTAGTACTCAAGTTCGTGTTTTAAGGCCTCTCTGAATATAGTAATTCTGCAGATGGGATGTCTGTCCTTTTATTGCACCTTTGGTTAAAAAATTTCTCTTACGTCCTAGAGGATACTGGGAATCCATTTAGTACCATGGGGTATAGACAGGTCCACTAGGAGCCTTGGGCACTTTAAGAATTTGATAGTGTGCGCTAGCTCCTCCCTCTATGCCCCTCCTACCAGACTCAGTTTAGAAAATGTGCCCGGAGGAGCCGGTCACGTCGCTGGAAGCTCCTGAAGAGTTTTCTGCATTTATTTTGTATGTTTGTTATTTTCAGGCAGATCTGTATGGCACCAGCCTGCCTGCTTCGTGGGTCTTAGGGGGGAAACGGCCCAAACTATTGAAGGGTTAATGGTCCCGTTCCACGCTGACAGGACACTAAGCTCCTGAGGGAACTATTCACAAGCCCCACCATGGCGACCGTATATTCCTGCAGCACGCCGCCACCCCTAGCAGAGCCAGAAGACAGAAGAGTGGTGAGTACTAAGCCGGCATCCCGATTAGCGGGTCACGGGCCATTATGGCGGCATGAGGGTACGGAGACGCACGGCTTCTACATGGGGCTGCTGGGTCTCCAGACCAGTACACAGTGCGGACGCACCGCTTCTGGGGGAGTGAACTGAGTCTAAGTACAGTACAGGTATACACAGTACCCAGACTGGCATTACAGGCTTAAAAGGCAGCTGACTCCATTTTAAGCAAATAAAATCATCTCAGCCAGTATAATAAAAGCAGGAAGAACGCACGCCATTGAAGAGGTGGGGCTTCACTATGAGTGGATCCAGCAGCTCACCAGCGCCATTTTCTCTCTGCAGTGGACACAGACGCTGACTGACAGAGATGCGCAGCTCCTCCGGAGAGACTGCAGATTACCTCAGCGGTACGAAGGGGTCATAGCAGGGGGCGAGCACTTACCCAATCTGGGTACTTAGTCTGCGACCCGGCTAAGCTTGGCATTAGCAGTAAGGGCGCGGTGTGCTGGGTCCAGACTATCTCTGTGTCTCTCTTGAAGGGCTCTTTGTGAGTTAATTGTGCATTTAACCTTTTCCTGTGTGTGTGCTGTCACTGTCACAGTATGTCAGACAAAGATTGTGTTTCATGTAAGGCACAGTGTTCCTCTTCTCCAGGGGGTCCACTGCAGTGTACACAGTGCAGTACACCCTCCCAGGCTAGCGGGACAAAACCAGCCTGGCTGGATTCCATTAGGGGAATGATTTCCAATATTTCTACTAAATTATCCCGCAATGAGAAAGAGACGCAATACTTCCACGATTCCGGAGTTGTGGAGGATTTGTCCTGCCGAATTGGACTAAGACGGTAACCTTGGGGAGGACTTTACAGTCTGGTGATATGCTTGCTAATTTTTTAACCTTGTAAGTGCATTTGTGTATATTAAATTCTGTTTTAAATCAGACAATATTGCACTATATGGTCTCTCTAAGTTTCAGTTTCAACGGGGAATTATTCACTCTGAGGATAACCTACCCAATGAGGGTGATACGCAATCAATAAATCCGTGTAATTGTGAGTGGGACCAATAAAAACATCTTTGATTTCATTTCTTGCCACTCTGTATTGCACTATTGTGTGTTTTTCTTTGTTCCTCAGAAATATGTTTCGGAAATATGAAAGTGTAACCGCATATTTATGTGAAGAATTATAAGAGCTGCATTGGTTGGTAGCGCCGTGTGATATCACTTTTTCTATTTCTCTATGCACTCAAGAGTTTTTTAGTGAAGGCTCTATTTGTGTTATCACTGGCTGCAACCTCATAGTGTGAGCGCGGTGTGGATTGTATTTTTCTATTTACATACCAGCTTTAATATATACTGCGGACGCAAGGCGCATCTTATTACCATATACGCTAATAGTGCGCTGAATGTCGCAGCACTATGTCCCTTAAGAGAAAGCAAGTACTCACACACATGGTATACTGAGGTCCAATGCTCAGAGATATATATATGTATTTGATATTAAAAGGTATGCATACAAAATAACATATGTACAGTATATCATTCAGTATAATATATATGCATAAGTGAGTGGTACAGAGTTACAGTAACATAAGAATCAGTCACAGCCAGCATACATCACCCTTTGCTCGGTTGATAGTCATCTCCATTTAGAATCAGCACCAACTGAGCTTCTTGGGTGAGGGAAAATACTTATATACTGTGTATTGGAGAAGGTACATGTCTGCGGCTGGGTCTTCTACTATTGGTCCAGGAGAGGGAGGTTTCTCGTTCATTGTGTGTTATTGGTCAGTTCATATGTAAGCAAAGTCTAGTTTGAAGATGCAGGTACAGGGGGTTAACCACTGGGATTCTGTCCACATGCTTTCTCAGGAAGTCCTTTGTTCTCGTAGAATGTGACTTTAGATTTCATACATTTGTTCAGAACTAATCGCTGCAATGTGCTACAATTTACCCATAGCTATCAAATTAATCCACACATTCTCCTGACCATTTTGACACTACGCATAATATAATAAACTTGTTCCATCCCAATAATACATATATATCTGGTTTTACACTCTATTATATAAATACAATATAATACAAGTCTGGTGCTGGACATGTTTTGTCTATGTGTAATTTATGTGCTGTATGAATATGTGTCTGTATGCATCTTTATGGCGTTTCTCAGTGATTGCACTTTTTACCGTATATACACCCACCACGCTGCAACACGCACGCCGTGCGACTCTATGCATGATATACGGTAAAGAAGCATGGTGCATCCATATACGTCAATTGCGTCCTTACGCCACCACCGAGAAGCGCCAATCTGTGTGTAGTTTGTATTGTCTTCTTTTTCCGACTTCTACAGTCCACCCTTTGATAGTTAACAAACTATCATAACTGTCACACTAAACATGATTAAAATATTTCAAACAATAATTGGTGACCTAGACATACGCATGTATCCATTTTGCAAATCAGACATTGACTATAGTTGGGGAAGACAGGGAAGAGGACAGGACATCCTCTATATGTGCTCGGCGGTCGTGAGACCACTGGTTGGATGTGGGACGATATTCAACCTATAGAGTATGCTGGGACAGTACTATAGCCCATGTCCGATCGTTACATACACACTTGTACCTACGTCTTTGTACACTGATGTTCGGATTCGATAGAGATTTTGCTGGGTACAGGGAGAAAACACAAACGAGTCTTGAAAGAGACAAAATTTTCATGGTATATATTCCTATCACTCCCTGAACATTGTTTCAATTTCTGGATCGTATACCAAATCTGTTTACTCTGGCTTTAAGCAAAGTGATAGGCTGATCCTGGGATCCTATAAAGACATCATTCCTTTCTCCAGAACCAGTTCCAGTCCCACACTTGACACCTCAGGAACCCTCACAAAAATAGAATGTCCTGAAAAAAATGTTTGTCAACGGAAAAAAAAGAAAGCTAGAACAAAACAAATCTTGCTTATAGCAGATACATCTTACAACGTCTGGTCTTTTTGTAATCCTTTAGTACGCTCAGGTAGTGTTCAACAGTGCCGCCTCTCAGTCTTCACGGAACAGATTCTCGAGTGATATTTCTGCGATTTCACTCCCTTTACGAGTTCCTTTCGGACTTATGACTTTCTTGCAATGGGAATCGTGGACCCAAGTCTTTCGGCTACTTTCACTGAAATCGTGCAGTCAACAAAACTTGGTACGGTCCTTCCCACCTATCTATTTGGCAACCTGAGCGTAAGAATAATCACACAGTCTCTTGGTTCACAATCAAGGCAGTTAGTAGTTGGCATACTAGGAATCAACAGTTTCAAGTTCTTTTGCTAAGTTCTCAAATGTTGGCTCATCTTGATAAGGTACTGTACTGTCACCTCATTGGTGTATTTCAGATCATGGTGCGGATCGATCATGACATAAGGTTGTCTTCCAAAAAAAATAAAAAAATTCAAAGAGGGTGATTCGTTAAGTGGGGAGCTGGGAGTGGTTTCGATCCACTTAACACTAGTGGCAGTGTCTATGACCACAATAGTCCAGTTTCTGCTATAACTTTGCTCCAAATCCTAGGGATACCATATCTGCATACAAATTCCTGCACAATTTTTTTGCGGTAAACACAGCAGTATTTGTAGCAGCAGGGAATGCCTCTACCCAGTTTGAGAAAACATCAGTGCACATCAATACATAGTTCAAATTCCTACAGGGTGTTAACTGTACGAAGTCGATTTGTATTACCTGAAAAGGTCCGTCTGCAGGAGGAATATGGGATGGCTCTGTTGGTACTACCTTACCAAATGTTCTTCCTCATGCAAGTAAGACAGGTCATTGCTTTCCTGCTTGCCTGAGAAGAGAACCCTGGTACACACCAGTAAACTCTTACCAATTTGCACAAACCTTCCTTGCCCAGATGAGTCAGACCATGTGCCGCCTCAGCTAGGCTTGGTAGATACGCCCTGGGGGCTACTGGCTTGCCTTGTCCATTACTCCAGAGTTCTGAGGACTCCTGACCATACCCCTTGACCTTCCAGACCTCCTTTTCCTGTAGGGAACACAAATTTGCATCTTAATTTAATTGTTGTGTGTTTGCAATGTAGAATACCATGAGCATCACTCCAAAATCATCTCTAGAGTCGGTATATATATTGGCTGACGTATCTTCTGCCAACTTGCATGCCCTGGTCAGTGAGACCAGCTCAGCGACGAGTGCTGCATGCGGTCTGCCCAAAGGCTTCAGCTTCTATAATACCTTGGTCATCTACAACAGCATATCCTGTGCATAAGTCTCCCGAGTCTGTCTGTCTGTGGTAACTACCGTCAGTTTAGAAATAAAGGTGGTCATTCCGAGTTGATTAGGCTAAAAATCTGCATTTCTTCGCATGCGTATGGGCCGCAATGCGCACGCGTGAAGTACGGGTACAACGAATGATGTGATTTTGCACAGGCTCTAGCGAAGAATTAAGTTGCACTGATGGCTGCAGAGTGATTGACATGAAGTGGGCGTTTCTGGGTGTCAACTGACCGTTTTCAGGGAGTGTTTGGAAAAACGCAGGCGTGCCATGGAAAACGCAGGCGTGGCTGGGCGAACGCTGTGTGGGTGTGTGATGTCAAAAGCCAACCCTCCATCGTTAGAACCAACGCATACGAAGAGTAACTACAGGGCTGGTCTTGTTTTGCACAAAATGTTTTTGCAGGCGCTCTGCTGCACAAGCGTTCGCACTTCTGCTAAGCTAAAATACACTCCCCAGTGGGCGGCGGCATAGCGTTTGCACGGCTGCTAAAACTAGCTAGCGAGCGATCAAATCGGAATGACCACCAAAAATCAGGTCTGCGTTCACCGACGGGCTGTCATTTATGTCTGGTCTCGTAGTAAAAGTCTGATTCAGATATTCCATACAATCATGCGCATCAGTGTCCATACAAAATTTTCCTTCACCAGTATTCTCATCCTCCACCCTTTGTGCATTACAAGGCACATGCAGTAATATACGGGTGTCATCAGTGAGAGCTAAATCGTGCTGATGAGACATACCGGGTTCGGGCAGAATTTTGAAGGAACGCGACGGCATGTGGTGCATGAACGGGATGCAGTCAGTTTACCTCCAATCAAAATCCAGACGTTCAAAATCCCGACACCAATTGACCGATGATCAAAATCCCGACAAGGTCAAAATCCCGACATGGACAAAATACCGACATTTAAAATACCGACAAGGTCAAAATACCGACATATAAAATGCCGGCAATTCAAAATACCGACATGAGTTTTTCATTATTTTTTTCATTGAAACCGACTTGTTCATACTTTACCATCCCAGTGGACCTGGAGGGGGAATATAATAGTGTGCCGAGCGCAGCGAGGCACCGTGCCCGAAGCATGGCGAGCGCAGCGAGCCATGCAAGGGGACGCAGTACACTTTATATGGTGTCCATGTTGACTTATGTCGACATACAAACAAAAAAACAACCAAAAACGCATGTCGCTATTTTGACCTGTCGGCATTTTACATGTCGGTATTTTGACCTTGTCAGTATTTTAAATGTCGGTATTTTGTCCATGTCGGGATTTTGACCTTGTCGGGATTTTGACCATCGGTCAAATGGTGTCGGGATTTTGAACGTCGGGATTTTGATTGGAGGTATTTCATACCGATCCCGCAATAACTGTCAAATCATGTACCAGTACTACATCCTAAGTATTAGACCCTTGTCCTACACAACTGCAGTTTATCCTTTGAGACCTTGTGTCCTGTCTGGAAGAGATGAAACAAAAGTTTTTTAGTATCCGCCAGTGAAGACACAAATGTATCGGAGCACAGTAATAAAGTCATATCAATACCGATCTCTTATCAGGCTGAAAGGATAGTAAGCAGCTGTGCAAGACCTGGGAGAAAATACTGAGGCTGTCAATGAAACCTTGGGAGAGTCGGGTACATTTATTGTACCCCTTTGTGAAAGCAAAGATGAAGAGGAAACAGTGAAGGAAACAGAATAGAGATTGGTGACAGTAAAGTTTGTAGAGGTGGAGAGGATTTTATTAAAATGACAGCTGGATTGGGCACTACGGGGAATTGATTCTTAACTACTTGGTCTACCCCCCTTAAAGCTTCTGCTTACTGTGTCACTACTGGGACTACCTCAGCCATCAATCCAGTGTCCTGTCCATCCTAAGTTCATAGGGAACCCGGTATCTGCGAGATAATTACCTCTACCTGTGATGGACATGAATCTAGAACAGTGGAATGCAACATTAGTCTTTGAGGAGTATCTAACATACCTTGAACTTCCTGAGCAGGAGTACAATATATGTATTACACATTTCAATCTACACAACAAAATCTCTGTCGATTAAGTTAGTCAGGGCCACTGCTACTAGGAGAAAAGAAAAAGGTTTAGCATCATAGAGGCTCAATCATAACTTCTGCAGGTTTTGTCAAAGGGTAATGTTGCACTTCTCTCATTACTCCCGTTTGCAGAATTAGTGTTTACTTGTGATCTTTTCCTAACAGAGAATTTTCTAGTACTACCAAAAAAAAAGCTTCTAGGTCATGCAAAGTATTCATTTAATCCGTCTCATCCCGTATTAAGGGTCTGTACATGGTCCAACAAACATTTACCGAGCTTATCTAGGCAAGGGCATTCCTAGCTGACCTCATCTCGATGACCTATTTCATAGAAATTAATACTTCTTATGTGATAGTTAAGAAGTACCCTGGGGGTTACCCCTTCTCTGTCCGCTTTCCTACTGGGAAATACTAATGTGCGGACAGGATATTCTCCATTTGTGTTATTACTTTCCTGATTTTTATTTTATTTTTGGGTCTTACTATATATGTACTTGAATGGCACCATACTTACCAGTTCCACTGGTCTCAGCCACTTCCCCTGCAGGCTACAGCTCTTTTACCTGTTGGATATTACTCCTTTGAGTGCGTGAGAAATGGCTGAAACCAGAGTCGGGTCACTATCTCCTCCTGAATAAAACTTTTGACATTCATTAGTACATATTATATGTTATATTTCTTTTTCATATTTTTATTTTCTATAGTTTGTATACTGGCTGTGACTGTTTCCACATCCACATATGGCGGTGGTGGTGTACTTTCTTTCTCTTTTTTCTTACTTCTCCCCATTGTTGCTACAAGTTCAAACAGTCATTATGTTTTCGTTCTTATATGACTTTGGTCAAACAGATTTGTTTTCATACTATCTGCAATACCTTAGGATCAAAACCACCAATCATTGGAAAATGACATTCACTCATTCATCGTCATTTTTACCCAATCATTACAAAAAGCCTCCGTGTAGGGAACATACTTCCTACACATAATATAACCAGCGGACCCTTTCGGCCCCTGTCCTTACACATAATATAACCAGCGGACCCTTTCGGCCCCTGCTCCTCAGCCTGAACCCTGGCTCCTGAACGCCTCTCGAATGCACACTTAGCTCCCATTGTGGACTTTTTAAACACAATCACTAAGTGGCCAATGCAAGATGACAGTGAAAAGTCCTCTGAGCGCTTTTCACCAGCACTGGTCCTGTGTACAGTATATCATTCAGTATAATATATATATGCATAAGTGAGTGGTACAGAGTTACAATAACATAAGAATCAGTCACAACCAGCATACATCACCCTTTGCTCAGTGGACAGTCATCTCCATTTAGAATCAGCACCAACTGAGCTTCCTGGGTGAGGGAAAATACTTATATACTGTGTATTGGAGAAGGTACATGTCTGGGGCTGGGTCTTCTCTATTGGTCCAGGAGAGGGAGGTTTCTCATTCATTGTGTGTTATTGGTCAGTTCATATGTAAGCAATGTCCAGTTTGAAGATGCAGGTACAGGGGTTAACCACTGGGATTCTGTCCACATGCTTTCTCGGGAAGTCCTTTGTTCTCATAGAATATGACTTTATATTTCATACATTTGTTCATAACTAATCGTTGCAATGTGCTACAATTTAACAATAGTTATCAAATTAATGCACACATTCTCCTGAACATTCTGACACCAAGCATGATATAATAAACTTGTTCCATCCCAATAAATACATATATATATCTGGTTTTACACTCTATTATATAAATACAATATAATACAAGTCTGGTGCTGGACATGTTTTGTCTATGTGTAATTTATGTGTTGTATGAATATGTGTCTGTATGCCTCTTTATGGCGTTTCTCAGTTATTGCGCCTTTTACCATATATACACCCACCACGCTGCAACATGCACGCCGTGCGACTCTATGCATGATGTACGGTAAAGAAGCATGGTGCATCCATATACCTCAATTACATCCTTACGTCACCACCGAGAAGCGCCAATCTGTGTGTAGTTTGTATTATCTTTTTCCGACTTCGACACGTAAGACAATCAATGGCTGAGTTTATGAACAAAGACTCAGTACCCAAACCAGCATCTCAGTCCCCTGCCATTTGTCCACAAAAACGTCCTTTGGCCCATATCCTGCAGTCTGACTCTGATGATGAGGGGTCAGACATGGAGGAGGGGGAGGTGGACGCAGAGGTGGGGGAGGCTAATCTGTCACAGGGAATAAAGGCTCTCATAGAGGCTATCAGAGAGGTTCTCCATATCCCTGATAAGGTAACAGAGGAGACTGAGGAATCTTATTTTAATATAAAAAAGAAATCCTCAGACACTTTTCCTGTGTCAACAGAGATAAATACCCTGTTTGAAGAACCGTGGGTTAATCCTGATAGGAAATTTCAAATCCCTAAAAAACTGATATCATCTTTTCTCTTTCCTCCTGAGGATAGGAAAAAATTGGAAAATCCACAGATAGTGGATGCATCAGTATCCAGATTGTCACGGAAAATTGTATTGCTTGTTCCTGGTGCAGCCCCCCTAAAAGACACGGCTGATCGTAGAATCGTAGAATTGAGAATACACTCAAATCTTTGTATACAGCTGCTGGGGTGGCACAGAGACCCACTATAACATGTGGGTGGATTACTATGGCCATTGTAAAATGGTCGGGTAACCTAATTGGGGGGTTAGGTACCTTGTGTCAGCGTCCGGGCTCTTACCAGTACGCTGGGGCAGCGGGGCTTGCTTCACTGGCCGCGTGCGGGCAGCGGCGGAGGAGGGCTGCCGCGCCGGGTCTGTGCACAGCGGTAGGCAGCGGTGCGGGGTCCGCTCGTGGCAGCGGGACGCCGCTGCAGCGGATCTCGCTCGTCCTAGCGGTTGCTAGGAGACCAGGGGAAGGGAGCTGAGTGCTGATGCAGGAAGGTCTGTCTCACTGGGCGCCGCCATGTTGGAGACCAAAGTTGAAGCATAGTGCAGGCTTCCTGTTTCTTCCAGCCAATCCAGGGAAAGTTCTTCCTATAAAAGGGGGTTGGTTTAGGAAAGGGACGCCAGTGCTTCAAGTTACAACTGTGTTGTAGGTGCTTTAGCCTGTGCTCCTAGGATTCTTGCTGTGTTCTGGTTACTCCTAATTCTGCTAAGCCATTTTCTCAGTTGCTGCTGCAGCCCTGCCGTTCCTAGCCTACTGCCGCCTGTGAAAGCGCTCCTGGAAAACCCGGTCCAGTAAGAGCCTTAGGGCACGGACGGTCCTGGGCTTTCTGCCTCGTCCTTCAGCCACGTCTTCAAGCCACCATCCACAGTCCACAGTTCATTATCTGCAGCCTTGTCTTTCAAGCCACAGTCTGCAGTTTTTCATCTTAAGCCACGTCTTCAAAGCCACCATTCACAGCCCACAGTTCATTATCTAAAGCCTCGTCTTTCAAGCCACAGTCCGCAGTTCTTCTTCTTCTTCAGCCACATCTTCAAAGCCACTATCCACAGTCCCCAGTTCATCATCTACAACTTCGTCTTTCAAGCCACAATCAGCAGTTCTTTATCTTCAGCCACGTCTTTAAAACTCCATCCACAGTCTACAGTTTATTATCCACAGCCTCGTCTTCCAAGTCACAATCCGCAGTTCTTGTCTTCAAACCTCATTTCTTAGTCATCGTTCACAAGTCATAGTTCTTTCCCTTCAGTCTCATTACCAGGAACTGTTATTCATTGACTCATAGTCCCGCCTAAGTTTCCCATTGATCCCTACCCCATTAGAAGGAACTATATTCAGCCCCCACGCCTTCTTCACCCGCAGACAACTACTTCCTTGGGCAAGACCTAGCTGCCAGATCCTCAAATTCAGCCGAGCGTGACACCTTGCCTAAGGGGGAGATTGTTTTACTCCTGCAACATATACAGGACTATGCAAATTTTATAGTGGAAGAAATAAATGAGATAGGCTTGCTTGATGCACGCACCACTGCTATGACAGTGCCAGTGGACTGCCAAAGCGGACTCCAGGAAAGGTGTGGAAGGCCTACCCTTCACAGGAGAGGCTTTATTTGGCGATGAACTAGACAAATGGATCTCCAAAGCTACTGCGGGTAAGTCAACGTATCTTCCTTCTGCAGCACCCCCATCCAGGAAAGCCTACTCAGGACCTAATCTACAGTCCTTTCGGACTGCCAAGTTTAAGGGCAAAAACCAGAGATTCTTCTACAGCCACCAGAGGCTATAGAGGTAAACCACAAAAACAAGAAACTGCCGGTTCACAGGAACAGAGCTCAAACTCTGCTCAAAGCCTTCAGCATGATGGTGGATCGCGATGCCTGGAAGACTGGCAGGTGGTAGGCCAACTAAAAATTTTCAGTCACATGTGGACAACATCATGCCAGGATCCCTGGGTCATAGATCTTATTTCCCAGGGCTACAGACTGGAGTTTCAAGAGCTCCCACCTCACAGATTCTTCAAATCAGGCTTACCAGTTTCACAGGAAGCAAGTATAACCTTACAGAACGCCATTCAAAAACTGGTACAGACTCAGATCATTGTTCCAGTTCCACCTCATCTGCAAAACAAGGGATATTATTCCAACCTGTTTGTAGTACTGAAACCGGATGGTTCGGTAAGACTGATTTTGAACCTCAAGTCGTTGAACCCGTACTTACGAGTGTTCAAATTCAAGATGGAGTATCTGAGAGCGGTGATCTCAGGTCTGGAGTAGGTGGAATTCCTAGTGTCCCTGGATATCAAGGATACGTACCTTCACATTCTGATCTGGCTACCTCATCAAGCTTATCTATGGTTTGCACTGCAGGACTGCCACTACCAGTTCCAGGCCCTGCCATCTGGTCTCTCCAAGGCACCGAGAGTGTTCACCAAGGTGATGGCAGAGATCATGTTTCTACTCCACAAACAGCGAATTAACATAATTCCATACCTGGACGATCTTCTTATAAAGGCACCATCCAGGGAGCTGTTGTTGGACTTCATTCCCCTATCACCCAGACTACTCCTGGATCACGGGTGGATTCTGAACTTACCAAAATCTTACCTGGAACCGACGCAGAGGCTTTCCTTTCTGGGAATGATACTGGACACGGAATCTCTGAGAGTGTTCCTTCCCTTGGAGAAGGCTATGGAAATCCAGTCAATGGTTTGGGTTGTCCTGAAGCCAGCCAGGATCTCAGTGCATCTGTGCATTCACCTTCTGGGGAAAATGGTGGCCTCTTACGAGCCACTTCAGTATGGAAGGTTTCATGTGAGGCCCTTCCAGCTGGATCTGTTGGACAAATGGTCTGGACCGCATCTTCACATGCACCAGAGGATCTGTCAGTCACCAAAATCCAGACTCTCCCTTCTGTGGTGGCTACAGACTTCTCACCTCATCGAGGGTCGGAGGTTTGGGATTCAGAATTGGATTCTGCTAACCACAGATGCAAGCCTCGGAGGTTGGGGAGTATTCACCAAGGTGTAACGATTTCTAGGGTTCTCTGTGTGTGCGTACTTGGAAAGATGTCAGCTGAAGCCAGGTGAAAGTTAAGTAAAGTTTATTGTGGAAAAAGTAATAGTAAAAAATAAATATAAACTGGATCCTTGATTGCATGGAACAAAACACGATAAATGGAATATTTCAGGTTAAACATAGATGCAAAATAAACATGAAGGTATCCGGGTTTAAATCAAGCAGGGGAAAAATAACATACCAAAAACGAAGTGATCAGGCAGGAATGGAAACAAACTGCAAATAATAGTCCAGGAATGTAGATGCTGAACCGGCAGGGTAAGAAGTCCATAAACAAGGCACATGAGTTAGCAAACTGCAGGGAAGTCTCCAAGATGCATATAAGGCAGAATCTGGACAGGATTACTGGAGAGAGCCCAGTCTCACTCCATACGGAACCACAATGATCTGCAACTAGGTGCCTGTGAGCTGGAGTTAAATAGCAGTACCAGGTGTTGGGCTGCAGGTGCACACAATCAGGTAATTACCCTGCAGAGGCAGTGTGCAACTGCCATTCAGACCTGAGGCGACAAGTGAGACCCCTAGAGGCAGGAATGAGGTAATGCAAGGCAAAACAAACACAAATATTCCTAACATTATCCCCCCCTTAAACAGGCGGATTCCAGACGCCTCAAAGTTCACCTTCTCTTCTTTTTTCCTCTTTTCTTTTTGGGTTGCCTAGACCTACTAGAAGGTGTCACAAAGACACTACTTGGCAATACAGGTCCATCAATAACAAGTCTCGGATCATACAGAAGCTCACTCTCAGAGTCGGAGCCACAACCCAGCGGTAGAACTGACTTCTTATTTTCCTGTATGGAATCAAGAGCGGATGGTAAATTTGTAGATGCTAAACTTGCCGAGCAATCTGTGTGAACACCTAGAGATACCTGCCCACATCTGAAAAACTGAGGGTGCTCCCCAGACTGCAAAGGCAGGTTCTCAGACGGGCACACCTTAATAGACTCATCTAGGAGAGTGAGGACAGTTGGTGGACAGAATCTTTCGGTCACAGCTTTGAGGAAAGCGGGCAAATCTTGTAACACTGGATCTCCCTTATCAATAAGACCATTTACCCACTTCAAGGCCCTCCCTCTGAATCTCATACATAAGTTAGCAATGATATCAATAGGGGACAAGTCATCAAAACTCAGAAAATATCTGAAGAGAGCTAAACAGTGAGAGATATTTCCGTAAAAGTAAGGCAGTTCCTCAACGACTTGGGTTTCCAAATTAGATTTAACATCAGGGAGGATAGACAACTGTGGCCTCCCAGACAAGACGGACTCTTCTTGCACCTTAGACGGAGAAGTCTCAGATGGCCTCGGCTGGGCAGATACCTCGGGCAAATCTTGGATCTCGGGCATGGCAGGCACCTCTATCTGGTGCTGGACAGGCGGAACCCCCTCCTGGGGCTGGACAGGCGGAACCCCCTCCTGGGGCTGGACAGGCGGAACCCCCTCCTGGGGCTGGACAGGCGGAACCCCCTCCTGGGGCTGGACAGGCGGAACCCCCTCCTGGGGCTGAACAGGCGGACCCCCCTCCTGGGGCTGAACAGGCGGACCCCCCTCCTGGGGCTGGGCAGGCAGAACCCCCTCCTGGGGCTGGGCAGGCAGAACCCCCTCCTGGGGCTGGGCAGGCAGAACCCCCTCCTGGGGCTGGGCAGGCAGAACCCCCTCCTGGGGCTGGGCAGGCAGAACCCCCTCCTGGGGCTGGACAGACCTTGGCCGGACCTCTGGCAAGGTGGACACCTCTCGGACCTCTGGCAAGGCGGGCACCTCTCAGACCTCTGGCAAGGTGGGCACCTCTGGCAAGGCGGGCACCTCTCGGACCTCTGGCAAGGCGTGGACCTCTGGCAAGGCGGGCACCTCTCGGACCTCTGGCAAGGCGGGCACCTCTCGGACCTCTGGCAAGGCGTGGACCTCTGGCAAGGCGTGGACCTCTGGCAAGGCGGGCACCTCTCGGACCTCTGGCAAGGCGGGCACCTCTTGGACCTCTGGCAAGGCGTGGACCTCTGGCAAGGCGGGCACCTCTCGGACCTCTGGCAAGGCGGGCACCTCTCGGACCTCTGGCGAAGCGGACACCTCTCGGACTTCTGGCGAAGCGGACACCTCTCGGACCTCTGGCGAAGCGGACACCTCTCGGACCTCTGGCGAAGCGGACACCTCTCGGACCTCTGGCGAAGCGGACACCTCTCAGACCTCTGGCGAAGCCGATACCTCTAGGACCTCTGGCGAAGCGGACACCTCTTGGACCTCTGGCGAAGCGGACACCTCTCGGACCTCTGGCCGTGAGGCAAGGGCAACAGGGACCTCATGCCGTGAGGCAAGGGCAACAGGGACCTCATGCCGTGAGGCAAGGGCAACAGGGACCTCATGCCATGAGGCAAGGGCAACAGGGACCTCATGCCGTGAGGCAAGGGCAACAGGGACCTCATGCCGTGAGGCAAGGGCAGCAGGGACCTCATGCCGTGAGGCAAGGGCAGCAGGGACCTCATGCCCGAAGGCAAGGGCAGCAGGGACCTCATGCCCGAAGGCAAGGGCAGCAGGGACCTCATGCCCGAAGGCAAGGGCAGCAGGGACCTCATGCCCGAAGGCAAGGGCAGCAGAGACCTCATGCCCGAAGGCAAGGGCAGCAGGGACCTCATGCCCGAAGGCAAGGGCAGCAGAGACCTCATGCCCGAAGGCAAGGGCAGCAGGGACCTCATGCCCGAAGGCAAGGGCAGCAGGGACCTCATGCCCGAAGGCAAGGGCAGCAGGGACCTCATGCCCGAAGGCAAGGGCAGCAGAGACCTCATGCCCGAAGGCAAGGGCAGCAGGGACCTCATGCCCGAAGGCAAGGGCAGCAGAGACCTCATGCCCGAAGGCAAGGGCAGCAGGGACCGACACCCCTCCTGGGGTCGCAGGGCCGGACACCCCTCCTGGGGTCGCAGGGCCGGACACCTCTCCTGGGGTCGCAGGGCCGGACACCCCTCCTGGGGTCGCAGGGCCGGACACCCCTCCTGGGGTCGCAGGGCCGGACACCCCTCCTGGGGTCGCAGGGCCGGACACCCCTCCTGGGGTCGCAGGGCCGGACACCCCTCCTGGGGTCGCTGGGCCGGACACCCCTCCTGGGGTCGCTGGGCCGGACACCCCTCCTGGGGTCGCTGGGCCGGACACCCCTCCTGGGGTCGCTTGGCCGGACACCCCTCCTGGGGTCGCTTGGCCGGACACCCCTCCTGGGGTCGCTTGGCCGGACACCCCTCCTTTCGAAATTTGAGCACCACAGTGGCATAACTGAGCGGAATTTGGCACTATGGCAGAATGAGGAAAGCTATTTTTATGTTTGCGAGCAGGACATAACTGAATAAAATGTCCCGACCTGCCGCAATAAAAACAGAGCTTCTTATCCCTTCTATGTCTCCTTTCTTCCTCAGAGAGGCTGGGTCGTGGAAAGCTCCAAAACTTGCCTTTGCTTATGCTAGGAAAACAGCAGCCAGAATTGAGAGCACCAGACTGATCTTTTCCCCTTTTTTCCTGCGTCTCCTTAAAGGGAGCAGGTAATCTTACTGAACCTTCAGGCAGAGCAGACAGTATCTCTGAAGACAGGATTTGAATACCCTCCAGTTTCTCTCTGAAATCCACCAGCAATGCAGAACTCAAAAACGGCAAAAACTTGAGAGGCAGGGAACCTTTCTGAAGTGAAGCCATTTTATGAGATTCAGCTGAATCAAAACAAAACTCCTGCACACGTTTATTTTGGCAGATCATTCTGTAACGATTTCTAGGGTTCTCTGTGTGTGCGTACTTGGAAAGATGTCAGCTGAAGCCAGGTGAAAGTTAAGTAAAGTTTATTGTGGAAAAAGTAATAGTAAAAAATAAATATAAACTGGATCCTTGATTGCATGGAACAAAACACGATAAATGGAATATTTCAGGTTAAACATAGATGCAAAATAAACATGAAGGTATCCGGGTTTAAATCAAGCAGGGGAAAAATAACATACCAAAAACGAAGTGATCAGGCAGGAATGGAAACAAACTGCAAATAATAGTCCAGGAATGTAGATGCTGAACCGGCAGGGTAAGAAGTCCATAAACAAGGCACATGAGTTAGCAAACTGCAGGGAAGTCTCCAAGATGCATATAAGGCAGAATCTGGACAGGATTACTGGAGAGAGCCCAGTCTCACTCCATACGGAACCACAATGATCTGCAACTAGGTGCCTGTGAGCTGGAGTTAAATAGCAGTACCAGGTGTTGGGCTGCAGGTGCACACAATCAGGTAATTACCCTGCAGAGGCAGTGTGCAACTGCCATTCAGACCTGAGGCGACAAGTGAGACCCCTAGAGGCAGGAATGAGGTAATGCAAGGCAAAACAAACACAAATATTCCTAACACAAGGAGGGGCAGTTTCAAGAAAGATGGTCAAGTCAGGAAGTTGTCCTTCCAATAAACATCTTGGAACTCAGGGCAATCTACAACGCCCTTCTGCAGGCCTCATCTCTACTTCGGAATCAAGCCATTCAAGTCCAGTCTGACAATGTAGCGGCTGTAACGTACATAAACCAACAGGGCGGAACAAAAAGCAGAGCAGCAATGTCAGAGGTGTCAAGAATTCTCCTCTGGGCAGAAAAACATGCCGTGGCATTGTCGGCGGTCTTCATTCCAGGAGTAGACAACTGGGAAGCAGACTTCCTCAGCAGACACGACCTGCACCCAGGGGAGTGGAGCCTTCACCCGGAAGTGTTCAGGTGCTTGACACATCGTTGACGATATCCACAAGTTGACATGATGGCCTCTCGTCTCAACAAGAAGCTCAAGCAGTATTGTTCAAAGTCGAGAGACCCACAGGCAGTAGCGGTATACACTCTGGGACGACACCATGGGTCTACCAGATGGTGTACGTGTTTCCTCCACTTCCTCTGATCCCAAGAATTCTAAAAAGAATAAGAAGGGAAAAGGTTCAAGCAATTCTTATTGCTCCGGACTGGATAAGAAGGGCCTGATACGCGGACCTTCTGGAGATGCTCCTCAAAGATCCATGGCCTCTACCTTTTCGCGAGGATCTTCTGCAACAGGGCCCGTTCGTCTATCAAGACTTACAGCGGCTACGTTTAACGGCATGGAGGTTGAACGGCTGATTCTAGCCAGGAGAGGGATTCCTGAGAAAGTCATCCCAACTATGATTCAAGCCAGGTAAAGGGTAATGTCTAAACATTACCACTGTATATGGAAATAGTATGTCTCTTGGTGTGAGAGCAGACAATATTCCACGGTGGAATTTCATCTGGGACGTCTCCTGCTTTTTCTGCAGTCGGGAGTGGATGTGAGCCTATGCCTAGGTTCCCTTAAAGTCCAGATTTCGGCCTTGTCTATTTTCTTTCAGAAACAATTTGAATCTCTCCCTGAGGTCCAGGCGTTCTTGAAAGGTGTTCTGCACATCCAGCCCCCTTTGTGCCTCCCATGGCACCTTGGGATCTCAATTTGGTGCTGCAGTTCCTCCAATCGGACTGGTTTGAACCGTTAGAGGAGGTTGACGTAAAGTATTTTACATGGAAGACCATCACTCTATTGGCCTTGGACTATGCAAGATGTGTGTCAGAACTAGGGGCGTTGTCTCACAAGAGTCCCTATTTAATTTTCCATGAGGACAGAGCTGAACTCAGAACTCATCAGCAATTCCTTCCTAAGGAGGTGTCCACTTTTCACATCAACCAACCTATTGTGGTTCTGGCTGTGACGGACACTTCTGCTACTTCAAAGTCTTTGGATGTTGTAAAGGCTTTGAAGGTGTATGTAAATAGAACAGCTCGTCATAGAAAATCCGGCTCGCTGTTCGTTCTCTATGATCCCAATAAAATTGGGTGTCCTGCTTCAAAGCAGTTTATTTCACGCTGGATCCGGCTCACTTTCCAGCATGCTTATTCCACGGATGGATTGCTAGTTCCAAAATCTGTACAGGCCCACTATACTAGGCCGGTGGGTTCTTCTTGGGCGGCTGCCCGGGATGTCTTGGCTTTACAGCTCTGCCGAGCAGCTACTTGGTCAGGTTCGAACATGTTTGCTCAGTTCTACAAGTTCGATACTTTGGCCTCTGTGGACCTTCAGTGTAGTCAATCAGTTCTGCAGGAACCTCAGCACTCTCCCACCCGGTTTGGGAGCTTTGGTACTTCCCCATGGTACTAAATGGATTCCCAGTATCCTCTAGGATGTAAGAGAAAATAGGATTTTAATTACCTACTGGTAAATCCTTTTCTCGTAGTCTGTAGAGGATACTGGGCACCCGCCCGGTGCTTCGTTCTTCCTGCACTGTGACTTGGTTAAGTATTTCTGGTTTGTTCAGCTGTTGCTGTTCATGTTTCAAGTTTGGTTAGCATGGCTTTCCTATTGTTCTGTGTGTGCTGGTTAGTAATCTCACCACTTTTCTTATCTATTTTTCTCTCAATGTATGTCCGTCTCCTCTGGCACAGTTTCCTAGACTGAGTCTGGTAGGAGGGGCATAGAGGGAGGAGCCAGCACACACTATCGACTTAGGTTCAGGAATCAGTGCAAACGGAACCCCCTTGGGCTTCGTTTGCAAAGGTACTGTCAAATATAGCGGATCGCTTGTCCGTTCCAGCTATATCTCCAGTTATGGGATATTCACAAACCCTGCTGCATTTATGCAGCATACTCTATGGGTGAATGTGATGCCCCTCTTAGGACAAGATTTGGCTCACACCTTGGCTGCCTTCCAAATGTTATCAGCAGACAAGCCCAGGGATTTAAATACGGGTACACATGAGGTATCTCCCTCACAATCTACACATGTTTCAGAATCTAAGGACACTGCAGACAAAGCTGAAACCTCTCTCTCAAGAGAGGAAGAGCAATATACCTCAGTAGATATACCTGAGTTAATTGATGAAGTAAAATCTATATTGTCTATGGAGGAAAATTGAGAGCCTATACTGAAAAAGTCTAAGGCTCCAGTTTTCAAACGTGCTAAAATAATTAAAACTGAATTTCCTAACTCAGTTCAGTTGATGGAAATTATACAAGAGGCATGGTTGACATATAGTAAAAGGTTTAATTTACCCAAAAAATTGGTCTCTTACTATGCTCTTTCACCTGTGGACTGTATAAAAAGGGAAGTTTCACCAAAAGTAGATGCTCACAGAGCTTGATTAGTGCACAAATATACATTACCTCTGCCTTCAACATCATTAAATGATGTAACGGACAGAAAAATTGATGGCTATCTTAAGACTGTGTTTTCCCTAACAGGGGCAAGTACAAGACCAGCTGTAGCCACAGCATGGGTGGCTAAAGCTGTAACTGTCATGTTTGGCGTAAGTTGGCTGAAGGGACAGCTACCTGTGAGAAGAGTAAACGAGGTGGCTGAATGTAATTTCTCCTCATTGGGTGGAAGCCAAACTAAGTGTTAACGTTGGCTGGAGGGCGTAAAGAAAAGGAAGACTTCGTAGGAAGATAACTGTAGTTTTGATGAATAATCAGGCTGTACACAAATATTGGAGAAATAGAAGAAACTGGAAGAATTAGAGTCTATGGTTAAATGACTTGAAGAGTGAAGCTGAAGAACTCCGGTAAAGAAGAACTGAAGACTGTGTTTTATGATTAAAAGACAAGGCTGAAGTACTTGGACTTTGAAGAAATGAAGCCGTGGTTTGTGATTGAAAGATGAGGCTGAAGTACTTGGACTTTGAAGAAATGAACATGTCTGTGGTTTGTGATTGAAAGACGAGGCTGAAGAACTTGGACTTTGAAGAAATGAACATGCCTGTGGGAACCACCGTTAGCACCTGGTGCTCCTCTACGACCTGGGACCCTGGGAGCGCTTCCACGAGTGGCAACGAACTCAGACAGCAGGACTGCAGCAGCATTTAGGTAACCGATAGATGAGAGCAACCAGGACCATGGAACCAGAATTAACCTGGGAGCACAGAGCTGGAGTACCTTTCACAAGGAGGTAACTTAAAGCACTGGCACTCTCCCTCTGAGCAAGCCCCCTTTTGTAAGGGGAGAACACGCAGGATTGGCTGGACACAGATTGGGATCTTCATTGGTAATACTCTGGTCTCCAACATGGCTGACCCCAGCACAGGAGACATACTTATCTGTTAGCACACAGCTTTAGCCAGCTGACACACTATACTGGCTCTCCAGACCCTCGGCCCCCCGGCCTTTGGCAGCCGCACATCCGTCCAGGAGGACCTGCCGCTATCAGCTCCCTACTGCTGCAGCCGCGCTAACCAGCGGGACGGTAACCCGCCACAGCACCCGCTGGAGGTAAGGCTCCGAAGCCTAACAGTACCCCCACTTTTTAGGGTGGGCTCTGAACACCCTTTTGCTTTCATCGGATTCTTGGTATGAAAGGCCTGGACTAATCTTGGAGCGTGGACGTCCTCTTCAGAAACCCAGGACTTTTCCTCCGGTCAATATCCCTTCCAATCAATAAGATATTGGAGACGACCATATCTTTTACGACAGTCAAGGATCCTATGAACTTCAAATTCTTTCCTTGCGCAGCTTGCACCTTGGGAGGTCTAGGGAGCGCAGCCCGAAAACGGTTAAGTATGAGAGGCTTCAGTAAGGAGATGTGAAATGCATTTGGGATCTTCAAGTACGGAGGCAATGTCACTTTTTGTATGCTACTGGATTCAATACTTTTTCAATAGGATATGGTCCAATGAATCTGGGGGCAAATTTATTGGAAGGGACCTTGAGTCTTAAGTTTCGAGTAGAAATCCAGACTTGATCACCCACTTTGAGACTAGGGACAGCCTTCCGTTTCGGATCTGCAACAAATTGTATTTATTGGATATTTTAAGTAGAGCCTCATGAACTTGTTTCCACATCTTAGTGAATTGCTGAAGGGCTAACTCTGCGGCAGGTACTTCGAGAGCTGCCAGAGATTGGAAAGCAGGAACACATGAATGAAGTCCATAATTCACATAAAAGGGTGTGGAATGGGTAGCGGAATGGTAGAGATTATTGTGAGCAAATTCAGCAAATGGAAGATAGTCCAGTCAATCGTCCTGAAAAGAAGACATGAAGAGTCGTAGGAAAGTCTCTAAGTCTTGGTTCCCTCTCTCAGTCTGGCCATCCGTTTGGGAATGGTATGCGGAGGAGAAACTTAATTCAATTTCAAGAGCTGAACTCAGTGCTCTCCAGAATTTAATCACAAATTGAGGCCCTCGATCGGAAACTATCTCTTATGGAAGTCCATGTAACCGGCAGATATTTGATATGAACAATTTTGATAGTTGTGGAGTGGTTGGAAGACCTGTGAGTGGGACAAAGTGTGCCATTTTGGAAAATCGGTCCACAATGACCCAAATGGTGTTTTGTCCTCTGGAAACAGGTAGGTTTCCATCCATGGAGATGTGTGTCCAAGGTTTTTGTGGAACCAATAGCGGATGAAGAAGACCCAATGGTGATCCTCTTGGACTTTTATGTTGGGCGCACTTTGGGCAGGCAGCTATGAATTCCAAAACATCTGTCTTTAGATGAGGCCACCAATAGGAGCGTTGGATGAACTTAAGAGTCTTGAGGCTACCTGTGTGTCCCATACACGGTGAGGTGTGAGCCCACGTGAGCAGTCTTTTTCGGAGTTCTGGTGCAATGAAGGTTTTTCCCGGTGGAGGAAGCGAAGTAGTACGAGTTGCAGCAAAGGAGGCAGGATCTAGGATGAATTGTCTGTCCGGAAGATCTGTGGACTCATCTGAACTCAATGAATGAGAGAGCGCATCTGCTTTCCGATTAAGAGACCCTGGGCGATAACTGAGTTTGAAAGAAAAATGGGAGAAGAACAGTGCCCACCTGGCTTGCTGTGGGTTTAAACATCGGGAGGTCTGAAGATATAAAAGATTTTTGAGATCCAAGGTTACTGAGATTGGGTGCTGAGCTCCTTACAGCAAGTACCTCCACTCTTCAAAAGCAAGTTTTATGGCAAGCAATTCTTGTTCTCCAATGGCTTGGTTTTGTTCTGCCGGAGAGAATCTTTGAGACAAATAAGCACAAGGATGAGCTTTCTGATCCTCGAAGTACTGGGATAAGATGGTCCCCACTCCTACTGAAGAAGCATCCACCTACACCTGAAAAGGACGAATGAGATCAGGTTGCCGAAGGATAGGAGGAGACATGAAGGCCTCTTTTAGAAACGAAAAGGCTTTTAGAGCCTCAGGTGGCCAAGCTGCAGAATTAAACCCTTTTCTTGTTAGTGCTATAATCGGGGCAATGATGAAGGAATCATCTTTAATAAACTTCCTATAGAAATTGGCGAAGCCTAAAAAATGCTGGATTCCCTTCAGAGTGGTAGGAAGGGTCCAATCTCTGATTGCTTGGACTTTGGCAGGATCCATCTGTAATTCCCTACCGGAAATGATGTAACCTAAGAAAGGGATGGAGGGAACCTCAAACGTGCACTTCTCCAGTTTACAAAAGAGTCGATTTTCCCTTAGACGTCTCAAGACTTCTCTGACCTGTTCCCAATGGACTTTCAGATCTTTGGAAAATATTAGAATATCGTCCAGATACACAACTAGGCACTTATAGAGGAGATCCCGGAATAATTAGTTGACATAATTCTGGAAGACTGCTGGAGCATTGCATAAGCCAAAGGGCATCACCAGATATTTGTAATGCCCGTCGCGAGTATTGAACGCAGTCTTCCACTTGTCTCCTGTGTGAATGCGTATAAGGTTATAAGCTCCATGCAGGTCCAATTTGGTGAAAATGGTAGCCCCCTTTACTCGGTCAAATAGTTCAGGAATCAAGGGCAAGGGGTATCTGTTCTTAACTGTAACTTCGTTGAGGACCCAGTAGTTAAAGCAAGGCCGTAGGCCCCCGTCCTTCTTAACCAAAAAAAAAAACCCTGCCCCGGCTGGAGAAGAGGAAGGGCGAAGGAACCCTTTGGCCAAATTCTCCTGTATATACTCAGACATTGCTTGGGTTTCCGGGAGAGATAAAGGATACGTTCGGCCTCTTGGAGGTGTTTTACCAGGCAGTAAATCGATAGGGCAGTCCCAACTTCGGTGGGGAGGCAAGGTATCCACCCCATGCTTACTGAAGACGTACAGAAAGGGCTGACAGGCCTCTGGGAGATCATTGGAGTGTAGGGTGAGGAGTGGTTTGACGGTGGATAAACAGCTTTGAGAACACGACTCCCCCCAAGCAAGTATATCCATAGTTTGCCAATCCAAGCGGGGGTTGTGCTTCTGTAACAACGGGAATCCTAGGATTATTTTTTGAGAGGCTTTGGGAAGTACCAGGAAAGAGATAACTTCAGAATGGAGAATACCAACTTTCATTTTCAGAGGAATTATACGGTGGGTGATGATCCCTTCAGGGATATAACTTCCGTCAACCGCGGTGATAGAGATAGCTCGCTCCAAATGAATGGTTGGTATTTCAGACTGTCGGACTAAGGCGGAAGTAATGAAACTTTCTGCAGCTCCAGAATCCAAAAGTGCTGCAACGTGAAGTGAGGTAGATGGAAGTTCCAGACATACAGCCAACAGTGATTCCTTCCTGATAAATTGGTTGGGTAATGCTCCTACAGTAGCTTAACCTGTCCTGCGTAAACTAGGAGTGGGAGTTTCCCGGTCATTGAATACAAGACTTAACAAAGTGGTCGGCCACCCCACAATACATGCAGAGGTTGCCCTGTCTGCGTCTTTGACGTTCCTCATTGGTGAGACGAGAGCGGTTGACCGGCATGGGTTCTTCAGTAGACGGTGAGGATGGTCTAGTAGTGGGACAGGCCCGAGGTTTGGGTCGATCGAACCTTGTTCTCTCAAGACAGCGCTCCTTGTATCTCAGATCAATCTTGTTACATAAAGAAATAAGCTGATCGAGCTTAACTGGCACATCCTGAGTGACCAGGTCATTAATTTTGTCAGAGAGACCGTTCCAAAAGGCGGCAATGAGAGCCTCTTCATTCCAGCCCACTTCGGTAGACAGAGTACGGAATTGGATCACGTAATGGGCGACGGAACGGGTTCCCTGACGCAGACACAAAATCTCCAAAGCGGCAGAGGTGGTCCGGCCTGACTCATCAAAGATTTTACGAAAAGTTGCCACAAATTCCGGGTAATTCGAGAGTATGGGATCAGTTCTCTCCCATAAGTGTGAAGCCCAATCCAGAGCTGGTCCGGTCAGAAGTGAAATGATGTATGCAATTTTGGTCCGATCAGACGGAAAGTTAGCTGACTGAAGCTCAAACTGAATCTCACATTGATTGAGGAACCCTTGGCATTGCTTTGGACTACCGTCAAATTTACTGGGTGACGGTAGTTGTAAACGAAAAACTGGAATCGAGGATTAGGTGCTGGCGGATTGGAGGCTGAAACCGGAGTCTGAGATGTGGAAATGGCTGTGTGAAGAGAATCCAAACGAGTGGACATATTCTGCATCACCTGTACAATCTGTGCCTGCATGGCCTCCTGTTTATTTAGACGAGACAGAATATCCACAGAGGCATCGCCACTGGTAACCTGCTCACTTGCCGGATCCATTGGGCCAGTGCTTACTGTCACACTCGGCGTAAATTGGGGTTCTGACAACCGAGTTTTGGCTGAAGGGAAAGCTACCTGTGAGGAGAGTAAACGAGGTGGCTGAATGTAATTCCTCCTCATGGGGTGGAAGCCAAACTAAGTGTTAACGTTGGCCGGAGGGCGTAAAGAAAAGGAGGACTTCGTAGGAAGATAACTGTAGTTTTAATGAATAATCAGGTTGTACACGAATATTGGAGAAATAGAAGAAACTGGAAGAATTATGTCACGATCCGGGTATCTGGACGCCATTTCTTACCCATCAGATGCCTCCTAAGGCTGGCTCAGCGCTCCAGGACCGGATCCCATCTGTTATCCTAATGTTCACATTCCTGCATCCTCTCCTGTCTCTCTGAGACGCTGTCACAGTAACGCCTTATTACATCTGGCATGGCGTCTCCCGCGGCCTCCGCCGCCGTCCCTGAGCTTCTGCATGCAGAGTGTCAGAGTGGCGATTACGTCAGCCGCGGCCTCCGCTGTGTCCGCGTGATTGGATGTGCACTTGTCAGCCTGGCGTCTCCCGTCTCCAGTGGCCGGCGCCGCCATTACTGTTTTCATTACCACATGGATTACAAACCAAACTTCCCTCCAAGTGTCTGCATGGGCGCAGCCATCTTGGATTCTGTCAGATGATCATTTCCTCCAATCTGTTGTCAGTATTGTTAATCTGCATAATTGCCTAGCCAATCCCTTCCTTGCTGCAGGTATAAATACACTGTGCCTGAGCAAGGAAGGCGTCAGTGCTTTGGTTGTCAAACCTAGTTCCTGTTTGTCTCTCTCCTGTGATTGTCTTCCAGGTTCCAGCTCCTGTCTCAAGACTTCCACCATAGAGACCCGCACCAGCATTCCACCTGCGGTGTAGCCTGACTCTCCAATCCATTGTGGATTCATCTGTTTCCAGCTACAACATTACCTGCTTCCAGCTCAGCTTCCAGCAGAGTACAGCTTCCCTTAAAGGGCCGGTGTCCTTTCTACACTTTACCACTCTCCACCGGTATTATTATTTCTCCGCTCTCAAGTTCTACATTTCAGTTCATATTTCATCGCTCCCAAGTTCATTTATTATTTAACTGGTTCCAGCCAGTATCCACTCCGTGCTAACAACAGTCTGGTTCCAGCCAGTATCCACAGCAGCTGTTTTACCTTCAGCAACCCAGCTTTTCCTGGAACACCAGCTGGCACAATCCTGGGTTATCTCCATTGCTACAGTCGGGCCTGGTAAGGACTTTCCATCTAGAAGATCATAAGAACTATCTCACACTACCAGTGCCCTGTGGCTCCTGCCATCCTGTAGTACCCAGGAACTGTATTTATTATTTGCTGACTTTTACGTTTTCTTTTACTGCTGCTGTGTTGCGGAGTTGTCATAATAAACATCATTGACTTTTATCCAAGTTGTCGTGGTCACGCCTTCGGGCAGTTATTATTCATGTTACTTACATGTCCAGGGGTCTGATACAACCTCCCAGGTTCCGGTACATCTCAGCCCCTACAACTGAGGCTGCCTCCCGTCAGCTCAGGCCCTCAGTTGTGACAGTAAGCACTGACCTAATGAATCCAGCCGGAGACCAGGATCAAGCGGCCAGGCCGATGCAAGAACTGGCAGCCCGACTAGAACATCAGGAGGCTGCACAGGGCCACATCATCCGCTGTCTCCAGGATCTCTCTACTCGGCTGGATGGGATTCAGATAACTCTCCGTGGATCAGGCGCATCTGGTGCGTCAACCACAGTGACTCCAGCTATAACCCCACCCACCTTACCCATTTCTGCTCCACGTCTTCATCTTCCAACGCCAGCAAAATTTGACGGATCTCCAAGATTCTGCAGGGGATTTCTCAACCAGTGTGAGATTCAGTTTGAGCTACAACCTGGCAATTTTCCCAGTGACCGTACAAAAATTGCCTACATCATCTCTCTTCTCAGTGGCTCCGCCCTTGACTGGGCATCACCGTTATGGGAGAGGTCCGACACCCTGCTATCTTCTTACACTGCATTCGTGTCAACATTCAGGCGCATCTTCGACGAGCCAGGCCGGGTAACCTCAGCTTCATCCGAGATTCTCCGTTTACGCCAGGGGTCACGTACTGTAGGACAATATCTGATACAGTTCCAGATCCTGGCATCCGAACTGGCATGGAACGACGAGGCCCTGTATGCTGCATTCTGGCATGGCTTATCTGAGCTTATTAAAGATGAGTTAGCTACCAGAGACTTACCTTCTAAGTTAGATGAGCTAATCTCACTCTGCACGAAAGTTGATTTACGTTTCAGAGAGAGAGCAACTGAGCGTGGAAGATCATCTGCTCCAAAATCTTCTGCTCCTCCTCCTCGTCAACTGTCACCATCTAAAGATGAGCCCATGCAAATTGGCCGTTCCCGTTTAACTCCTGCTGAGCGCCGAAGACGTCTCTCTGAGTCTCTTTGTCTTTACTGTGCAGCTCCGTCTCACACCATCAATGCCTGTCCCGAACGTCCGGGAAAACTCCAAACCCTAGCTCGCCCAGGAGAGGGCCGGCTAGGAGTAATGATCTCCTCTCCATCTCCTCATGATTGTAATCTCCCAGTCTCGCTTCAAGTTGCTCAACGTTATCGGAACGTCATTGCTCTCCTTGATTCCGGAGCAGCTGGGAACTTTATTACTGAAGCCTATGTTAAACGGTGGTCCCTACCCACCGAGAGACTTCCTTCCTCCTTTTCCTTAACTGCCGTGGATGGCAGTAAAATTTTTGATACTGTTATTGCTCTAAGGACTCTACCAGTTCGTCTGAGAGTGGGAGTTCTTCATTCCGAACTTATTTCACTTTTAGTGATTCCAAGAGCCACACATCCTGTGGTCCTGGGCCTTCCATGGCTCCATCTTCACAATCCTACAATTGATTGGACGACTACGCAAATCCTGGCATGGGGTTCCTCCTGTGCAGAGACATGTTTGTTTAAAGTATTGCCTGTCTGTTCTTCCTCCCCCAGGTCGTCTGATGTTCCACCTCCTCCATATCAAGATTTCACGGATGTGTTCAGTAAAGCTTCTGCTGATATCCTTCCTCCTCATAGAGAATGGGACTGCCCGATTGATCTCGTTCCAGGGAAGGTTCCACCTCGAGGCCGAACTTATCCGTTGTCTCTGCCTGAGACGCATTCTATGGAGGAATACATTAAAGAGAACCTAGCAAAGGGGTTCATTCGACCTTCTTCTTCCCCAGCCGGCGCAGGCTTCTTTTTTGTAAAAAAGAAAGATGGTGGTCTGCGGCCGTGCATCGACTACAGAGGTTTGAACGACATTACCATCAAGAACCGTTATCCTTTACCCCTGATTACTGAGCTCTTTGACAGAGTTAGCGGAGCTACCATCTTTACAAAGCTGGACTTGCGAGGTGCATACAATCTCATCCGGATCCGTGAGGGTGACGAGTGGAAGACCGCCTTTAACACCCGTGACGGACATTATGAGTACCTCGTCATGCCCTTCGGATTGAGCAATGCTCCAGCTGTCTTCCAGCATTTTGTCAATGAGATTTTCAGAGACATTCTATACCGTCATGTCGTGGTCTATCTAGACGATATCCTCATTTTTGCCAACGATTTAGAGGAACATCGTTTTTGGGTTAAAGAGGTTCTGTCCCGTCTCCGTGTCAATCATCTCTATTGCAAATTAGAAAAATGCGTCTTTGAAGTCAAGTCCATTCCGTTTCTAGGGTACATTGTGTCCGGTTCCGGACTAGAGATGGATCCTGAGAAACTACAAGCAATTCAGAATTGGCCGGTACCCTTAACCCTCAAAGGGGTCCAGAGGTTCTTAGGGTTCGCCAATTATTACCGAAAGTTTATACGAGACTTTTCCACCATTGTGGCGCCTATTACTGCTTTCACCAAGAAGGGTGCTAACCCGTCCAAGTGGTCTGAAGAAGCCATGCAAGCTTTTCATCTTTTAAAACAGAGGTTCATCTCTGCGCCTGTCCTGAAACAGCCTGACATCGACTCTCCTTTCATCCTAGAGGTGGATGCCTCCTCCGTTGGAGTAGGAGCGGTGTTATCTCAGAGGGCTAAAGATGGCCATTTACATCCTTGCAGTTTCTTCTCCCGGAAGTTCTCCCCAGCTGAGCGCAACTATGCCATTGGCGACCAGGAGTTGCTAGCCATCAAGCTCGCTCTAGAAGAGTGGAGGTATCTGTTGGAGGGAGCTTCTCATTTAATCACCATACTTACAGACCACAAGAACCTTTTATACCTGAAGGGCGCACAATGTCTCAACCCTCGTCAGGCCAGATGGGCACTTTTCTTTTCCAGGTTCGACTTTAAACTCCAGTTCTGTCCGGGCTCTCAGAATCGCAAGGCCGATGCCCTTTCCCGCTCATGGGAGCAAGAAAATGAGTCAGAGTCTTCAGACAAGCATCCTATTATAAATCCGTTGGCATTCTCCACGGTAGGGATGGACTCTACGCCCCCATCAGGGAAAAGTTTTGTGAAGCCGATGCTAAGGAAGAAGCTCATGCATTGGGCCCATGCTTCCCGTTTTGCCGGACATACAGGTATCCAAAAAACCCTGGAGTTTATCTCTAGGTCCTATTGGTGGCCAACTCTGAAAAAGGACGTCTTGGAGTTTATTGCATCTTGCCCAAAGTGTGCCCAACATAAAGTATCCCGCCAGTCGCCTGCGGGGCAACTGGTTCCACTATCCGTTCCCCGTCGACCATGGACCCACTTGTCGATGGATTTCATTACAGACTTACCCATGTGCAACAAGTTCAATACCATCTGGGTGGTAGTTGACCGGTTCACCAAGATGGCACACTTCATTCCTCTCACCGGTCTTCCGTCAGCTTCCAAGTTGGCTCAAGTATTCATACAAGAGATCTTCCGACTCCACGGTCTTCCTGAAGAAATTATCTCAGATCGAGGAGTTCAATTCACAGCCAAATTCTGGCGAAGTTTATGTCAAGTCCTTCAAGTCAAGCTAAAGTTTTTCCACGGCTTACCATCCTCAGACCAATGGTCAAACCGAGAGGGTGAATCAGGACTTGGAGGCCTTCCTCCGCATCTATGTGTCCTCCTCTCAAGATGACTGGGTTCAATTACTTCCCTGGGCCGAGTTCTGTCATAACAACCAGTATCATTCTTCATCTGCTTCTACACCATTCTTCACTAACTTTGGATTCCACCCTAAAGTTCCTGAGTTCCAACCGCTTCCAGCAACTTCTGTTCCCGCAGTGGATATCACCTTGCATCAGTTTGCCAATATCTGGAAGAGCGTACGATCAGCTCTGCTCAAGGCATCGTTCAGGTACAAGAAGTTTGCGGATAAGAAGCGTCGAGCAGTTCCTGCTCTCAAGGTGGGTGATCGGGTATGGTTATCCACGAAGAATTTGAGGTTAAGAGTTCCCAGTATGAAGTTTGCACCTCGCTATATTGGTCCTTTCAAGATTGAACAAGTCATCAATCCTGTTGCTTACAGACTCCAGTTGCCTCCCTTCTTAAAAATACCCAGGACATTCCATGTTTCCCTGTTGAAACCGCTGATCTTGAATCGGTTTCATTCCTCACTTCCTCCAACTCCGAAAGTCCAAACTCAACGAGGCGTTGAGTATGAAGTGGCCAAGATCCTGGACTCACGTCACCGTTACGGTCAACTACAATATCTTATTGACTGGAAGGGTTATGGTCCTGAGGAACGTTCATGGACCAATGCTTCTGATGTCCATGCTCCTGCCTTGGTCCGGAGATTCCATTCCAAGTTTCCTCAAAAGCCAAAGAAGTGTCCTGGGGCCACTCCTAAAGGGGGGGTGCTGTCACGATCCGGGTATCTGGACGCCATTTCTTACCCATCAGATGCCTCCTAAGGCTGGCTCAGCGCTCCAGGACCGGATCCCATCTGTTATCCTAATGTTCACATTCCTGCATCCTCTCCTGTCTCTCTGAGACGCTGTCACAGTAACGCCTTATTACATCTGGCATGGCGTCTCCCGCGGCCTCCGCCGCCGTCCCTGAGCTTCTGCATGCAGAGTGTCAGAGTGGCGATTACGTCAGCCGCGGCCTCCGCTGTGTCCGCGTGGTTGGATGTGCACTTGTCAGCCTGGCGTCTCCCGTCTCCAGTGGCCGGCGCCGCCATTACTGTTTTCATTACCACATGGATTACAAACCAAACTTCCCTCCAAGTGTCTGCATGGGCGCAGCCATCTTGGATTCTGTCAGCTGATCATTTCCTCCAATCTGTTGTCAGTATTGTTAATCTGCATAATTGCCTAGCCAATCCCTTCCTTGCTGCAGGTATAAATACACTGTGCCTGAGCAAGGAAGGCGTCAGTGCTTTGGTTGTCAAACCTAGTTCCTGTTTGTCTCTCTCCTGTGATTGTCTTCCAGGTTCCAGCTCCTGTCTCAAGACTTCCACCATAGAGACCCGCACCAGCATTCCACCTGCGGTGTAGCCTGACTCTCCAATCCATTGTGGATTCATCTGTTTCCAGCTACAACATTACCTGCTTCCAGCTCAGCTTCCAGCAGAGTACAGCTTCCCTTAAAGGGCCGGTGTCCTTTCTACACTTTACCACTCTCCACCGGTATTATTATTTCTCCGCTCTCAAGTTCTACATTTCAGTTCATATTTCATCGCTCCCAAGTTCATTTATTATTTAACTGGTTCCAGCCAGTATCCACTCCGTGCTAACAACAGTCTGGTTCCAGCCAGTATCCACAGCAGCTGTTTTACCTTCAGCAACCCAGCTTTTCCTGGAACACCAGCTGGCACAATCCTGGGTTATCTCCATTGCTACAGTCGGGCCTGGTAAGGACTTTCCATCTAGAAGATCATAAGAACTATCTCACACTACCAGTGCCCTGTGGCTCCTGCCATCCTGTAGTACCCAGGAACTGTATTTATTATTTGCTGACTTTTACGTTTTCTTTTACTGCTGCTGTGTTGCGGAGTTGTCATAATAAACATCATTGACTTTTATCCAAGTTGTCGTGGTCACGCCTTCGGGCAGTTATTATTCATGTTACTTACATGTCCAGGGGTCTGATACAACCTCCCAGGTTCCGGTACATCTCAGCCCCTACAACTGAGGCTGCCTCCCGTCAGCTCAGGCCCTCAGTTGTGACAAATTAGAGTCAATGGTTAAATGACTTGAAGAGTGAAGCTGAAGAACTCCGGTAAAGAAGAACTGAAGACTGTGTTTTATGATTAAATGACGAGGCTGAAGTACTTGAACTTTGAAGAAATGAAGACGTGGTTTGTGATTGAAAGATGAGGCTGAAGAACTTGGACTTTGAAGAAATGAAGACTGTGATTTGTGATTGGAAGACAAGGCTAAAGAAATTGGACTTTGAAGAAATGAAAACGTCTGCGGGAATTGCCGTTAGCACCTGGAGCTCCTCTACGACCTGGGACCCCGTGAGCATTTCCACGAGTGGCAACGGACTTAGACAGCAGGACTGCAGCAGCGTTTAGGTAACCGATAGATGAGAGCAACCAGGACCACGGAACCAGAAGTAACCTGGGAGCACAAAGCTGGAGAATCTTTCACAAGGAGGTAACTTGAAGCACTGGCACTCTCCCTCTGAGCCAGCCCCCTTGTTGTAAGGGGAGAACATGCAGGATTGGCTGGACACAGATTGGGAACTTCATTGGTAATACCCTGGTCTCCAACATGGCTTCCCCCAGCACAGGAGATATACTTAGCTGTTAGCACACAGCTTTAGCCAGCTGACACACTATACTGTATCACCACTAGAGGACCTTACTGCAGCGATTCCCGCCACAGCATCCGGATCTCCAATCCCTCGGCCCCCGGCCCTTGTCAGCCGCATATCCGTCCAGGAGGACCCGCCGCCAGCAGCCGTGCCAACCAGCGGGACGGTAACCCGCGAGAGCACCCGCCGGAGGTAAGGCTCCGGAGCCTGACAGTGATGGCCTGGGCAGAAGCCTTGGAAAATGATCTCTCAGTTCAAGGAACAAGAGAACAAATATCCCATATAACAAAGATCTCTAGATATGGGGGTATTAGCTTCTCAATCTTCAGCTTCCTCAGTAGCAGCTCGCAGAGCATTATGACTACGTTTGTGGAAGGCTGATACGGTTTCCATTAAAGTATTGGGGTATTGGAATCCCTAAACTTTATCGGACATATTCTGTTTGGAAATAAATTGGATGAAATTCTAAAGTCTGAAGCAGACTTTAAAAAAACAGGGTTTCCCTCAACACCAACATCTAAACCTAGATTCTCTGCTTTCCGGCCCTTTCGGCCCCAAGGTAAAGCAAAGGGAAGGGCTTATGTCAAACAGTCTCAGTCAACTAGAACTGTCAAGAATAAGGCCAAGCAGGTTTGGTCAGCCAGAACGCCCTACTGCTAAACCAGAAGATAAGCCCTCTGCCTGGTGGCGCGTTCCTCCACCTGCTGGATCTCAGGGTGGGAGGTGGACTTCAATTTGCACAAGTATGCCAACAGTCCAAGACAGATGCCTGAGTGCAAGAAGCGGTGTCTCACAGGTATGCCTTGTCCTTCAAGAAGCGCCTTCCACATCAGGTATTTTGTACCAGCCTGCATTCAGTGGCAATGAAGGCCAGTGCTCTACAAGTGGCAATACAAAAATTGCTACAGTCAGGAGTGATAGTATCGGTTGGCTCAGCACATTGAGGCCTGGGTTTCTATTCTACCCTGTTCCTTGTACAGAAACCGAATGGATTGTATCAGCACATTCTCAATCTCAGGGTTCTGAACAAATACATTTGGGTGCCGTAATTCTATATGGAAACATTATGGACCATTATCCTGGCAATAAAGCTGAGGGATTTCATGTTGTCTCTAGACATTCAAGATACTTACCTTTATGTACCGATAGCACTCTCCCATCACTGTTATCTCAGGTTCGCAATCCTCCAGCAACATTTTCAGTTTCAGGCACTATCCTTTGGACTGGCTACAGCTCCAAGGGTGTTTACTAAAATGATGGTGTTGATGGCAGCTCACTTACGTTGTCAGGGAATAAGGATTTTCCCTTACTTGAATCTTCACACTTACTAATTCCTTCCTTCCCTCTGCCATGGAAGTGTGTGTAGGTTTTTCCCACCTGAATAGGTCTTCCTCCTGGATACAATTCTGCTCCTGCCTTAAACTTTGTGATAAACTGACTTCCTGGGTCAGGAGGCAGGGTTATAAGGAGGCTGGATCAGAACTTCCTGGGAGTCCAAAAGCTATAACTGTTTGGTGCCGATCCTCTAATGCCACTTGCAACCCAATGTATATCCTGTGGATACTGTGGACCTCGGAGAAACAGAGTTAACCATGGTAAGTCTACCATAACTTTCCTTAATACTGTTGTTTCGTGGATGGGATATACAGGTATTTCATGTTTGATAGCAGCTTCAGTCCTACTTCCTATGCTGGAAAACAGTTTTCACCACATACTGTAGGTAGTTTGAATTTTAAGTTGCAGTTTACCTTATGACCATGGGCTATGGGCGTAGTTCATGCTCTGCCCCTTTTGGTTGGGAAAATTCTGAGAAAAAGAAGGAGTTTGGAGCAATGCATTATTCATTTAGTCTGTGTTTAACATATACCTTTTGCAAATTCTTCATACCATACCCTGTCACTCTGGGCCTAATTCAGACCTGATCACAGTGTCGGACTGGGGCATGAAGGGCCTACCGGGAAAATGCAGTGGTAGGGGCCCATGCCAGAGGCGGAACTACCGCCAGTGCAACCAGTGCGTTGCACTGGGGCCCGCCTCTGTCCAGGGGCCCAAAGCATGTAATGAGTCAAACTGACTCATTACATGCCGCTGTGTGCTGCGGGCAACCGCTGCCCGCAGCACACAGCCGCCCGGACAGAGAGGAGAGGAGCAGCGGTACAGGGGGAGAAGGAGGAGGAGGGAGGTGGAGGAGGGAGCCGCAGCAGCGCTTTACTACTGGTTGAGGCGCTGCTGCTGCTGGCCCTCTGCTTCACTATAGGCTGTCTTCCGAGAACAGCCTATAGTGAAGCTGAGGGCCAGCAGCAGCAGCGCCTCCACCAATAACACAGCGCTGCTGCGGCTCCCTCCTCCACCTCCCTCCTCCTCCTTCTCTCCTGCCCGGGAATCGTGAGTGACCAGAAGCTGCACCAAGGAGCCTGAGCCAGCGGAGAGGGTAAGTATAATTCATTCTTTCTTTCTTTTATTTTCTTTCTTATTTTTTCTACAAAAAGGGGGACTGTCTGCCACAATGTGTAAAAGGGGGAATCTGCCTGCCGCAATGTGTAAAAAGGGGGAATCTGCCCGCCGCAATGTGTAAAAAGGGGGAATCTGCCTGCCGCAATGTGTAAAAAGGGGGAATCTGCCTGCCGCAATGTGTAAAAAGGGGGAATCTGTGTAAAAAGGGGGAATCTGCCTGCCGCAATGTGTAAAAAGGGGGATGCTGTCTGCCGTAATGTGTAACAAGGGCACGCTGTCTGCCGTAATGTGTAACAAGGGCACGCTGTCTGCCGTAATGTGTAAAAAGGGGACGCTGTCTGCCGTTATGTGTAAAAAGGGCACGCTGTCTGCCGTTATGTGTAAAAAGTGTACGCTGTCTGCCGCTATGTGTAACAAGGGCACGCTGTCTGCCGTTATGTGTAAAAAGTGTACGCTGTTTGCCGCTATGTGTAACAAGGGCACGCTGTCTGCCGTTATGTGTAAAAAGTGTACGCTGTTTGCCGCTATGTGTAACAAGGGCACGCTGTCTGCCGTTATGTGTAAAAATGGCACGTGGTCTGCCGTTATGTGTAAAAAGTGCACGCTGTCTGCCGCTATGTGTAAAAAGGGCACGTTGTCTGCCGTTATGTGTAAAAAGGGGACGCTGTCTGCTGTAATGTGTAAAAAGAGGAATCTGTCCGCCGTTAGGTGTAAAAGGGTCTCTACCTGGTGTAGTGGTGCTACTGTGCGGCGTAATTTGAATAATGGAGACTACTGTGCACCGTTTTATGAATTGGTATTATTTTGTGGCCACACCCCTTCCCCACGAAGCCACACCACTATGTATTTTTGCGCGCCTATGGTGCGCACTGCCCCTGTTTTGCATGCAGGGGTGGGGCTCCGATGCCGTTTCTTGCACACAGTGCTAAAATGTCTAGTTATGGCACTGTTGCTAGGTATCCATTTCTCTGGCCCTGAGCAGGTCCCCCTTACCAGATCCTCTCCAGGGGTGAGGGGGTGGACTTGGATGGGATGGGGGGCCCAAAGCATTTTGTCGCACCTGGGCCCACCGCTCGCTAGTTCCGCCACTGGCCCATGCATAGTGGTGTGGCCAGCCACCACATTGGTTTACCTAACCATTAGAGACTGCATGGACTGGGGCCCTTGATATATATAAATACAGTCAATATTGCTAGTGCATGCATGATAATGTAGCAGATTAATAACAGCAATGCATGATAGAAAATACACCATAGTCCTGTGCATTATAATGGAACATATGCATAATGTATAATTCAAGTGCACAGTCTGGAACCTCTTCCCTAGAGGAGGAGGCAGGGGGAGGGGGGAGTAGGGCCCACCGGGGGTTTCCCCTGTACCTCTGTGGGCCAGTCCAACCCTGCCTGATCATAGCAGCAAATTTGTTAGCAGATGGGCAAAACCAAAGGGGTCATTCCGAGTTGATCGCTATTGCACCGCAATGCGCACGCGCGACGTACGGGTACAAAGTCCTTTGTGGTTTTGTACAGGTTCTAGCGAAGCTTTCAGTCTCACGGCACAACACAGGAAGATTGACATGAAGTGGGCGTTTCTGGGTGTCAACCAACCGTTTTTAGGGAGTGCTTAGAAAAACGCAGGCGTGTTGGGAAAAACGCAGGCATGGCTGGGCGAACGCTGGGCGGGTGTGTGACGTCAAAAGCCGTCCCTCCGTCGTTAGAATCAACGCACATGAAGAGTAACTACAGGGCTGGTCTTGTTTTGCACAAAATGATTTTGCAGGCGCTCTGCTGCACAAGCGTTCGCACTTCTGCAAAACTAAAATACACTCCCCAGTGGGCGGCGGTGAAAATGCGTTTGCACGGCTGCTAAAAACTGCTAGCGATCAACTTGGAATGACCCCCCCATGTGCACTGCAGGGGAGGGGGGGGGAGATATAACATGTGCAGAGAGAGTTAGATTTGGGTGGGGTGTGTTCAAACTGAAATCTAAATTGCAGTGTAAAAATAAAGCAGCCAGTATTTACCCTGCACAGAAATAATATAACCCACCCAAAATCTAACTCTCTCTGCGCATAATGGGGCCTAATTCAGACCTGACCGTAGATGTGCTAAATTTAGCACATCTACGATCAGTCACACAGACATGTGGAGGATGCCCAGCACAGGGCTAGTCCACCCAGCATGTCAGGCCCTACCCCCCCCCCCCCCTGCACAAGTACAAAAGTCCAGTAAAGTGGTACTGCCCTATAAGTCCAGTCCAGTGGTGCAGCCGTATAAGTCCAGGGGTATTGCCATATAAGTCCAGGGGTACTGCCATATAAGTCCAGTGGTACTGCCGTATAAGTCCAGTCCAGTGGTGCAGCCGTATAAGTCCAGTAGTACTGCCGTATAAGTCTAGTGGTACTGCCGTATAAGTCCAGGGGTGCTGCCCTATAGGTCCAGTCCAGTGGTATTGCCATATAAGTCCAAGGGTACTGCCCTATAAGTCCAGTCCAGTGGTGCATCCGTATAAGTCCAGGGCTATTGTCATATAAGTCCAGGGGTACTGCCGTATAAGTCCAGGGGTACTGCCATATAAGTCATGGGGTACTGCCATATAAGTCCAGTGGTACTGCCGTATAAGTGCAGTCCAGTGGTGCAGATGTATAAGTCCAGTGGTACTGCCGTATAAGTCCAGGGGTACTGCTGTATAAGTCCACCAATATTGTGCGTGAATTACATCTTGGCAAATTCCAGCACGTCCCATGTTTTGCACATACAATTAATTTCGTGGTGCAGAATTTTTTGAAAAATTACAGGGGTGTGCAGGAGATGCTATTGGTAACCTGAAAAATTGCAGGCCACCTTCGACATTCAGCCACTGCATGCCACACCTACAGTAGATGTGCCAGGTGTTTGTGCCGCACAGTTGTGTCACTTAACAAAGTCACCCAGCTACCTCATTGCACCTCTTTTTCTTCTTTGCATGCTAAACTGTTTGGGGCCTAGTTTTTAAAAGTGCCATCTTGTCTGACACTGCAGTGCCACTCCTAGATGGGCCAGGTGTTTGTACCGCACACTTGTGTCGCTTAGCAGTCACCCAGCTACCTCATTGCACCTCTTTTTTTTCTTTGCATGATGAGCTGTTTGGGGCCTAGTTTTTAAAAGTGCCATCCTGTCTGACACTGCAGTGCCACTCCTAGATGGGCCAGGTGTTTGTACCGCACACTTGTGTCGCTTAGCAAAGTCACCCAGCTACCTCATTGCACCTCTTTTTCTTCTTTGCACAATGAGCTGTTTGGGGCCTAGTTTTTAAAAGTGCCATCCTGTCTGACACTGCTGTGCCACTCCTAGATGGGTTAGGAGTTTGTACCGCACACTTGTGTCGCTTAGCAAAGTCACCCAGCTACCTCACTGCACCTCTTTTTCTTCTTTGCATGATGAGCTGTTTGGGGCCTAGTTTTTAAAAGTGCCATCCTGTCTGACACTACAATGCCACACCTAGATGGGCCCGTGTTTTTGTGCCGCACACTTGTGTCGCTTAGCAAAGTCATCCAGCTACCTCATTGCACCTCTTTTTCTTCTTTGCATGTTGAGCTGTTTGGGGCCTAGTTTTTAAAAGTGCCATCCTGTCTGACACTGCAGCGCCACTCCTAGATGGGCCAGGTGTTTGTGCCGCACACTTGTGGCGCATAGCAAAGTCATCCAGCGACCTTGGTGCAACCTTTTGGCCTAAAAACAATATTGTGAGGTGTTCAGAATAGACTGGAAATGAGTGGAAATGAATGTTATTGAGGTTAATAATACTGTAGGATCAAAATTACCCCCAAATTCTGTGATTTTAGCTGTTTTTGTGTTTTTAAAAAAAAATCATCTAGATCCAAAATCACAACCCGAAAGGTTGGTTTTGGCAAAACCAATACAGATCCAAAACACGAGCGAGAATCCAGATCCAAAACCAAAACATGAAAAGTGCCCGCCGCACATCTTTTATGGTAACCCATAGATTCTGGGCATTTAACGCTGAATAAATGGTTTAGCGCATGTTAGCTGTGGGTTTACTGCATAATAACTGAATAGCTCTGAGCGTTAAACCCAGAGTGTTACCCGTGTGGTAAACCCGCTAATTGAATCTGCTCTACTGAGTGCTGGTTTGTAATTTGCACTTAGTTTAAATAAATAAGTAAATCCCGCAACTAATTGAGTCTGCCCCTTAATTGTCCTGCTTAGTCTTCCAGAATTGCAGTGCAGGAATACAGGATGGTATGTCTGGATATTTACCTTGCATCCGGAAAGTATTCACAGCACTTCACTTTTTCCACATTTTGTTATGTTATAGCCTTATTCCAATATGGAATAAATTATTTTTTTCCCCTCAAAATGCTGCACACAATACCCCATAATGACAATGTGAAAAAAGTTTTTTGTGATTTTTGCCCATTTATTAAAAATAAAAAACTAAGAAATCACATGTACACGCTTAGCGTTTGCACTGCTGCTAAAAGCAGCTAGCGAGCTATCAACTCGGAATGAGGGCCATTGTGTGGTGATCACCAAACAATAACCTGCAATGCAGAAATACTAGTATAGCTAACGAAAATGCACGATCTTGACCATACTGTCACTTACACACTGGGGCACACTCATTTGAAAGAGGGGAGACCCCTTTTTCAAAGTATAGGCCTCTCTCCTTAGTAGTTGTTTGATCACCAGACAATAACACCCTATACTATTGAAAGCGTCAGGAAATCCAGACATTGGGGACTCTAATGGCCAGATTTCCCCAAACTTGGCAACGTCATATACAGCAATCCCCTTATTTGATACAGTAGGTTCAAAATGTATGCCTGGTCGTGTTTAAAATAGTGCATCTGTGTGTAAACCTTTCCTGTAGGATACAGGATTCTTCTGTCTGCCCCTTGCCCCAGGGAGTGAGTCCTGTTCTGGACATCAGAACATGGCAATGTATCCTCTTTGCCACATACACTTCCTCTTAGCTTTGAAATACTTGGCGAATTGGACTCTTCACCTGGATAAGAGTTCCCTTTTCCTAACTCCCCCTATCTTAACTTCAGCAACTTTGGCGAACCGGTAGCCCTGGGAAGCACAAACTCCCGGACAGGTTATCAGCATTATTATGGAGATCTCCAAGTCCTATGTTCCACTGCAAAGTTTACAGGTTGCAATGCCAGAAACAAACGCGTGACCCTGGATTGTACCTTCTTATTTATATGCATTTATATGCATCCACTGAAGCGGGGCATGGCCGGTGATCAGGGTGAAATCCCTACCAGGTAGGTAGTGCTTCATGCTCCACTGTAGAGTACTGTTTTATCTCTAAGGATGAGTTTATGGCTGAGGAAAACAATCAGTACTTTGTGACAGTACTGCCCTAGACCCATTCTGAAGACACCTGTTTGCAAAACAAAGCTTTCTCAGTCTTTCCTTGTCCTTCACCCTTTATGACATTACTGCCCTAGATCCATCCTGAAGACATTTGTTTGCAAAACAAAGCTGTCTTTTAAAATAGGTACCTGCAGCACGGGGGCTGGCAGGCAACTTTTAGCCTGGGGGGCAAGTCCAAAGCTCTGGCCCATAAGTAATGGTGCCATCTTAAATGAAGGTTTTTTTCATTTAAAAAATATTAATTAAAAAAAAAATTAGGCCTGGTGTAAATTATCCCAAAGATGTCAGATGTCAGTGCGGCTGCGGCTTCAGCAGAGCTGTGTAGTGCAGGCGTGGCCATCCAGTCAGTGGCAAAGAGCCAGAAAAGATCTGTAGTCAAGGATAAGAGCCATATCAGTCCCTCACAGCTTCAACCTTATCCACCTGGGGTTTTATGTTTACCCTGCCGGACACATTGCCAGGGCTGCCATCAGAAATTGTGGAGCCCAGGACTGACAAAGTAGGCAAGGCCACCCCCGACCTGATAGAGATCAGACAAGCTTTCACTCCTAGGTGTTCAATGCTATCCCCGGGTGCACTCTGCCATCACGTGTTTGCTGACATCCCCAGGTGTCAGGGGTGAAACTAAGCTTTCCATCAATAAGGACAAAGACTCAGATCAGCAATCCCCCCCACCCCCCCTTCCACACTCACACCCAATCTTCAGTGGTGGCTTTAGTGCTGTATATGGCTATCTTTTGGGTGGTCTTCAGTTTGCCGGCGGCCGGGCTCCCGACGACCAGCATACCGGCGCCGGAATCCCGACCGCCGGCATACCGACAGCTTTTCTCCCTCTTGGGGGTCCACGACCCCCCTGGAGGGAGAATAGATAGCATGGGGCGCGTAGCACGCCACCGTGCCCGCAGCGTGGTGATTGCAGCAAGCCCGCAAGGGGCTCATTTGCGCTCGCCCAGCTGTCAGTATGCCGGCAGTCGGGATTCCGGCGCCGGTATGCTGGCCGCCAGTAGCCCGACCACCGGCATAACATACTACGCCCCTATCTTATAAATTGGTTGTAGGTACAATTGATATGTTGTTGTTCTACTAGAAGTGTCTGTCTAATAACCATGGAAACCAAAGGCTCTGCAGGTATTTTGGAACTACACGTTTGTTCTTAGCTGTGCTTTTGTAGTTACACAACAGTGAAGAATCAGAAGCCAGTGAAAGTAAAGTGTCTTTACTTTGCAGCTTGTGTTCTTGACAACCCGCTTTGCATCTGTGGCTTCTCTGGCACCGTGCAGTGAACAGAGCCTTATTCAGGTTTTTTAGCAAACCAAAAAAGTAAGCAATTGGGCAAAACCAAGTTGCACTGCAGGTGGGGCAGATGTAACATGTGCAGAGAGATTTCACAGATACCCATTTCACACTGCTGCAAAAACCCGGGTTATTGCCGGATTATTCCACGTTGCAGCTTGGTGTGAAATTGTCCCCAAAATAACCTGGGTTCGGTGACCTGGGAATCCAACCCAATTAGCTACCTGGGTTGTCCCAGGTTACGGGGCAGTGTCCCATTCAAACCCTATGTAGAGCCGGCTCAGCAGTGCTTGGAGAATATGTCATCTCCAAGCGCTGGCAGAAGAGAAGCCCTGGCAACAATTCTGGTCCAGCCTGTGGTGTGTACGGGTTTCAAGCCGCTGTGATATGGCTTGAAACCTGCGCCCAATGACTCAGAATGGACCCAGGATTGCGGTGTGAAAGGGGTATAAGTGGTCATTTTTTCAATTATGAATCTATTTATTATAGGGAGAAGAGCCTAAATCCAGCAAAAACTGTTGTGTTTGCCAGAGATAGGTCTTCCCTATCAGCATGCTGCTAGCAAATGCTAGCACCAGCTGCCTTATTTAATATATAGATGGATTCCATCTCATATCTGATTAAGATATCGTGGTGGGGGGAGTAGAGGAAAATGTTTTATTTAAGTAAATAAATAATTTTTCCCATTAGTTATATTAAATAGTAATTGTATTATTATCTATCTTTAACAATTTTATTGGGTTTTTTTATTGGGTTTTTCATTAGTTTTTTTTAACTGCCACTGGAAGTACAGGCTTCCAGTGCAGTGTGCTTTTATGACCCCACACTGCAGGGTTATGCATCTATAGAAGGCACCTGGACTGTCTGGAAGTCTCTTTCTACTGCTGCCAGCCAATACAGGTTGAGTATCCCATATCCAAAATGCTTGGGACCAGAAGTATTTTGGATATCGTATTCTTCCGTGTTTTGGAATAATTGCATACCATAATGAGATATCATGGTGATGGGACCCAAGTCTAATTACAGAATGTGTTTATGTTTCATATACACCTTATACACACAGCAAGAAGGTCATTTTAGCCAATATTTTTAATAACTTTATGCATTAAACAATGTACATACACACAACTGATTTATGTTCATATACACCTTATATACGGGTGTAGTACATTATACTGGCATTCGGGATCCCAGCATACCGGTGTCGGGATCCCGACCGCCGGAATGGCGGCAGCGGGGTAAGCGCAAAAGAGCCCCTTGCGGGCTCGCTGCGGGCACGGTACGTTACCACGCTAGTTATTCTACCTCCAGGAGTGTCATGGATACCCCAGGAGGGAGAATAGTTGTCAGTAACCCGGTGGTCAGGATCCTGGCGCCGGTATCCAGAGCGCTCGGATCCCGAGCGCCGGGATAATGAGTGCCTCCCCTTATACACACAGCCTGAAGGTCATTCAATACAATATTTTTAATAACTTTGTGTATTAAACAAAGTTTGTGTACACTGAGCCATCAGAAAACAAAGGTTTCACTATCTCAGTCTCACTCAAAAAATTCTGTATTTCAGAATATTTGGATATGGGATACTCAACCTGTATAACTACACTTTTAATGGTACATCGCAGCATTGCTGCCCACAAAATTGCTCTCAAAGTTTTGATACATTTTTTCCAGTAAAAGATTTTTTGTTGTTGCGATCAGTGGATTTCATGTAGAGGTTAGTTCTAATCTCATTATTGGTGATCTCGATCTTAACATCCAAAAAGTCAGACTTATTGGGGTAAATTTACTAATATTCATGTTGCAGCCGATTTCAGCCAAGATCAATCTCGGCTAACATCGGCCGTTTGAGATTGTAACTTTTTGGAAAAAAAACATGTTAATTTACTAAACTACCATGTTTTTTCAATTAGAGTACACAGATGCCAATGTAATTTGTATTGTCGGGCAGTGTTTTACGGGAGAGATTAGTAAAACACTGCTGGACGTGACACAATGAAGCGAGGACTGATCAGTAAGATCCGTGCAGGGCTTCATTGTGTACAGTTATTTAACTAGCTTAAAAAAATATATAAAATTGCGCGGGGTCCCCCCTCCTAAACATAACCAGCCCTGGGCTCTTTGAGCCGGTCCTGGTTGTTAAAATACTGGGAAAAATTTGCATAGGGGTTCCCCGTATTTTAACAGCCAGCACCGGGCTCTTGGACCTGTCCTGGTTCCAAAAATACGGGGGACAAAGGACGTAGGAGTCCCCCGTATTTTTTAAACCAGCACTGGGCTACACTAGCTAAGTGTCACAACTGAGGGCCTGAGCTGACGGGAGGCAGCCTCAGTTGTAGGGGCTGAGATGTACCGGAACCTGGGAGGTTGTATCAGACCCCTGGACATGTAAGTAACATGAATAATAACTGCCCGAAGGCGTGACCACGACAACTTAGATAAAAGTCAATGATGTTTATTATGACAACTCCGCATCACAGCAGCAATAAAGGAAAACGTAAAAGTCAGCAAAGAATAAATACAGTTCCTGAGTACTACAGCATGGCAGGAGCCACAGGGCACTGGTAGTGTGAGATAGTTCTTATGATCTTCTAGATGGAAAGTCCTTACCAGGCCCGGCTGTAGCAATGGAGATAACCCAGGATTGTACCAGCTGGTGTTCCAGGAAGAGCTGGGTTGCTGAAGGTAAAACAGCTGCTGTGGATACTGGCTGGAACCAGACTGTTGTTAGCACGGAGTGGATACTGGCTGGAACCAGTTAAATAATAAATGAACTTTGGGAGCGATGAAATGTGAACTGAAATGTAGAACTTGAGAGCGGAGAAATAATAATTCCGGTGGAGAGTGGTAAAGTGTAGAAAGGACACCGGCCCTTTAAGGGAAGCTGTATTCTGCTGGAAGCTGAGGCTGGAAGCAGGTAGTGTTGTAGCTGGAAACAGATGAATCCACAATGGATTGGAGAGTCAGGCTACACCGCAGGTGGAATGCTGGTGCGGGTCTCTATGGTGGAAGTCTTGAGACAGGAGCTGGAACCTGGAAGACAATCATAGAAGAGAGACAAACAGGAACTAGGTTTGAAAACCAAAGCACTGACGCCTTCCTTGCTCAGGCACAGCTTACTTATACCTGCAGCAAGGAAGGGGTTGGCTAGGCAATTATGCAAATCAACAATACAAACAGCAGATTGGTGGAAATGATCAGATGACAGAATCCAAGATGGCTGCGCCCATGCAGACACTTGGAGGGAAGTTTGGTTTGTAATCCATGTGGTCTGGGAAACAGTAATGGCGGCGCCGGCCACCGGAGACAGGAGACGCCAGGCCGATAGATGCACATTTAACCACGCGGGCACAGCGGAGGCCGCGGCTGATGAAAACACCACTCTGACACTCTGCATGTGGAAACTCAGGAACAGCGGAATCTGGTCCTGGAACGCTGAGCCCGCCTTAGGAGGCATCTGAAGGGTAAGTAATGGCGTCCAGATACCCGGATCGTGACAGCACCCCCCCCTTTAGGAGTGGCCCCAGGACACTTCTTAGGCTTTAAAGGAAACTTTGCGTGGAAATTTCGGACCAAGGCAGGAGCATGGACGTCAGAGGCATTGGTCCAAGAGCGTTCTTCAGGACCATAGCCCTTCCAGTCAATGAGATACTGAAGTTGACCGTAACGGTGACGTGAGTCCAGGATCTTGGCCACTTCATACTCAACGCCTCGTTGAGTTTGGACTTTCGGAGTTGGTGGAAGTGAGGAATGAAACCGATTCAAGATTAGCGGTTTCAACAGGGAAACATGGAATGTCCTGGGTATTTTTAAGAAGGGAGGTAACTGGAGTCTGTAAGCAACAGGATTGATGACTTGATCAATTTTAAAAGGACCGATGTAGCGAGGTGCAAACTTCATACTGGGAACTCTTAACCTCAAATTCTTCGTGGATAACCATACCCGATCACCCACCTTGAGAGCAGGAACTGCTCGACGCTTCTTATCCGCAAACTTCTTGTACCTGAACGATGCCTTGAGCAGAGCTGATCGTACGCTCTTCCAGATATTGGCAAACTGATGCAAGGTGATATCCACTGCGGGAACAGAAGTTGCTGGAAGCGGTTGGAACTCAGGGACTTTAGGGTGGAATCCAAAGTTGGTGAAGAATGGTGTTGAAGAAGATGAAGAATGATACTGGTTGTTATGACAGAACTCGGCCCAGGGAAGTAATTGAACCCAGTCATCTTGAGAGGAGGACACATAGATGCGGAGGAAGGCCTCCAAGTCCTGATTCACCCTCTCAGTTTGACCATTGGTCTGAGGATGGTAAGCCGTGGAAAACTTTAACTTGACTTGGAGGACTTGACATAAACTTCGCCAGAATTTGGCTGTGAATTGAACTCCTCGATCTGAGATAATTTCTTCTGGAAGACCGTGGAGTCGGAAGATCTCTTGTATGAATACTTGAGCCAACTTGGAAGCTGACGGAAGACCGGTGAGAGGAATGAAGTGTGCCATCTTGGTGAACCGGTCAACTACCACCCAGATGGTATTGAACTTGTTGCACATGGGCAAATCTGTAATAAAATCCATCGACAAATGGGTCCATGGTCGACGGGGAACAGATAGTGGAACCAGTTGCCCCGCAGGCGACTGGCGGGATACTTTATGTTGAGCACACTTTGGGCAAGATGCAATAAACTCCAAAACGTCCTTTTTCAGAGTTGGCCACCAATAGGACCTAGAGATAAACTCCAGGGTTTTTTGGATACCTGTATGTCCGGCAAAACGGGAAGCATGGGCCCAATGCATGAGCTTCTTCCTTAGTGTCGGCTTCACAAAACTTTTCCCTGATGGGGGCGTAGAGTCCATCCCTACCGTGGAGAATGCCAACGGATTTATAATAGGATGCTTGTCTGAAGACTCTGACTCATTTTCTTGCTCCCATGAGCGGGAAAGGGCATCGGCCTTGCGATTCTGAGAGCCCGGACAGAACTGGAGTTTAAAGTCGAACCTGGAAAAGAAAAGTGCCCATCTGGCCTGACGAGGGTTGAGACATTGTGCGCCTTTTAGATATAGAAGGTTCTTGTGGTCTGTAAGGATGGTGATTGAATGAGAAGCTCCCTCCAACAGATATCTCCACTCCTCTAGAGCGAGCTTGATGGCTAGCAACTCCTGGTCGCCAATGGCATAGTTGCGCTCCGCTGGGGAGAACTTCCGTGAGAAGAAACTGCAAGGATGTAAATGACCATCTTTAGCCCTCTGAGATAACACCGCTCCTACTCCAACGGAGGAGGCATCCACCTCTAAGATGAAAGGAGAGTCGACGTCAGGCTGTTTCAGGACAGGTGCAGAGATGAACCTCTGTTTTAAAAGATGAAAAGCTTGCATGGCTTCTTCAGACCACTTGGACGGGTTAGCACCCTTCTTGGTGAAAGCAGTAATAGGCGCCACAATGGTGGAAAAGTCTCGTATAAACTTTCGGTAATAATTGGCGAACCCTAAGAACCTCTGGACCCCTTTGAGGGTTAAGGGTACTGGCCAATTCTGGATTGCTTGTAGTTTCTCAGGATCCATCTCTAGTCCGGAACCGGACACAATGTACCCTAGAAACGGAATGGACTTGACTTCAAAGACGCATTTCTCTAATTTGCAGTAGAGATGATTGACACGGAGACGGGACAGAACCTCCTTTACCCAGAAACGATGTTCCTCTAAATTGTTGGCAAAAATGAGGATATCATCTAGATAGACCACGACATGACGGTATAGAATGTCTCTGAAGATCTCATTGACGAAATGCTGGAAGACAGCTGGAGCATTGCTCAATCCGAAGGGCATGACGAGGTACTCATAATGTCCGTCACGGGTGTTAAATGCGGTCTTCCACTCGTCACCCTCACGGATCCGGATGAGATTGTATGCACCTCTCAGGTCCAGCTTTGTAAAGATGGTAGCTCCGCTAACTCTGTCAAAGAGCTCAGTAATCAGGGGTAAAGGATAGCGGTTCTTGATGGTAATGTCGTTCAAACCTCTGTAGTCGATGCACGGCCGCAGACCACCATCTTTCTTCTTTACAAAAAAGAAGCCTGCGCCGGCTGGAGAAGAAGAAGGTCGAATGAACCCCTTTGCTAGGTTCTCTTTTATGTATTCCTCCATAGAATGCGTCTCGGGGAGAGACAACGGATAAGTTCGGCCTCGAGGTGGAACCTTCCCTGGAACGAGATCAATCGGGCAGTCCCATTCTCTATGAGGGGGAAGGATATCAGCAGAAGCTTTACTGAACACATCCGTGAAATCTTGATATGGAGGAGGTGGAACATCAGACGACCTGGGGGAGGAGGAACAGACAGGCAACACTTTAAACAAACATGTCTTAGTACAGGAGGAACCCCATGCCAGGATTTGCGTAGTCGTCCAATCAATTGTAGGATTGTGAAGACGGAGCCATGGAAGGCCCAGGACCACAGGATGTGTGGCTCTTGGAATCACTAAAAGTGAAATAAGTTCGGAATGAAGAACTCCCACTCTCAGACGAACTGGTAGAGTCCTTAGAGAAATAACTGTATCAAAAATTTTACTGCCATCCACAGCAGTTAAGGAAAAGGACGAAGGAAGTCTCTCGGTGGGTAGGGACCACCGTTTAACATAGGCTTCGGTAATAAAGTTCCCAGCTGCTCCGGAATCCAGGAGGGCAATGACGTTCTGATAACGTTGAGCAACTTGAAGCGAGACTGGGAGGTTACAATCTTGAGGAGATGGAGAGGAGATCATTACTCCTAGCCGGCCCTCTCCTTGGCGAGCTAGGATTTGGAGTTTCCCGGACGTTTGGGACAGGCATTAATGGTGTGAGACGGAGCTGCACAGTACAAACAGAGAAACTCGGAGAGACGTCTTCGGCGCTCAGCAGGAGTTAAACGGGAACGGCCAATTTGCATGGGTTCATCTTTAGTTGGTGACAGTTGGCGAGGAGGAGGAGCAGAAGATTTTGGAGCAGATGATCTTCCACGCTCAGTTGCTCTCTCTCTGAAACGTAAGTCAACTTTCGTACAAAGTGAGATTAACTCATCTAACTTGGAGGGTAAGTCTCTGGTAGCTAACTCATCTTTAATACGCTCGGATAAACCATGCCAGAATGCAGCATACAGGGCCTCGTCGTTCCATGCCAGTTCGGATGCCAGGATCTGGAACTGTATAAGATATTGTCCTACAGTACGTGATCCCTGGCGTAAACGGAGAATCTCAGACGAAGCTGAAGTTACCCGGCCTGGCTCGTCGAAGATGCGCCTGAATGTTGACACGAATGCAGTGTAAGAAGATAGCAGGGTGTCGGACCTCTCCCATAACGGTGATGCCCAATCGAGGGCTGAGCCACTGAGAAGAGAAATAATGTAGGCAATTTTTGTACGGTCACTGGGGAAATTGCCAGGTTGTAGCTCAAACTGAATCTCACACTGGTTGAGAAATCCCCTGCAGAATCTTGGAGATCCGTCAAATTTTGCTGGCGTTGGAAGATGAAGACGTGGAGCAGGAATGGGTAAGGTGGGTGGGGTTATAGCTGGAGTCACTGTGGTTGACGCACCAGACGCGCCTGATCCACGGAGAGTGGTCTGAATCCCATCCAGCCGAGTAGAGAGATCCTGGAGACAGCGGATGATGTGGCCCTGTGCAGCCTCCTGATGTTCTAGTCGGGCTGCCAGTTCTTGCATCGGCCTGGCCGCTTGATCCTGGTCTCCGGCTGGATTCATTAGGTCAGTGCTTACTGTCACAACTGAGGGCCTGAGCTGACGGGAGGCAGCCTCAGTTGTAGGGGCTGAGATGTACCGGAACCTGGGAGGTTGTATCAGACCCCTGGACATGTAAGTAACATGAATAATAACTGCCCGAAGGCGTGACCACGACAACTTAGATAAAAGTCAATGATGTTTATTATGACAACTCCGCATCACAGCAGCAATAAAGGAAAACGTAAAAGTCAGCAAAGAATAAATACAGTTCCTGAGTACTACAGCATGGCAGGAGCCACAGGGCACTGGTAGTGTGAGATAGTTCTTATGATCTTCTAGATGGAAAGTCCTTACCAGGCCCGGCTGTAGCAATGGAGATAACCCAGGATTGTACCAGCTGGTGTTCCAGGAAGAGCTGGGTTGCTGAAGGTAAAACAGCTGCTGTGGATACTGGCTGGAACCAGACTGTTGTTAGCACGGAGTGGATACTGGCTGGAACCAGTTAAATAATAAATGAACTTTGGGAGCGATGAAATGTGAACTGAAATGTAGAACTTGAGAGCGGAGAAATAATAATTCCGGTGGAGAGTGGTAAAGTGTAGAAAGGACACCGGCCCTTTAAGGGAAGCTGTATTCTGCTGGAAGCTGAGGCTGGAAGCAGGTAGTGTTGTAGCTGGAAACAGATGAATCCACAATGGATTGGAGAGTCAGGCTACACCGCAGGTGGAATGCTGGTGCGGGTCTCTATGGTGGAAGTCTTGAGACAGGAGCTGGAACCTGGAAGACAATCATAGAAGAGAGACAAACAGGAACTAGGTTTGACAACCAAAGCACTGACGCCTTCCTTGCTCAGGCACAGCTTACTTATACCTGCAGCAAGGAAGGGGTTGGCTAGGCAATTATGCAAATCAACAATACAAACAGCAGATTGGTGGAAATGATCAGATGACAGAATCCAAGATGGCTGCGCCCATGCAGACACTTGGAGGGAAGTTTGGTTTGTAATCCATGTGGTCTGGGAAACAGTAATGGCGGCGCCGGCCACCGGAGACAGGAGACGCCAGGCTGATAGATGCACATTTAACCACGCGGGCACAGCGGAGGCCGCGGCTGATGAAAACACCACTCTGACACTCTGCATGTGGAAACTCAGGAACAGCGGAATCTGGTCCTGGAACGCTGAGCCCGCCTTAGGAGGCATCTGAAGGGTAAGTAATGGCGTCCAGATACCCGGATCGTGACACTAAGGAGATAATGCCACAGTCGGGGGACACATTTGTACCTGTCCCTGCGGCCGTGGCATTACCCCGTCCCCCCCAACTAGTCCCCCCTGGCCGGGGTTTCCTGGGGGAGTGGGGAGCCCCCAGGCACCCAAGGGCCAGGGATGAAGCTTGGGGCTGTCCTTGCCATCTGTGGGCTGTGAATGGCAGGCTGATAGCCCGTGTGTAAAAAAAAATATTGTCTTTTGCTGTGGAACTACATGTCCCAACAAGCCTCCCCCGCATGCTGGTATTTGGAGAACCACAAGTACCAGCATACAGGGCATTAAAGGGCCCGCTGGTACCTGTAGTTCCGCAGTAAAATAAATATTTAAAAAAACACAGGACACACACGCCCTGAAAGTACAATTTTAATAAAACATACATGCACACTTACACACTCACGTATACTTACCTAGTGTTCCACGGAGCCCCTTGGTCCTCTTGTCAAATAGAAGCCAAGGGTACCTGTAAATAAATGTACTCACATAGGTCATTCCGAGTTGATCGTAGCCGTGGTAAATTTGGCACAGCTACGACCAGGCACTCAGACATGTGAGGGGCTAGCCCACCCCGCATGTCTGTCCGCCCCCCCCCCCCCCCCGCACAAGTACAAAAGCATTGCTCAGCGGCAATGTTTTTGTACTTGTTGAGTAACTCCCGGCCAGCGCAGCTACTGCGGCTGACCGGGAGTTACTCTTCGCTGCCCCTGGTCGCAGTGGCTGCGTGTGACGTCACACAGCCGCTGCGGCCCGCCGCCCGCACGGTCCGGGCACGTTTGCATTGGCCGGACCGCGCCCCCAAACGGCAGCCAAACACAGCCGTGCCGCCCCCTATCACCCAGCGACTGCCTCTGCCTGTCAATCAGGCAGAGGTGATCGCTAGGGAACGACGGCCTTTGGCTGTCCGGCATGCGCCGGTGCACTGTAGCGCCAGCGCATACGCAGTTCCAACCCGATCGATGCATTGCGAACAACTGCAGCGAGCGATCGGGTCAGAATGACCCCCATAATCCAGTGTAGATCGGTCCTCTTCGGTCCATGTAGGCATCCAGGAGTTTAAAAACAAAAAAAACCTGGTCCACGCAACTGAAGGGGATCAATGTTTAAACATCACCCACAAGAGTGACCTCAATTAACCTTGTGGTCTATCGCAGACCGTAGGTTCCCACCATAGGCGATAATAGGGATTTGTTTCCCCATTACTGCCTATGCGCTCCGTTTGATTGGTAAGCTGGGAGCACACAGCTAATAAGGAGAGTGCTATAACGTGGTGCTCCCTGATTGGCTGGTGGGTCCCCAAGTGACAGGAGTCATGAGGGGTCCCGACCAGGGCCGTAACTACGTGTGTGCCAAGGGGGCTTGGCACACAGCGCAGTTGCCCTGAGGGCGCAACGGCCAGCGGCATGTAATGAGTCAAATTGACTCATTACATGCCGCCAAAGTCTGCGCCGTGCGCCCCGCTGTGTAGGGAGAAGAGGACCAGCGCCGGGCAGCGGAGAGAAGGAGGAGGAGGGAGGGGGAGCAGTGAGCCGCAGCAGCGCTATTTGATTGGTAGTAAGCGCCGCTGCAGCATCCCCCTCTCCTCCTGTATTGGCTGCCCGGCGCTGCTAAGGATGCTGGGATGCGGTTCCCCAGCATCCACAGCAGCGCCAGGCAACCAATACAGGAGGAGAGGGGGATGCTGCAGCAGCGCTTACTACCAATCAAATAGCGCTGCTGCGGCTCACTGCTCCCCCTCCCTCCTCCTCCTTCTCACCTCACACAGCCTGCACCGAGAGGAAGCTGCACGAGGAGCCTGTCAGCGGGGAGAAGGTAAGTATGTCTCTCTCCCTCTCTCTCTCTCTCTCTCTCTCCCTCTCTCTCACCGTCTGCCGCAATGTGTAAAATGGGGTCTCGTCTGCCGCAATGTGTAAAATGGGGTCTCGTCTGCCGCAATGTGTAAAATGGGGTCTCGTCTGCCGCAATGTGTAAAATGGGGTCCCAGCTGCCGCAATGTGTAAAAAGGGGTCCCGGCTGCCGCAATGTGTAAAATGGGGTCCCGGCTGCCGCAATGTGTAAAAAGGGGTCCCGGCTGCCGCAATGTGTAAAATGGGGTCCCGGCTGCCGCAGTGTGTAAAAAGGAGGCCTGGATGCCGCAATGTGTAAAAATGGGGACTGGCTGCCGCAATGTGTAAAAAGGGGGACTGGATGCCGCAATGTGTAAAAATGGGGACTGGCTGCCGCAATGTGTAAAAAGGGGGACTGGATGCCGCAATGTGTAAAAATGGGGACTGGCTGCCGCAATGTGTAAAAAGGGGTACTGGATGCCGCAATGTGTAAAAATGGGGACTGGCTGCCGCAATGTGTAAAAAGGGGGACTGGCTGCCGTAATGTGTAAAGAGAGGGCCTGGCTGCCGCAATGTGTAAAAAGGGGTCCTGGATGCCGCAATGTGTAAAAATGGGGACTGGCTGCCGCAATGTGTAAAAAGGGGGACTGGATGCCGCAATGTGTAAAGAGGGGGACTGGCTGCCGCAATGTGTAAAAAGGGGGACTGGCTGCCGCAATGTGTAAAAAGGGGGACTGGATGCCGCAATGTGTAAAGAGGGGGACTGGCTGCCGCAATGTGTAAAAAGGGGGCCTGGATGCCGCAATGTGTAAAAAGGGGGACTGGCTGCCGCAATGTGTAAAAAGGGGGACTGGCTGCTGTAATGTGTAAAAAGGGGGACGCTGTCTATTGTAATGTATAAAAGGGGCTCTACCTGGTGTAGTGGCGCTACTGTGCAGCGTAATTTGAATAATGTGGACTACTGTGCACCGTAGTATGAATTGCTATTATTGTGTGGCCACGCCCCTTCCCCATTAAGCCACGCCCCTATAAATTTGTTGCGCGCCTGCGGCGCGCACTTCCCCCATCTTACATTGGGGGGGCGCCACTATCGTTTCTTGCACACAGCGCTAAAATGCCTAGTTACGCCACTGGTCCCGACATTCTCCCAACCTGTACTGTGCAGACAGGAACACTCCACAAAAGAACTTCAGTTTAACCCCATATCAAGGATTGGTAGCTTTTAGTCTCATCCTATACGTACTTTTAATTGGATCTGTTTCATACCTTCATCTTACACATGGAAAGGGGGTCCATGAGTAAACATGGATCCCCTTCAGTTGCGTGGACCAGGTTTTTTGCCGTTTGTTATTTTTTTAACCCCTGGATGCCTACATGGACCGAAGAGGATCAATCTACATTGGACTAGGTGAGTATAATTTTTTTAATTTACAGGTACCCTTGGATTCTACTAGACAAGGGGACAGAGGGGCTCCGTGGGACACTAGGTAAGTATGTGTGTGTGTCCTGTGTTATTTTTTATATTTATTTTCCTGTGGAACTACAGGTACCAGTGGTCCCTTTAATACCCCGCATGCTGGTACTTGTGGTTCTCCAAGTACCAGCTTGCGGGGAGGCTTGCTGGGACCTGTAGTTCCACAGCAAAATACAATATATATATATATTTTTTTTACACATGGACTATCAGCCGCTATCCACAGCCCACAGATGGCAGGGACAGCCCGTGTTTCATCCCTGACCCTTGGGTGCCTGGGGGTGGGCTTTATTGGGGGGTCCCCATTCCCCCAGGGAACCCCGGTCAGCGGTGACTAGTTGGGGGGGTTAAGCCACGGCCGCAGAGACCAGTATAAATGTGTCCCCCAGCTGTGGCATTATCTCCTTGGCTAATGGAGCCCGGTGCTGGTTTAAAAAATATGAGGGACCCCTACGTATTTTGGCTCCGCATTTTTAGAACCAGGACTGGTCCAAGAGCCCGGTGCTGGTTGTCAAAATACGGGGAACCCCTACACAATTTTTTCCCAGTATTTTAACAACCAGGACCAGCTCAAAGAGCCCGGGGCTGGTTATGCTTAGGATGGGGGGACCCAACGCATTTTTCTCTGACGTCCTAAGTGGATGCTGGGGACTCCGTCAGGACCATGGGGAATAGCAGCTCCGCAGGAGACAGGGCACAAAAGTAAAAGCTTTAGGATCAGGTGGTGTGCACTGGCTCCTCCCCCTATGACCCTCCTCCAAGCCTCAGTTAGATTTTTGTGCCCGGCCGAGAAGGGTGCAATCTAGGTGGCTCTCCTAAAGAGCTGCTTAGAGTAAAAGTTTTGTTAGGTTTTTTTATTTTCAGTGAGTCCTGCTGGCAACAGGCTCACTGCATCGAGGGACTTAGGGGAGAGACGTGAACTCACCTGCGTGAAGGATGGATTGGCTTCTTAGGCTACTGGACACCATTAGCTCCAGAGGGAGTCGGAACACAGGTCTCACCCTGAGGTTCGTCCCGGAGCCGCGCCGCCGACCCCCTTGCAGATGCCGAAAAGTGAAGAGGTCCAGAAACCGGCGGCAGAAGACTTTTCAGTCTTCATAAGGTAGCGCACAGCACTGCAGCTGTGCGCCATTGTTGTCAGCACACTTCATAGCAGCGGTCACTGAGGGTGCAGGGCGCTGGGGGGGGCGCCCTGGGCAGCAATGATAGTACCTTATTCTGGCTAAAAATACATCACATATAGCCCCTGGGGGCTATATGGATGTATTTAACCCCTGCCAGGTCTCAGAAAAACGGGAGAAGAAGCCCGCCGAAAAGGGGGCGGGGCCTATTCTCCTCAGCACACAGCGCTATTTTCCCTCACAGAAATGCTGGTGGGAAGGCTCCCAGGCTCTCCCCTGCACTGCACTACAGAAACAGGGTTAAAACAGAGAGGGGGGGGCACTTATTTGGCGATATGACTATATATATTAAAATGCTATAAGGGAAAAACACTTATATAAAGGTTGTCCCTGTATAATTATAGCGTTTTTGGTGTGTGCTGGCAAACTCTCCCTCTGTCTCCCCAAAGGGCTAGTGGGGTCCTGTCCTCTATCAGAGCATTCCCTGTGTGTGTGCTGTGTGTCGGTACGTGTGTGTCGACATGTATGAGGACGATGTTGGTGAGGAGGCGGAGCAATTGCCTGTAATGGTGATGTCACTCTCTAGGGAGTCGACACCGGAATGGATGGCTTTTTTAAGGAATTACGTGATAATGTCAACACGCTGCAAGGTCGGTTGATGACATGAGACGGCCGGCAAACCAATTAGTACCTGTCCAGGCGTCTCAAACACCGTCAGGGGCGTTAAAACGTCCTTTTACCTCAGTCGGTCGACACAGACACAGACACGGACACTGACTCCAGTGTCGACGGTGAAGAAACAAACGTATTTTCCTTTAGGGCCACACGTTACTTGTTAAGGGCAATGAAGGAGATGTTACATATTTCTGATACTACAAGTACCACAAAAAAGGGTATTATGTGGAGTGTGAAAAAACTACATGTGGTTTTTCCTGAATCAGATAAATTAAATGAAGTGTGTGATGATGCGTGGGTTTCCCCCGATAGAAAATTATTGGCGGTATACCCTTTCCCGCCAGAAGTTATGGCGCGTTGGGAAACACCCCTTAGGGTGGATAAGGCGCTCACACGCTTATCAAAACAAGTGGTGTTACCGTCTCCAGATACGGCCGCCCTCAAGGAGCCAACTGATAGGAGGCTGGAAAATATCCTAAAAAGTATATACACACATACTGGTGTTATACTGCGACCAGCGATCGCCTCAGCCTGCATGGGCAGCGCTGGGGTGGCTTGGTCGGATTCCCTGACTGGAAATATTGATACCCTTGACAGGGACAGTATTTTATTGACTATAGAGCATTTAAAGGATGCATTTCTATATATGCGAGATGCACAGAGGGATATTTGCACTCTGGCATCAAGAGTAAGTGCGATGTCCATATCTGCCAGAAGATGTTTATGGACACGACAGTGGTCAGGTGATGCAGATTCCAAACGGCACATGGAAGTATTGCCGTATAAAGGGGAGGAGTTATTTGGGGTCGGTCCATCGGATCTGGTGGCCACGGCAACAGCTGGAAAATCCACCTTTTTTACCCCAAGTCACATCTCAGCAGAAAAAGACATCGTCTTTTCAGCCTCAGTCCTTTCGTCCCCATAAGGGAAGAAGACTGCAGCAGGCAGCCCATTCCCAGGAACAGAAGCCTTCCACCGCTTCTGCCAAGTCCTCAGCATGACGCTGGGGCCGTACAAACAGGTGCGGTGGGGGGTCGTCTCAAGAGTTTCAGCACGCAGTGGGCTTACTCGCAAGTGGACCCCTGGATCCTACAAGTAGTATCCCAGGGGTACAGATTGGAAATTCGAGACGTCTCCCCCTCGCAGGTTCCTGAAGTTTGCTTTACCAACGTCTCCCTCCGACAGGGAGGCAGTATTGGAAACAATTCACAAGCTGTATTCCCAGCAGGTGATAATCAAAGTACCCCTCCTACAACAAGGAAAGGGGTATTATTCCACACTATATTGTGGTACTGAAGCCAGACCTATTCTAAATCTGAAATATTTGAACACTTACATACAAAGGTTCAAATCAAGATGGAGTCACTCAGAGCAGTGATAGCGAACCAGGAAGAAGGGGACTATATGGTGTCCCTGGACATCAAGGATGCTTACCTCCATGTCCCAATTTGCCCTTCTCACCAAGGGTACCTCAGGTTCGTGGTACAAATCTGTCACTATCAGTTTCAGACGCTGCCGTTTGGATTGTCCACGGCACCCCGGGTCTTTACCAAGGTAATGGCCGAAATGATGATTCTTCTTCAAAGAAAAGGCGTCTTAATTATCCCTTACTTGGACGATCTCCTGATAAGGGCAAGGTCCAGAGAACAGTTGGAGGTCGGAGTAGCACTATCTCAAGTAGTTCTACGACAGCACGGGTGGATTCTAAATATTCCAAAACCGCAGCTGTCTCCGACGACACGTCTGCTGTTCCTAGGGATGATTCTGGACACAGTCCAGAAAAAGGTGTTTCTCCCGGAGGAGAAAGCCAGGGAGTTATCCGAGCTAGTCAGGAACCTCCTAAAACCAGGAAAAGTGTGTCACAACTGAGGGCCTGAGCTGACGGGAGGCAGCCTCAGTTGTAGGGGCTGAGATGTAACGGAACCTGGGAGGTTGTATCAGACCCCTAGACATGTAAGTAACATGTAGAATAACTGCCCGAAGGCGTGACCACGACAACCAGGATAAAAGTCAATGATGTTTATTATGACAAACTCCGTAACACAGCAGCAGTAAAGGAAACATAAAAGTCAACAGAGGATAAATACAATTCCTGGGTACTACAGGGTGGCAAGGGCCACAGGCACTGGTAGAGTGAGACAGTTCTTATAATCTTCTAGTTGGAAAGTTCTTACCAGACCTGACTGTAGCAATGGAGAGAACCCAGGATCGTACCAGCTGGTGTTCCATGAAAGGCTGGGTTGCTGAAGATAAAACGGCTGCTGTGGATACTGGCTGGAACCAGACTGTTGTTGGTACGGAGTGGATACTGGCTGGAACCAGTTAAATAATAAACGAACTTGAGAGCGATGAAATAATAATGAAGTTTGGAGTTTAAGAGCGGTGAAATAATAATACCGGTGGAGAGTGGTAAACTGCAGAAAAGGACACCGGCCCTTTAAGAGAAGCTGTACACTGCTGGAAGCTGGGCTGGAAGCAGGTGATTGTTTGAGAGCGGTGAAATAATAATACCGGTGGAGAGTGGTAAACTGCAGAAAGGACACCGGCCCTTTAAGAGAAGCTGTACACTGCTGGAAGCTGGGCTGGAAGCAGGTGATTGTTTGAGAGCGGTGAAATAATAATACCGGTGGAGAGTGGTAAACTGCAGAAAGGACACCGGCCCTTTAAGAGAAGCTGTACACTGCTGGAAGCTGGGCTGGAAGCAGGTGATTGTTGTAGCTGGAAACAGGTGAGTCCAGAATGGATCGGAGAGTCAGGCTACACCGCAGATGGAATGCTGGTGCGGGTCTCTATAGCAGAAGTCTGGAGACAGGAGCTGGAACCTGGAAGACAACCACAGGAGAGAGACAAACTGGAACTAGGTTAGACAACCAAAGCACTGACGCCTTCCTTGCTCAGGCACAGCTTACTTATACCTGCAGCAAGGAAGGGGTTGGCTAGGCAATTATGCAAATCAACAATACAGACAGCAGATTGGTGGAAATGCTCAGATGACAAAATCCAAGATGGCTGCGCCCATGCAGACACTTGGAGGGAAGTTTGGTTTGTAATCCATGTGAGAATTGAAACAGTAATGGCGACGCCGGCCACAGGAGACAGGAGACGCCAGACTGACAAGCGCACATTTAACCACGCGGGCACAGCGGAGGCCGCGGCTGATGAAATCACCACTCTGACATTCTGCATGTGGAAACTCAGGAACAGCGGGATCCGGTCCTGGAACGCTGAGCCAGCCTTAGGAGGCATCTGAAGGGTAAGTAATGGCGTCCAGATACCCGGATCGTGACAAAGTGTCAGTGCATCATTGCACAAGGGTCCTGGGAAAAATGGTGGCTTCTTACGAAGCGATTCCATTCGGCAGATTTCACGCAAAGAACTTTTCAGTGGGATCTGCTGGGAAAATGGTCCGGATCGCATCTTCAGATGCATCAGCTGATAACCCTGTCTCCAAGGACAAGGGTGTCTCTTCTGTGGTGGCTGCAGAGTGCTCATCTACTAAAGGGCCACAGATTCGGCATTCAGGACTGGGTCCTGGTGACCACGGATGCCAGCCTAAAAGGCTGGGGAGCAGTCACACAAGGAAAAAATTTCCAGGGAGTGTGATCAAGTCTGGAGACTTCTCTCCACATAAATATACTGGAGCTAAGAGCAATTTACAATGCTCTAAGCTTAGCAAGACCTCTGCTTCAAGGTCAGCCGGTATTGATCCAGTGGGACAACATCACGGCAGTCGCCCACGTAAACAGACAGGGTGGCACAAGAAGCAGGAGGACAATGGCAGAAACTGCAAGGATTCTTCGCTGGGCGGAAAATCATGTGATAGCACTGTCAGCAGTGTTCATTCCGGGAGTGGACAACTGGGAAGCAGACTTCCTCAGCACGACCTCCACCCGGGAGAGTGGGGACTTCATCGGGAAGTCTTCCACATGATTGTGAACCGTTGGGAAAGACCAAAGGTGGACATGATGGCGTCCCGCCTGAACAAAAAACTGGACAGGTATTGCGCCAGGTCAAGAGACCATCAGGCAATAGCTGTGGACGTTCTGGTAACACCGTGGGTGTACCAGTCGGTGTATGTGTTCCCTCCTCTGCTTCTCATACCTAAGGTACTGAGAATTATAAGACGTAGAGGAGTAAGAACTATACTCGTGGCTCCGGATTGGCCAAGAAGGACTTGGTACCCGGAACTTCAAGAGATGCTCACAGAGGACTCATGGCCTCTGCCGCTAAGAAGGGACTTGCTTCAGCAAGTACCATGTCTGTTCCAAGACTTACCGCGGCTGCGTTTGACGGCATGGCGGTTGAACGCCGGATCCTAAGGGAAAAAGGCATTCCGGAAGAGGTCATTCCTACCCTGGTCAAAGCCAGAAAGGAGGTGACCGCACAACATTATCACCACATGTGGCGAAAATATGTTGCGTGGTGTGAGGCCAGAAAGGCCCCACGAAGAAATTTCAACTCGGTCGATTCCTGCATTTCCTGCAAACAGGAGTGTCTATGGGCCTCAAATTGGGGTCCATTAAGGTTCAAATTTCGGCCCTGTCGATTTTCTTCCAGAAAGAATTGGCTTCAGTTCCTGAAATCCAGAAGTTTGTCAAGGGAGTACTGCATATACAACCCCCTTTTGTGCCTCCAGTGGCACTGTGGGATCTCAACGTAGTTCTGGGATTCCTCAAATCACATTGGTTTAAACCGCTCAAATCTGTGGATTTGAAATATCTCACATGGAAAGTGACCATGATGTTGGCCCTGGCCTCGGCCAGGCGAGTGTCAGAATTGGCGGCTTTGTCTCACAAAAGCCCATATCTGATTGTCCATTCGGACAGGGCAGAGCTGCGGACTCGTCCCCAGTTTCTCCCTAAGGTGGTGTCAGCGTTTCACCTGAACCAGCTTATTGTGGTACCTGCGGCTACTAGGGACTTGGAGGACTCCAAGTTGCTAGATGTTGTCAGGGCCCTGAAAATATAGGTTTCCAGGACGGCTGGAGTCAGGAAAACTGACTTGCTGTTATCCTGTATGCACCCAACAAACTGGGTGCTCTTGCTTCTAAGCAGACGATTGCTAGTTGGATGTGTAGTACAATTCAGCTTGCACATTCTGTGGCAGGCCTGCCACAGCCAAAATATGTAAATGCCCATTCCACAAGGAAGGTGGGCTCATCTTGGGCGGCTGCCCGAGGGGTCTCGGCTTTACAACTTTGCCGAGCTGCTACTTGGTCAGGGGCACACCCTGGCTGAGGAGGACCTGGAGTTCTCTCACTCGGTGCTGCAGAGTCATCCGCACTCTCCCGCCCGTTTGGGAGCTTTGGTATAATCCCCATGGTCCTGACGGAGTCCCCAGCATCCACTTAGGACGTCAGAGAAAATAAGAATTTACTTACCGATAATTCTATTTCTCGTAGTCCGTAGTGGATGCTGGGCGCCCATCCCAAGTGCGGATTGTCTGCAATACTTGTACATAGTTATTGTTACAAAAATCGGGTTATTATTGTTGTGAGCCATCTTTTCAGAGGCTCCGCTGTTATCATGCTGTTAACTGGGTTCAGATCACAGGTTGTACAGTGTGATTGGTGTGGCTGGTATGAGTCTTACCCGGGATTCAAAATCCTTCCTTATTGTGTACGCTCGTCCGGGCACAGTATCCTAACTGAGGCTTGGAGGAGGGTCATAGGGGGAGGAGCCAGTGCACACCACCTGATCCTAAAGCTTTTACTTTTGTGCCCTCTCTCCTGCGGAGCCGCTATTCCCCATGGTCCTGACGGAGTCCCCAGCATCCACTACGGACTACGAGAAATAGAATTATCGGTAAGTAAATTCTTATTTTTTTTCTCACTGATCCGTGCATGATTCTCCAAACACTCCAGCCAAAAGCAGATCTATTTGAAAGTTCTATTTCTGTACGAATTCCATGCTTTTCTGGCAGTGTTTGGCTATTGTCGGCAGTGATTGAGAATACGTATTCTTAGTAAATTCCCGTGTTGTATGAGGTGTATGTGAATAAACAACCGTGTTTGACCGATAGTCTATTGATTCGTATTTATGTGGACGGCAGTGTATCTCAATATGAATTGCCCCAACACTGCCAAGATTTGTGTTTAGTAAATTTCCAAGTTGCATTTTCGTATGAAAATGCAAACTCAAATCAAATCGGGACATTAGTAGATTTCCACCATTTTGACTGTCTATGAGGTATTCCAACAGACCACGTGACCCAATCCATAACAACAAGAGATCGTCTATATACCTCAAGCAGTGGCGGAACTAGCGAGCGGTGGGCCCATGTGCGACAAAATGGCTTGCCCCCCCCCCCCATACCATCCAAGTCCACCCCCTCACCCCTGGAGAGGATCTGGTGAGGGGGACCTGCTCAGGGAAGTCGATACCTAGCAACAGTGCCGTAACTAGACATTTTAGCACGGTGTGCAAGAAACGGCATCGGAGCCCCACCCCTGCATGCAAAACAGGGGCAGTGCGCGCCGTAGGCGTGCGCAAAAATACATGGTGGCGTGGCTTCGTGGGGAAGGGGTGTGGCCACAAAATAATGCCAATTCATAAAACGGTGCACAGTAGTCTCCATTATTCAAATTACACCGCACAGTAGCACCACAACACCAGGTAGAGACCCTTTTACACCTTACGGCGGACAGATTCCTCTTTTTACACATTACAGCAGACAGCATCCCCTTTTTACACATTATGTCAGACAGCGTCCCCCTTTTTTACACATAACAGCAGACAGCGTGCCCTTTTTACACATAGCAGCAGACAGCGTGCCCTTTTTACACATAACGGCAGACAGCGTCCCCTTTTTACACATAACAGCAGACAGCATGCCCTTGTTACACATAGCGGCAGACAGCGTGCACTTTTTACAAATAACGGCATACAGCGTGCCCTTGTTAAACATAGCGGCAGACAGCGTACCCTTTTTACACATAACGGCAGACAGCGTGCCCTTGTTACACATAGCGGCAGACAGCGTACACTTTTTTCACACAACGGCAGACAGCGTGCCCTTGTTAAACATAGCGGCAGACAGCGTACACTTTTTACACATAACGGCAGACAGCGTGCCCTTTTTACACATAATGGCAGACAGCGTCCCCAGCGTCCCCTTTTTACACAATGCGGCAGACAGTGTGCCCTTGTTACACATTACGGCAGACAGCGTGCCCTTGTTACACATTACGGCAGACAGCGTGCCCTTGTTACACATTACGGCAGACAGCGTGCCCTTGTTACACATTACGGCAGACTGCATCCCCCTTTTTACACATTACGGCAGGCAGATTCCCCCTTTTTACACATTGTGGCAGGCAGATTCCCCCTTTTTACACATTATGGCAGACAGCGTCCCCCTTTTTTTACACATAACAGCAGACAGCGTGCCGTTTTTACACATAGCAGCAGACAGCGTGCCCTTTTTACACATAACGGCAGACAGCGTCCCCTTTTTACACATAACGGCAGACAGCATGCCCTTGTTACACATAGCGGCAGACAGCGTACACTTTTTACAAATAACGGCAGACAGCGTGCCCTTGTTAAACATAGCGGCAGACAGCGTACCCTTTTTACACATAACGGCAGACAGCGTGCCCTTGTTACACATAGCGGCAGACAGTGTACACTTTTTTCACACAACAGCAGACAGCGTGCCCTTGTTAAACATAGCGGCAGACAGCGTACACTTTTTACACATAACGGCAGACAGCGTGCCCTTTTTACACATAATGGCAGACAGCGTCCCCTTTTTACACAATGCGGCAGACAGCGTGCCCTTGTTACACATTACGGCAGACAGCGTGCCCTTGTTACATATTACGGCAGACAGCGTGCCCTTGTTACACATTACGGCAGACAGCGTGCCCTTGTTACACATTACGGCAGACAACGTGCCCTTGTTACACATTACGGCAGACTGCATCCCCCTTTTTACACATTACGGCAGGCAGATTCCCCCTTTTTACACATTGTGGCAGGCAGATTCCCCTTTTTTACACATTGCGGCAAGCAGATTCCCTCTTTTTATACATTGCGGCAAGCAGATTCCCCCTTTTTACTAGTGTTGAGCGGGTTCGGTTCCTCGGAAACCGAACCCCCCCGAACTTCACCCATTTTACACGGGTCCGAGGCATACTCGGATTCTCCCGTATGGCTCGGGTAACCTGAGCGCGCCCGAACGTCATCATCCCGCTGTCGGATTCTCGCGAGATTCGGATTCTATATAAGCAGCCGCGCGTCGCCGCCATTTTCACTCGTGCATTGGAAATGTTAGGGAGAGGACGTGGCTGGCGTCCTCTCCGTTATTGTTGAACTTGATTGTGCACTATTGCTTAATTGTGGGGAGGGCTGGGGAGCAGCTGTATAATATAGGAGGAGTACAGTGCAGAGTTTTGCTGATCAGTGACCACCAGTTATCCGTTCTCTGCCTGAAAAAAACACTCCATATCTGTGCTCAGTGTGCTGCATATATCTGTGCTCACACTGCTTAATTGTGGGGACTGGGGAGCAGCTGTATTATATAGCAGGAGTACAGTGCAGAGTTTTGCTGACAGTGACCACCAGTTTACGTTGTCTGCCTGAAAAACACTCCATATCTGTGCTCAGTGTGCTGCTTTATTGTGGGGACTGGGGACCACCAGTATAATATTATATAGGAGGAGTACAGTGCAGAGTTTTGCTGACCAGTGACCACCAGTATATAATATATAGCATTACGGTACAGTAGGCCACTGCTGTACCTACCTCTGTGTCGTCATTAAGTATACTATCCATCTAGATTCTATACCTGTGGTGCATTTCAGTTGTGCAGTTTGCTGACACAGTGACCACCAGTATATATAGCAGTACGGTACGGAAGGCCACTGCTGTACCTACCTCTGTGTCGTCATTAAGTATACTATCCATCTACATTCTATACCTGTGGTGCATTTTAGTTTTGCAGTTTGCTGACACAGTGACCACCAGTATACTATATATAGCAGTACGGTACGGAAGGCCACTGCTGTACCTACCTCTGTGTCGTCATTAAGTATACTATCCATCTACATTCTATACCTGTGGTGCATTTTAGTTTTGCAGTTTGCTGACACAGTGACCACCAGTATACTATATATAGCAGTACGGAAGGCCACTGCTGTACCTACCTCTGTGTCGTCATTAAGTATACTATCCATCTACATTCTATACCTGTGGTGCATTTTAGTTTTGCAGTTTGCTGACACAGTGACCACCAGTATACTATATATAGCAGTACGGTACGGAAGGCCACTGCTGTACCTACCTCTGTGTCGTCATTAAGTATACTATCCATCTACATTCTATACCTGTGGTGCATTTTAGTTTTGCAGTTTGCTGACACAGTGACCACCAGTATACTATATATAGCAGTATGGAAGGCCACTGCTGTACCTACCTCTGTGTCGTCATTAAGTATACTATCCATCTACATTCTATACCTGTGGTGCATTTTAGTTTAGCAGTTTGCTGACACAGTGACCACCAGTATACAATATATAGCATTACGGTACGGAAGGCCACTGCTGTACCTACCTCTGTGTCGTCATTAAGTATACTATCCATCTACATTCTATACCTGTGGTGCATTTTAGTTTTGCAGTTTGCTGACACAGTGACCACCAGTATACTATATATAGCAGTACGGTACGGAAGGCCACTGCTGTACCTACCTCTGTGTCGTCATTAAGTATTCTATCCATCTACATTCTATACCTGTGGTGCATTTTAGTTTTGCAGTTTGCTGACACAGTGACCACCAGTATACTATATATAGCAGTACGGTACGGAAGGCCACTGCTGTACCTACCTCTGTGTCGTCATTAAGTATACTATCTATCTACATTCTATACCTGTGGTGCATTTTAGTTTTGCAGTTTGCTGACACAGTGACTACCAGTATACTATATATAGCAGTACGGAAGGCCACTGCTGTACCTACCTCTGTGTCGTCATTAAGTATACTATCCATCTACATTCTATACCTGTGGTGCACTTTAGTTTTGCAGTTTGCTGACACAGTGACCACCAGTATACTATATATAGCAGTACGGTACGGAAGGTCACTGCTGTACCTACCTCTGTGTCGTCATTAAGTATACTATCCATCTACATTCTATACCTGTGGTGCATTTTAGTTTTGCAGATTGCTGACAGTGACCACCAGTATATATTGCAGTACGGTACGGAAGGCCACTGCTCTACCTACCTCTGTGTTGTCAAGTATACTATCCATCCATACCTGTGGTGCATTTCAGTTGTGCGCAGTATATATAGTAGTAGGCCATTGCTATTGATAGTTACTGGCATATAATTCCACACATTAAAAAATGGAGAACAAAAATGTGGAGGTTAAAATAGGGAAAGATCAAGATCCACTTCCACCTCGTGCTGAAGCTGCTGCCACTAGTCATGGCCGAGACGATGAAATGCCATCAACGTCGTCTGCCAAGGCCGATGCCCAATGTCATAGTAGAGAGCATGTAAAATCCAAAAAACAAAAGTTCAGTAAAATGACCCAAAAATCAAAATTAAAAGCGTCTGAGGAGAAGCGTAAACTTGCCAATATGCCATTTACGACACGGAGTGGCAAACGAACGGCTGAGGCCCTGGCCTATGTTCATGGCTAGTGGTTCAGCTTCACATGAGGATGGAAGCACTCATCCTCTCGCTAGAAAAATTAAAAGACTTAAGCTGGCAAAAGCACAGCAAAGAACTGTGTGTTCTTCTAAATCACAAATACCCAAGGAGAGTCCAATTGTGTCGGTTGCGATGCCTGACCTTCCCAACACTGGACGGGAAGAGCTTGCGCCTTCCACCATTTGCACGCCCCCTGCAAGTGCTGGAAGGAGCACCCGCAGTCCAGTTCCTGATAGTCAAATTGAAGATGTCACTGTTGAAGTACACCAGGATGAGGATATGGGTGTTGCTGGCGCTGGGGAGGAAATTGACAAGGAGGATTCTGATGGTGAGGTGGTTTGTTTAAGTCAGGCACCCGGGGAGACACCTGTTGTCCGTGGGACGAATATGGCCATTGACATGCCTGGTCAAAATACAAAAAAAATCAGCTCTTCGGTGTGGAATTATTTCAACACAAATGCGGACAACAGGTGTCAAGCCGTGTGTTTCCTTTGTCAAGCTGTAATAAGTAGGGGTAAGGACGTTAACCACCTCGGAACATCCTCCCTTATACGTCACCTGTAGCGCATTCATCATAAGTCAGTGACAAGTTCAAAAACTTTGGGTGACAGCGGAAGCAGTCCACTGACCACTAAATCCCTTCCTCTTGTAACCAAGCTCCTGCAAACCACACCACCAACTCCCTCAGTGTCAATTTCCTCCTTACCCAGGAAAGCCAATAGTCCTGCAGGCCATGTCACTGGCAAGTCTGACGAGTCCTCTCCTGCCTGGGATTCCTCCGATGCATCCTTGAGTGTAACGCCTACTGCTGCTGGCGCTGCTGTTGTAGCTGCTGCGAGTCGATCGTCATCCCAGAGGGGAAGTCGAAAGACCACTTGTACTACTTCCAGTAAGCAATTGACTGTCCAACAGTCCTTTGCGAGGAAGATGAAATATCACAGCAGTCATCCTGCTGCAAAGCAGATAACTCAGGCCTTGGCAGCCTGGGCGGTGAGAAACGTGGTTCCGGTATCCACCGTTAATTCAGAGGCAACTAGAGACTTGATTGAGGTACTGTGTCCCTGGTACCAAATACCATCTAGGTTCCATTTCTCTAGGCAGGCGATACCAAAAATGTACACAGACCTCAGAAAAAGACTCACCAGTGTCCTAAAAAATGCAGTTGTACCCAATGTCCACTTAACCACGGACATGTGGACAAGTGGAGCAGGGCAGACTCAGGACTATATGACTGTGACAGCCCACTGGGTAGATGTATTGCCTCCCGCAGCAAGAACAGCAGCGGCGGCACCAGTAGCAGCATCTCGCAAACGCCAACTCGTTCCTAGGCAGGCTACGCTTTGTATCACCGCTTTCCAGAAGAGGCACACAGCTGACAACCTCTTACGGAAACTGAGGAAGATCATCGCAGAATGGCTTACCCCAATTGGACTCTCCTGGGGATTTGTGACATCGGATAACGCCAGCAATATTGTGCGTGCATTACATCTGGGCAAATTCCAGCACGTCCCATGTTTTGCACATACATTGAATTTGGTGGTGCAGAATTATTTAAAAAACGACAGGGGCGTGCAAGAGATGCTGTCGGTGGCCCGAAGAATTGCGGGCCACTTTCGGCATTCAGCCACCGCGTACAGAAGATTGGAGCACCGCCAAACAATCCTGAACCTGCCCTGCCATCATCTGAAGCAAGAGGTGGTAACGAGGTGGAATTCAACCCTCTATATGCTTCAGAGGATGGAGGAGCAGCAAAAGGCCATTCAAGCCTATACATCTGGCCACGATATAGGCAAAGGAGGGGGAATGCACCTGACTCAAGCGCAGTGGAGAATGATTTCAACGTTGTGCAAGGTTCTGCAACCCTTTGAACTTGCCACACGTGAAGTCAGTTCAGACACTGCCAGCCTGAGTCAGGTCATTCCCCTCATCAGGCTTTTGCAGAAGAAGCTGGAGACATTGAAGGAGGAGCTAAAACAGAGCGATTCCGCTAGGCATGTGGGACTTGTGGATGGAGCCCTTAATTCGCTTAACCAGGATTCACGGGTGGTCAATCTGTTGAAATCAGAGCACTACATTTTGGCCACCGTGCTCGATCCTAGATTTAAAACCTACGTTGTATCTCTCTTTCCGGCAGACACAAGTCTGCAGAGGTTCAAAGACCTGCTGGTGAGAAAATTGTCACGTCAAGCGGAACGTGACCCGTCAACATCTCCTCCTTCACATTCTCACGCAACTGGGGGTGCGAGGAAAAGGCTAAGAATTCCGAGCCCACCCGCTGGTGGTGATGCAGGGCAGTCTGGAGCGAGTGCTGACATCTGGTCCGGACTGAAGGACCTGCCAACGATTACTGACATGTCGTCTACTGTCACTTCATATGATTCTCTCACCATTGAAAGAATGGTGGAGGATTATATGAGTGACCGCATCCAAGTAGGCACGTCAGACAGTCCGTACGTATACTGGCAGGAAAAAGAGGCAATTTGGAGGCCCTTGCACAAACTGGCTTTATTCTACCTAAATTGCCCTCCCTCCAGTGTGTACTCCGAAAGAGTGTTTAGTGCAGCCGCTCACCTTGTCAGCATTCGGCGTACGAGGTTACTTCCAGAAAATGTGGAGAAGATGATGTTCATCAAAATGAATTATAATCAATTCCTCCGTGGAGACATTCGCCAGCAGCAATTGCCTCCACAAAGTACACAGGGACCTGAGATGGTGGGTTCCAGTGGGGACGAATTAATAATCTGTGAGGAGGGGGATGTACACAGTGAAAGGGGTGAGGAATCGGAGGATGATGATGAGGTGGACATCTTGCCTCTGTAGAGCCAGTTTGTGCAAGGAGAGATTTATTGCTTCTTTTTTTGGTGGGGGCCCAAACCAACCAGTCATTTCAGTCACAGTCGTGTGGCAGACCCTGTCGCTGAAATGATGGGTTCGTTAAAGTGTGCATGTCCTGTTTATACAACATAAGGGTGGGTGGGAGGGCCCAAGGACAATTCCATCTTGCACCTCTTTTTTCTTTCATTTTTCTTTGCATCATGTGCTGTTTGGGGACAATTTTTTTGAAGTGCCATCCTGCCTGACACTGCAGTGCCACTCCTAGATGGGCCAGGTGTTTGTGTCGGCCACTTGTGTCGCTTAGCTTAGTCACACAGCGACCTTGGTGCGCCTCTTTTTTTCTTTGCATCATGTGCTGTTTGGGGACAATTTTTTGAAGTGCCATCCTGCCTGACACTGCAGTGCCACTCCTAGATGGGCCAGGTGTTTGTGTCGGCCACTTGTGTCGCTTAGCTTAGTCACACAGCGACCTTGGTGCGCCTCTTTTTTTCTTTGCATCATGTGCTGTTTGGGGACTATTTTTTTGAAGTGCCATCCTGCCTGACACTGCAGTGCCACTCCTAGATGGGCCAGGTGTTTGTGTCGGCCACTTGTGTCGCTTAGCTTAGCCATCCAGCGACCTCGGTGCAAATTTTAGGACTAAAAATAATATTGTGAGGTGTGAGGTGTTCAAAATAGACTGGAAATGAGTGGAAATTATGGTTATTGAGGGTAATAAAACTATGGGATCAAAATGACCCCCAAATTCTATGATTTAAGATGTTTTTTAGGGTTTTTTGTAAAAAACACCCGAATCCAAAACACACCCGAATCCGACAAAAAAAATTCGGTGAGGTTTTGCCAAAACGCGTCCGAATCCAAAACACGGCCGCGGAACCGAATCCAAAACCAAAACACAAAACCCGAAAAATGTCCGGTGCACATCACTACTTTTTACACATAGCGTCAGGCAAATTCCCCCTTTTTACACATTACGGCAGGCAGATTCCCCTTTTTTACACATTGCGGCAAGCAGATTCCCTCTTTTTATACATTGCGGCAAGCAGATTCCCCCTTTTTACACATAGCGGCAGGCAGATTCCCCCTTTTTACACATAGCGGCAGGCAGATTCCCCCTTTTTACACATTACGGCAGGCAGATTCCCCCTTTTTACACATTGCGGCAAGCAGATTCCCCCTTTTTACACATTGTGGCAGACAGTCCCCATTTTTTGAAGAAAGAAAGAAAGAAAGAAAGAAAGAAAGAAAGAAAGAAAGAAAGAAAGAAAGAAAGAAAGAAAGAAAGAAAGAAGAATTATACTTACCCTCTCCGCTGGCTCAGGCTCCTCGGTGCAGCGTCAGACGATTCCCGAGCAGGAGAGAACGAGGAGGAAAGAGGTGGAACCGGGAGCCGCAGCAGCGCTGTGTTATTGGTGGAGGCGCTGCTGCTGCTGCCCCTCTGCTTCACTATAGGCTGTTCTCGGAAGACAGCCTATAGTGAAGCAGAGGGGCAGCAGCAGCAGCGCCTCAACCAGTAACAAAGCGCTGCTGCGGCTCCCTCCTCCACCTCCCTCCTCCTCCTTCCCCCGTACCACTGCTCCTCTCCTCTCTGGGCGGCTGTGCGCTGCGGGCAGCGGTTGCCCGCAGCGCACAGCGGCATGTAATGAGTCAGTTTGACTCATTACATGCTTTGGGCCCCTGGACAGAGGCGGGCCCCAGTGCAACGCACTGGTTGCACTGGCGGTAGTTCCGCCTCTGACCTCAAGTATAAGAGAATATTGGAACTAATCTCCATTCTTAAATAATAATTTATTCTCAATGTAAAACATGTAACAATTTGTGAATGACTGCGCCACATTACTACCCATAGCACAACCTTGAGTTGTAGATAATGGACATTGTTGAAAATAAAGTAATTATTATTTCTTTAACGTCCTAGTGGATGCTGGGGACTCCGTAAGGACCATGGGGAATAGACGGGCTCCGCAGGAGACATGGGCACTTTAAGAAATAATTTAGATTCTGGTGTGCTCTGGCTCCTCCCTCTATGTCCCTCCTCCAGACCTCAGTTTGAATCTGTGCCCGGACGAGCTGGGTGCTGTTCAGTGAGCTCTCCTGAGCTTGCTGTGAGAAAGTATTTTGTTAGGTTTTTTATTTTCAGGGAGCTCTGCTGGCAACAGACTCCCTGCATCGTGGGACAGAGGGGAGAGAAGCAGCCCTACTCTCTGAAGCTAGGTCCTGCTTCTTAGGTTACTGGACACCATTAGCTCCAGAGGGATCGTACACAGGATCTCACCCTCGTCGTCTGATCCCAGAGCCGCGCCGCCATCCCCCTCGCAGAGCCGGAAGACAGAAGCCGAGTGAGCATGAGAAGCATCGGCGGCAGAAGACTCCGGTCTTCACTGAGGTAATGCAGAGCACTGCAGCTGTGCGCCATTGCTCCCACACACCTCACATACTCCGGTCACTGTAAGGGTGCAGGGCGCAGGGGGGGGGGGGCGCCCTGGGCAGCATATGGACCTCTTTTGGCAAAAGTACACATATATACAGTTGGGCACTGTATATATGTATGAGCCCCCGCCAAGAAAATTTATATTTAAGCGGGACAGAAGCCCGCCATCGAGGGGGCGGGGCTTCTTCCTCAGCACTCACCAGCGCCATGTTTTTTCTCCACAGCACCGCTGAGAGGAAGCTCCCCAGCCTCTCCCCTGCAGATACACGGTAGAAGAGGGTAAAAAGAGAGGGGGGGGCACATAATTAGGCGCAAAAATCAATATAAACAGCAGCTACTGGGTTAACATTAAGTTACTGTGTTATTCCTGGGTTAATAGCGCTGGGGTGTGTGCTGGCATACTCTCTCTCTGTCTCTCCAAAGGGCTTTGTGGGGGAATTGTCTTCAGATGAGCATTCCCTGTGTGTGTGGTGTGTCGGTACGTGTGTGTCGACATGTCTGAGGTAAAAGGCTCCCCTAAGGAGGAGATGGAGCAAATGTGTGTGTGAGGGGTGTCTCCGTCGACAATGCCAACACCTGTTTGGATATGTGTAATTAAGTGCTAAGGTGAATTTATTGCACAAAAGATTAGAGAACAGACAGGGAATCTACCCATGTCTGTCCCTATGTCGCAGAGACCTTCAGAGTCTCTCAATGCTCACTATCCAAAATAATAGACACTGATATCGACACGGAGTCTGACTCCAGTGTCGACTACGATAATGCAAAGTTACAGCCAAAATGGCAGGAAAGTATTCAATATATGATTATTGTAATAAAAGATGTTTTGCATATCACTGATGACTCATCTGTCCCTGACACAAGGGTACACATGTTTAAGGGGAAGAAAGCTGAGGTAAATTTCCCTCCTCTCATGATGAAAAAGAGCGGGAATCTCCAGACAAGAGACTGCAGTTTCCCACAAAGAATTCTCAGGGAGTATCCTTTCCCTACTAGGGCCAGGATACGATGGGAATCTTCCCCTAGGGTGTCACGTTTGCCCAAAAGGTAGCCCTGACTTAACAGATATCCTCAGGGATCCTGCAGATAGCGTGCACATTCTGGTACACTACTCAGACCGGCGATTGTGTCGGCATGGGTTTATAGCGCTGTAGCAGCGTGGACAGGTACCTTATCAGCAGAGATTGAGACCCTATTATGTATATATATATATATGTATATATATATATATAGATATATATATTAAAGATGCTGTCTTAGATATATATAAAACATGCCCAAAGAGACATTAGTCTACTGGGTTCTAGAAATCGCTATGTCGATTTCTGCTTGACGTGTCCTGTAGAATATGCAATGGACAGGTGATGCCGACTTAAGAGACATATGGAAGGCTGAGGATGGTGTGGAGAAGGGATCTCGGACCTGGTCTCCACAGTTATAGCTGGTAATTCTGATCTTTTGCCTTATATTCCTGCACAGCCTAGGAAAGCACGACATTATCAAATGCAGCCTTTCGATCACAAAGAAACAAGAAAGTCCGAGGTGCGTCCTTTCTTGCCAGAGGCAGGGGCAGAGGAAAGAAGCTGCACAACACAGCTAGTTCCCAGGAACAGAAGTCCTCCCCGGCCTCTACAAAATCCACTGCATGTCGCTTGGGCTCCACAGGCGGAGCTAGGCCCGGTGGGGGCACGTCTTCGTAATTTCAGCCACAAGTGGGTTCACTCCCTGTTGGATCCCTGGGCAATAGATATTGTGTCTCAGGGATACAAGCTGGACTTCGAGGAGATGCCCCCTCACCGACGGCCCTGCCGCTTCCCCCCACGAGAGGGAAATGGTGTTAACTGCAATTCACAAATTGTATCTTCAACAGGTGGTGGTCAAGGTTCCCCTCCTTCAACAAGGAGGGGGTTATTATTCGACCATGTTGTAGTCCCGAAACCGGACGGTTCGGTCAGACCCATATTGAATTAAAATCCCTGAACATATGCCTGAAAAGGTTCAAGTTCAAGATGGAATCGCTGATAGCGGTCGTCGCAAGCCTGGAAGGGGGGGATTTTATGGTGTCTCTGGACATAAAGGAGGCATACCTTCATGTCCCCATTTATCGACCTCATTAGGCGTACCTCAGATTTGTGGTACAGGATTGTCATTACCAATTTCAGACGTTGCCGTTTGGTCTCTCCACGGCACCGAGAATATTTACCAAGGTAATGGCGGAAATGATGGTACTCCTGCGGAAGCAAGGGGTCGCAATTATCCCATACTTGGACGATCTCCTCATAAAAGCAGGATCAAGAGAGCAGTTGCTGATCAGCGTAGCACTTTCTCTGGAAGTGTTAAGGCAACACGGCTGGATTCTAAATATTCCAAAGTCGCAGTTGGTTCCTACGGCTCGTCTGCCTTTCCTAGGCATGATTCTAGACACAGACCAGAAAAGGGTTTATCTCCCGATAGAGAGAGCTCGGGAGCTCATAACACTGGTCAGGAACCTATTAAAACCAAAACAGGTGTCAGTGCATCACTGCACTCGAGTCCTGGGAAGGATGGTGACATCATACGAGGCCATTCCCTTCGGCAGGTTCCATGCGAGGACCTTTCAATGGGACTTACTGGACAAGTGGTCCGGGTCACATCTTCAGATGCATCGGTTAATCACCCTATCCCCCAGGGCCAGGGTGTCTCTCCTGTGGTGGCTGCAGAGTGCTCACCTTCTCGAGGGCCGCAGATTCGGCATTCAGGACTGGGTCCTGGTGACCACCGATGCAAGCCTCCGAGGGTGGGGAGCAGTCACACAGGAAAGAAATATCCAAGGTCTGTGGTCAAGTCAGGAGACTTGCCTTCACATCAACATCCTGGAACTAAGGGCCGTATACAACGCCCTACGTCAAGCGGAGACCCTGCTTCGCGACCAACCGATTCTGATTCAGTCAGAAGCCACCAGAATTCTTCGCTGGGCGGAGAATCACGTAAGCGCACTGTCAGCAGTGTTCATCCCGGGAGTGGACAACTGGGAAGCAGACTTCCTCAGCAGGCACGACCTCCACCCGGGAGAGTGGGGACTTCATCAAGAAGTCTTCACGCAGATTGCAAGTCGGTGGGAACTGCCACAGGTGGACATGATGGCATCCCACCTCAACAAAAAGCTACAGAGGTATTGCGCCAGGTCAAGAGACCCTCAGGCGATAGCTGTGGACGCACTGGTGACACCGTGGGTGTTCCAGTCGGTCTATGTATTTTCTCCTCTTCCTCTCATACCCATAAGAAAAGAGGAGTGAGAACAATACTCATTGTTCCGGATTGGCCAAGAAGGACTTGGTATCCAGATCTGCAAGATATGCTCACAGAGGACCGTGGCCTCTTCCTCTAAGACAGGACTTGTTGCAACAGGGGCCCTGTCTGTTCCAAGACTTACCGCGGCTGCGTTTGACGGCATGGCGGTTGAACGCCGGATCCTAGCAGAGAAAGGCATTCCGAATGAGTTTATTGCTACGCTGATAATGGCTAGGAAAGACGTGACAGCTCAACATTATCACCGTATATGGCAAAAATATGTTGCTTGGTGTGAGGCCAGGAATGCCCCTATGGAGGAATTCCAGCTGGGCCGTTTCCTTCACTTCCTACAGTCAGGAGTGACTTTGGGCCTAAAATTGGGTTCCATTAAGGCCCAGATTTCGGCCCTATCCATTTTCTTTCAAAAAGAGCTGGCTTCTCTACCTGAAGTTCAGACGTTTGTAAAGGGAGTGCTGCATATTCAACCCCCTTTTGTGCCTCCAGTGGCACCTTGGGATCTTAACATGGTGTTGAGTTTCCTGAAATCACACTGGTTTGAACCACTCAAAACGGTGGAATTGAAATATCTCACGTGGAAGGTGGTCATGCTACTAGCCTTGGCTTTGGCTAGGCGTGTGTCAGAATTGGCGGCTTTGTCACATAAAAGCCCCTATCTGTTTCTCCATGCGGATAGTGCAGAATTGAGGACCCGTCCACAATTCCTGCCGAAATTGGTTTCATCTTTTCATATAAACCAACCTATTGTGGTGCCTGTGGCTACTACTGACTTGGAGGATTCCGAGTTGCTTGATGTGGTCAGGGCTTTGAAGGTTTATGTAGCCAGAACGGCTAGGGTCAGGAAAACAGAGTCTTTGTTATCCTGTATGCTTCCAACAAGCTTGGTGCTCCTGCTTCAAAGCAAACTATTGCTCGCTGGATCTGTAACACGATTCAGCAGGCTCATTATGCGGCTGGATTGCCGCTGCCAAAATCAGTTAAGGCCCATTCCACTAGGAAGGTGGGCTCTTCTTGGGCGGCTGCCCGAGGGGTCTTGGCATTACAGCTGTGCCGAGCGGCTACTTGGTCAGGATCAAACACTTTTGAAAAGTTCTATAAGTTTGATACCCTGGCTGAGGAGGACCGTGTGTTTGCTCAATCGGTGCTGCAGAGTCATCCGCACTCTCCCGCCCGTTTTGGAGCTTTGGTATAATCCCCATGGTCCTTACGGAGTCCCCAGCATCCACTAGGACGTTAGAGAAAATAAGATTTTACTTACCGGTAAATCTATTTCTCGTAGTCCGTAGTGGATGCTGGGCGCCCGTCCCAAGTGCGGACTTCTTCTGCAATACTTGTATATAGTTATTGCTGCAATAAGGGTTATGTTACAGTTGCATCAGGGTTGAACTGATGCTCTGTTGTTGTTCATACTGTTGACTGGGTAAGTTTATCACAAGTTATACGGTGTGATTGGTGTGGCTGGTATGTATCTTGCCCTGGATTACCAAAATCCTTTCCTTGTACTGTCAGCTCTTCCGGGCACAGTTTCTCTAACTGAGGTCTGGAGGAGGGACATAGAGGGAGGAGCCAGAGCACACCAGAATCTAAATTCTTTCTTAAAGTGCCCATGTCTCCTGCGGAGCCCGTCTATTCCCCATGGTCCTTACGGAGTCCCCAGCATCCACTACGGACTACGAGAAATAAATTTACCGGTAAGTAAAATCTTATTTATAACAAATTATTTATAAGGCGCCACAAGTGTTTTGCAGAGCCGTACATACAACACACATTAGAACAATACAGGGTATACAGAACTTAACATCATAGAAAACTAAAACAGAGCACAGGTAACAATTAGCACCATAGTTCTTAGTACACAATACAGCTGACATGTAAGGAAGCACAGGAGTAATTGGCATACTACTGGGGGTTGGCAGCCATTGGAAGAGATGAACAGTCACAAGCAAGAGGAAATGCAGGTACAGACAGTCACTGAATAGGAGAGAGCTGTAACTGAAGTGTAAGAGAAGAGGGCTGCGAGGACAGGAGGGAAGAGGTTCCTGCTCTAAGGAGATTACAGTCTAGGGGAAAAGGGAGACAGACATGTGACAAGAGGTACAAGCAAGCAGAAGGTGGCCTGGTGTCAGGAAGTAAGCGAGGCAGAGATGGCCAAGGTGAGGATGGGAGAGCAGCCTCAAGACTAGGTTATGCGGAAGTGTATGCTTTGATGAACAGGTGAGTTTTCAGTGCCCGTTTGAAGCTTTGCAAGGTCGGGGATAAAGTATCATACTAAAACTCATCCAGACAGAGGGCTAGTTTACCTGGGAGCCACCCCCAGGATCACCCATGAGGCCTTACTGTAGACAAATCACATGGCCATTATGTAGTGTTATAACTGCTGATATCGGAGAAGCCTTGATGCGGCCAGCAGCTAAACATGTCTCTGCAAATGCATGTGACCAATTTCTCTGAAATTCTATTACCAGATAGGTTCAGGTATTGTCACAGGTAATTTTTAGTGTGCTAGGGAGATACCAGAGAGGGCCCCCCCCCCCCCACTCTGTCTGCTTTTTGTGACCCCTCCCCCTTTTCTAGCACCTGATATATAATTATCTCCAGGAATGATTGAGCAGCTACCACTTTTTATCTGCATGTGTGAGAAGGCATTGAATGGGAGCAGCATTTGGAAGGCATGCTGTTCCTTGTAGTGCTAATTGGAGATCCTGGGGTTGGCACCCAGGTAAGCTAGCCATCTGTATGGATGCGTTTTAGTATGAGCCTTTATCATGAGGCCTTACTGTAGACAAATCACATGGCCCTATGTGGGAACTGCCATTATGTAGTGTTATGACTGCTGATATCTGAGAAACCTTGATACGGCCAGCAGCTAAACATGTCTATGGAGGGGTCACAAACAGCAGACAGAGAGGGGGTGCTTTTCCCCCTCTGGTATCCCCCCAGCACACTAAAAATTACCTGTGACAATACCTGAACCTATCTGGTAATAGAATTTTAGAGAAATTAGTCAATTAGCTTTGACTAGGCCATTCCAACTGTAAATGCTGATTTACTTACAGAACTAAAAGCAATACCTTAATACACTCAATACACTTTAAATCGAGCCGCTGCGGCCGCTGTATGTAATCTTTAATCTACGTACTTTTTACTTAGTTAGCGTACAAAGGCCCGTACCGTGTACGCACTTTGCATACACACGCCGCGACAGACGTACAAAGTACACGCAGTGCATATACACACACACACCGACATGCTGAGAGCACAATGCAGCTACACGTGTGGCTGAAATACACTTTAAACCTTAGCAGGAAGGAGACACGGCACCGATTGTATTTAAGATGTTGGGATCCGACCCACCAACATATAATTGCTGAAAGGGGGTTACAACAGATATACAATCACAATAATAGAAAAGAGGCTACAATCAATGGTACATACGTTTTGTTTCACCAGTGCCACACGGTCCTGGTGCTCAGTCAATCAAGCAAGATGACCTTCAGAGAGAGAGAGAGATGTATGACTGGCTAGGTAGCTTGGCTTTTATACAGTTGGTCAAAACACAATACAATAGAAACTGTAACCTCTTCATCTATAGGTCAAAGGGCTGGTCATTTACAGTACAGGAGGGGTCATAGGTTGGTTTGAATAGGTGGGTGATGTCTGGTCCAGGTGTGCTTGCAGTTGGTCTCCACTGGGTTCCCGCCGAATATCAGAGTACAGTAAACACAGTATAATATTAATATCCTGTTCCTGAGTATAATTATGCGCAGGAGCGTGCTATCTTCTGCAAACTACTACCGGAATGTTGCCCTTAAAATACCCTACGGTTGGATACCAAACACCACCTCATAACCTAATGCTGTTCCCTCATATCCTGTAAAGGCGAATCCCTTTGTTGTTGTACCTTTTAAACAAGTATAACTTGCTGGAGTGGTGCGTGTGGACTATGTGTACATTGTGCACTATGTGGATTAAATATGAGATATGTCTTTGTGGCTTTTCCATGCGAATACAAATGCTACCGTAATTACTCATACCACGCGCTAATATGCAAGACCACGTGAGCGGTCATACGCAACTTGCGAATATGCGCACGCACGGCAAAACAAGTACGCGCACGGAGGCCATCTGTGTGGAGTTTGTACGTAATGTGTGTACTGTAATATTTTGCGACATCGACAGTCCACCCTTTGGCAGTCATCAATAACTGCCACTCTTAACTAATAAACTAAAAAATATTACCAATACAATATATACAAAGCTTGTATGATTGGGGGAGAGTTGTAGGTGGGAAATGTATAGCCTAGTGGTATAGTAAAAGCATGTATGTATGAATCAATGTCTGAGGGGCATGTATCATCGTGCCGTATATGTTCTAAGTAAGCTTCAAGGTATTGCGAAGTATACATTAAATCCTTCTTATCCCGTATTAAGGGTCTGTACTTGGGCAAACAAACACTACCGAGCTCCTTTCGGGCAAGGGCTTTTGACCCTCGCCTCTTCGGCTTCTAATACCAACAAATGGGGAGCACATTTAGTTGATGATACATGGAGGGGGAACATATGTGAATGCTACTATATGTGTATAACACCTGTCGACTATGTGTGCCATTATGTTGCAGAGATGAAGATAAGACACATATCTAAAAATACATTCACATAAACTTGTGTAGGGTTGACGTCTCTTTCGGTTGGATGTTTCTGGGTAAAAGGGGGAGACAAAGAAAAACGGTGAAAGAAACAGGCCATGAAATTTATTTGCAATCCTTATCATAACACTGTTTCTATAGATGGGTCATAAACCAAATCTGCTGCTGTGACAACGCCCTCGCTCCTTAGACTCATCAAATTTGTGCCGTGCTTGCACTGCGTTAAGATTTGAACACACCTGAATATCAGACCAATAATTATGATGACTCCCAGGATTCAAAGGAGAAACTTTCCCACACTCATGATAACATTCTGTGCCCACTCCCCTAATCCTGAGAACCATTCGCGTGGGATCAACCATGAGACCCAGCCGGTCAGTTCATTACCTACAGCTGTCAAGTTAAGGTTGTGCTTCCTCCTGAACTCCCACTTCAACTGTAAGATCTCATCCATCTTTTGATCGATGATCTCCGTGGGCTCGTCAGTGCTGTTCGTAATATACGTACAGCACTTCACGCCATATTGAGTTGCCAGGGTAACACAGTACCCACCTGTCACGGCTGTAACGTAATTAAGGACCATCCTGTGCTGGATCAATTCTTTTTTGTAGGCTTGCAACTCCCTACCCGTATACCTGAAGGTGTCATCATACATCTCAGTGATATTATCTATCAAGTTCGCCAGTGCATGGATGTTCCTATAATTTATAGTTCCTCTGGCAGTACGGGTGATATCTAATGCGAGTAGGAACTGAATCCCGGTGGATTCATGGATCAAATCAGAGGCTGCGTGCTCTGTTCTATCTATGAGGTGCCTCTTGATGATGTGTTCATAGTGAGTATGAGTATAAGGAGCCTGAGCACTGCGGTGAACGTCTTTCATCTTATCATGGGTTATGGTCATGACCTCTGGCAGTACTCTCCCAATATAACACAATCCCTCTGAGCTCGGGGCAAGCCACTTGTACGCCTTCCTCCCACATATGAAATAGGCATCATCTGGGAGAACATAGGGGACAAAATGTAACAACACCATATTGCAAATCTTCCATGTAAAGAATCCAATCCCTAGTTCTCTCATTTGTTCAGTACAAGTATCGGGCTGGATGACATGGGCACAATACCCCTGCGATACCTTTCCAACCCACATGGTTTTGCTTCCACGTGTATACCGGTACCGAAAATACTTTCCACTGTTGGCTATCTTGCGTACAAGTTCAGAGTCGATAGGTATCCTATCAGCTCTGTGTGAAAAGGTCATTGTCTGGTTATTCCACGTCACTTCCCAATTTCCTGGTTTTCGGAAATTGGAAACATTAAAACATAACAGTGACCTAGCTACATGATACTGGTGGAGCTTCAAGCTAGGGGGCCTAGATATATTGAATTTCTTGCCAACCGGTCTCCCACCCCGTAATTCGAGTACCTCATCTATTGCTAAAGGGTAGGGTACTAATCCTGACTTACTCTGTCCTTGAGGTACCTGTGAGCACACCCAACATTCTGTCTGGTTTAAGACCTTACCCACTAATGAGTGGTAATCACTCAACGGATGTCGGTCCATGTCGATATTAATATTGGACTGACATCTCTGGATGCACCCATCTTCGACTATGTTCTCGCAATACCTACAAATACAATATTCAACAGACAATAACCCCTCACATTGCCTCCGAGCTCCATGACTACCAGAGTGCTTACTGATACCAGCCTTTACTAGAGTGATGTGCTGCTCCTGAGATCCTACAAATCCGTACTCGCCATCAGAACCCATTCCAGATCCTTGCTCGACGTCTCTGGCACCCTCACCAAAACAGATTGTCCTGAGCAAAAGCAGAATTACCAGAAAAACTCGAAACGCAGTCTCTTGAGGTAGATCCATTTCGTTAGGGAAAAAGAAGGGAAATAAGAAGGGAAAGAGAGAGAAAAGGGCAGTGGGAGGTGAAAAAAAGAAAACTGGTACGACAACCGTCTTTGATCTTGTTGTTCTCCGCGCTCAGGTGGCGTTTCAACAGTCCTGCCTCTCGACTTCCTGGAACAAACACTCTAGTGATACGAGGTTCTCTTCACCTTGCTCTTTGTCACAAGTTTTCTCCGGGTCAGTGACCCTCTTGCAGTGGGACGAGTAGACCCAAGTCTCTCTTTCGGCGACCTTTAGTGCTGTCGTGCTGGTTAACAAGACTTGATACGGTCCTTCCCACCTGTCTATGAGGCTACCTGAGCATAAAAAATTTCGAATCATCACATAATCCCCAGGCTCAATGTCATGACAATTGCTGTTCGGTAGGTCAGGAATCACCAGCTTTAGATTTCTTTGTTGATTTCTCAGCTGCCGGCTCATCCTGACCAAATATTTCGCAGTTATTTCGTTATTGCATTTCAAATCATCCTGGGGGTCTACCATTACATGGGGTTGTCGACCAAAAAGAATTTCAAAGGGTGATAAGTTAAGCGGTGACCTGTGAGTGGTTCTGATGCTGTACAACGCTAGTGGCAATGTTTCTGGCCACAACAATCCAGTTTCAGCCATTACTTTGCTCAGCTTATTCTTAATAGTGCTGTTCATTCTCTCCACCTTTGCACTCGCCTATGGCTGGTATGGAGTATGCAGCTTGCTATTAATTCCCATCAGTTTGCACATGACCTGAAAGACTTCACCTGTAAAATGGGTACCCCTATCGCTTTCAATCATTCTAGGGATACCATATCTGCACACAAATTCCTGCATGATTTTCTTTGCAGAGAACACAGCAGTATTTGTGGCAGCGAGGAATGCTTCTACCCAGTTGGAAAACACATCAGTACACACTAACACATATTTCAGATTCCTACAGGGTGGTAACTGTATGAAGTTGATTTGTATTACCTGAAAAGGTCCATCTGTAGGAGGGATATGGGATGGCTCCGTTGGTATTGCCTTACCAATATTCTTCCTCAAGCAAGTAAGACATGTCATTGATTTCTTACCTGCATGAGAAGAGAATACTGGTGCACTCCAGTAGGCTCTTACCAGCTTGCACATACCCTCCTTGCCCAGATGAGTCAGACCGTGTGCCGCCTCAGCTAGACTTGGAAGATATGTTCTGGGGGCCACTGGCTTACCGTGTCCATCTGTCCAAAGTCCTGAGTACTCCTGACCATATCCCTTCACCTTCCAAACTGCCTTTTCCTGTAGGGAACACACATTTTGCATTTCAATTAACTGTTGCATGTTAACTGTTTCAAATGTCATCAGTGATGTGATGTTAGTTCGTATGGTTGTGCTTGCTGCTGATTTAGCAGCTTCGTCTACCCGGCTGTTACCAAGTGAGATTGGGTCTTGGTTGTAAGTGTGTGCTTTACACTTGATAACAGCCACTCTGTCTGGTTCCTGTATTGCTGTCAGGAGCCTTTTGATGTGGGACGCATGCGCTACAGGTGTGCCAGCTGCCGTCATGAAATTTCTGAGGCGCCACAGGGCCCCAAAATCATGCACCACTCCAAAGGCGTATCTAGAGCATGTGTATATATTAGCTGACTTACCTTTGGCCAACTCACATGCTCTGGTCAGGACGACCAGCTCAGCGACTTGTGCTGAGTGTGGTGGGCCAAGGGGTTCAGCTTCTATGATACCTTCATCATCTACAACTGCATATCCTGTGCACAGGTCTCCTGATTCCGTCTGTCTGTGGCAACTACCATCAGTGTAGAAGGTAAAGTCTACTCCTTCCAGTGGGTTATCACTGATGTCAGGTCTCGCAGTGAAAGTTTGGTTCAGGTATTCCATACAATCATGCGTATCAGTATCTGCAATAAATCCTCCTTCACCATCCTTCTCATCCTCCACCCTTTGTGCATGACCAGGCACACGTGGCAAGTATGTTGCAGGATTTAGTGAGCTGCATCTCTTAATGGTGATGTTTACCGGGGCCATCAGTAATAATTCCCACTTTGTAAACCGAGCAGATGAGACATGTCTGGTTTGGGCGGAGTTTAGCAAGGCTGATACTGCATGAGGTGTATGGATGGTCAAGTCGTGTCCTAACACTACGTCCTTGCTTTTACTTACCAGCAAAGCTATCGCTGCAACACTTTGCAAGCAAGTGGGGAGAGACCGTGCTACAGTGTCCAACTGTGCACTGTAGTAGGCTACCGGTCTGCTGGCATCACCATGTCTCTGTGTTAAAACTTCTGCCATGCACCCAGCACTTTCAGTACCGTACAATTCAAAGGGCTTTTCATAATCTGGCATACCCAACGCAGGTGCTTGTGATAAACACTGTTTTAGTCTCTCAAAACGCCAGTTCGAACTCATCTGTGTGTGAGACCCATTCTGTTTTTTTTGAAGAGGCCATCTCCTGCAAAGGTAATGCCAATATGGAGAACCCCGGAATCCAGTTCCGACAGTACCCACACATTCCGAGGAAAGTGCGGATCTGTTGCTGAGTTTGTGGCAGAGTCATGTCGTGAATCGCCTGTATCCTATCAGCGGTCAGGTGCCTAAGTCCTTGTGTCAAGCAGTGTCCCAAGTATTTAACCCTGGTCCGGCACAACTGCAGCTTATCCTTTGAAACCTTGTGTCCTGTCTGGGAAAGATGAAACAGAAGCTGTTTAGTATCTGCCAGGGACGACTCGAGTGAGTCAGAACACAACAACAAGTCATCAACATATTGTATTAGCACTGATCCACTCTCAGCTTGAAAGGATTGCAAACAGTCATGCAAGGCCTGAGAGAAAATACTCGGGCTGTCAATGAAACCTTGGGAGAGATGAGTCCAGGTGTACTGTACTCCCCTGTACGTGAAGGCAAAGAGGTATTGGCAGTCAGAGTGAAGAGGGACAGAAAAGAAAGCAGAACAGAGATCAATGACAGTGAAGAATTTTGCGGTAGAGGGAATCTGCACGAGGATGACAGCTGGATTGGGCTCTACGGGGAATTGGCTCTCAACTATTTTGTTTATCCCCCTTAGATCCTGCACTAGCCTGTAACCCCTCCCCCCACTCTTTTTCACAGGGAAGATGGGACTATTGGCAGTGCTGGAGGTCCTGACTAGGATGCCCTGCTGTAGCACCCGCTCTATGACAGGGTACACTCCTAATTCTACCTCTGGCTTCAGAGGATACTGAGGGATTTTTGGAGCTATCCTTCCATCTTTTACTTGTACTGCTACTGGAGCTACATTTGCCATCAATCCAGTGTCCTGTCCATCTTTGGTCCATAGGGAACCCGGTATTTGTGAGATCATTTCCTCTTCCTGCGATGGACACGTGTCTGTAACAGTAGAATGTGACATTAGCCTTTGAGGGGTGTCTAGTATATCTTTCACTTCTTGTGCATGGTTCTCAGGTATACCCAAGAAGACACCCTCAGGAGTACAATATATGACACACCGCATTTTACACAATAAGTAGCTGTGAGTTTTCGGAGGCCTGCCAGTCTCTCCTGGGTGGGTACCTCCTTGTTTCCCCTCTATGTGGTTCGTAATCTCTTCTATGTGGTCCCTGATCCCAATTATGTGAATTGTAGTGTGGTTCGTATTCAGGTCTAGGGGGTCTGTATACATTATGTGTCCTACTACTCCTGCAATCCTGGGCAAAATGTCCTTCCTTTTTACAAATGTAACATATTCTCTGCCTTTTCCAAACATCAGGGGTCTGGGGTTTTGGCTGATGGGGTTTTGCTGTAAGAGCCTGTATACTTACCATCATCAGCTTATCTCCTTGCGACTCCCTGTGCTTACTGATGTTACGATCATGCTCGATAGCAGACTCTCTCAGCGCAGTCACCGAGATACCTCTCCAAATAGGTAGAGAGGTTTGCACCCTTGTCTTCAGTGCCTCCTTTAAACCGTCCATCAACACGGAGACAGCTACCTCCCTGTGGTGTGCATTATCCTTAATATCCTCGATCCCAGTGTAATTAGCTATTTCCTGCAGTGCTCGATGGAAATACTCGGATGCCATTTCACCTTCCTTTTGTCTTATGGAGAAGATTTTATTCCATTTAACAACAGTAGGGAAATACACTCCTAATTACAGGTGGATTTGCCGTACATTCTCCTGATTGTACTCATCAGTGAGAGGTACCTCTGCATCTAACTTACAATCAGTTATGAATTTCGTGATGTCAATATTTGAGGGTAAACACACCCGTAGCACTGTTCGCCAATCTTATTTGTGGGCTCATGGGCGTTACCTAATTCTTTAATGGGATTGGGAAATTCTGACATAATTGACCTTAACTCTGCTTCGGACCAAGGACAATGCATGGCAATGTTCCTGATGGGAGTTACTCCCTGTCAGTTTTCCCATTGGGGACTGCAATCACCCTGACAGGATTTAGTTCAACTATATCATTTTGACTTGATTCTATAATGCGGGGAGCTATGGTCTCTGCATAGTGTATGGTACCGTACTTACCGGTGGACACAACCTCACTCACCCCTCCGCTGGGGGGTATCACTACTACTCTTGGTGGTTGGGCCGTGCCCACCTGGGTGTCCTGTATGGTGGCTGCTAGAGAGAGTGCCGATATTGTGCTGGGCTCATCTTCCTCCTCACAATCCTGGTGAAAATTTAAAATGGGATACAACTGGCAAGGGTTAGGGTTAACACATTAATTAATCACTTTCCTATCCTTTACCAATGCACCATTGCTTGTAGCCAATTTCTCCCCATCAACATATGGTGGTGGTGGTGCGCTCGCAATCGCTTTGCCACTAAGTTTGGAACCTGCTGTGCGAGCCAGTTCCTTTTGCACCTCCCCCTCTTGTTGCCACAGATTTAAACAATCGGTATGTCTGATCCTTTGTTTTCTAGATTTAATCAGACATATTCTAATCCTTATGTTCTGCAATACCTCTGGTTCAAAAGTACCCATCCCAGGGAATGGTGCCCTATCTTCAGCAGTCATACGCACCCATTCATTGCAAAAAGCCTCCATGTGTGGACCATATTTCTCACACATAATAAACCTTGCTGACCCTTTTGGCCGCACTTCTCCTGCCTGAACCCTGGCTAAACGTCTCTCGCTTGAGCAACTGGCTCCCATATTTGTGGGCCTTTTCCCACAAACACCAAAATACACAATACAAGCAGACGGTGAAAGTTACTCGAGCGCCTTTCACTCGGTCTCGCCCACGCTGGCCAGTACTACGATACACTGTTGATAGTGAATCGCGATGTACCCAACTTAGGGCTCCTATCAGACCTTACAGCACCGCAATTTCTTTCGGTGGAAGTTCTGTTGGAATATTTTCCTGAGAGAGGCAGTGAAAAATTCCTTTTCGGTATCTTTCCATTGGAATTTTTGTAGGGTGAAAAATAGAAAACTTCAATAACTATTGCTCACCCTTTCCAGTGGAAGCCCACCAAGGAGATTTCCCGACGTTATCAAAGAAAAACCCCTTGTTTACACAATCACGCCTGCGTATGCTTTCCACAGCGCATATGACACAATAGTATCACGTTGTGCTGTGTAGAACACATGGGCATGCGGTTCAATCGCACAGCGTATAGATACTTGTTATCTATCCACCCTACGATCGCTGTTACCTGAAACACCTAGACCACTCTACACCACCTAGATTTGGGCCACCTAGATCACTTAGACCACTTCAGACCACCTAGATCACCTAGACAATATGTAGGGTTGTGAACCCTTACGCCACCGAGCCTCTACTAACCCAGTGTTTCCACGGGATCCCGATTTCTCCTCGGGGTTCAATACATCCACTCCTACTTTCACTCACTCAAATACACTGTGTTTTTCTTTTCTGTACAGAAAATATCACTCCTTTTGACTAGTAGTCTTATCCCAGAGGTAATACAGTTTAAACAAAGTATTAAGGTAACCTGCTTTTGAAATCGGATAGTTATGTGCTATTGTATTAAATGTATATTATCCCGCCTTTAATTGAACAGCTATCGTGTGATTTGTACTTTGCGTCCGCAATCCTACGCACCCTTGCGTAAACACACGTCCATGCGTGCCTTTCCTGTACTTTGTCCGTACCACGTGTACAAACGTGCGTCCGCAATTCAACAAACCACACAGTCTCTATAAATGTGAGCAATAAAAGCTTTTATCGCTCACAAACACACCCCACAGTTTTTCTGTATAAACCTTTAATGACTAGGCCAGAACTGCATTTTGTGTTTTATATTTACACCCTTAATACTTATTTCAAATTTATCTATATAGCAAACAAATGTATCAGATTTCACACAGGTCTAAAATGACTAATAACCTATGGCAACAATATGTGGGAGAGTATGCAAAATATTGGTATGCTTTGTGTACGCTTTTGGCGCCAAAACAAATTACCCAGAATTTGAAATAGCTTTTTTCCTGTTACCTCCGGATTCTTTCAGCACCTCTGCAGACCAGACAGAGCAGACGCAATCTAACAACACAAAATAGGGTTTCAAAACATCCAAGCAACCAGGAAAAGGTTTTACTTAAAGATGTATCTCCACCCTTTGCTGATAGATTAAAGTCTGCTATGATCTGCTAGCCTACGAGCGTGTGAAAAACCGGATCGAGCCCCCAATTGTAAATGCTGATTTACTTACAGGACTAAAAGCAATACCTTAATACACTCAATACACTTTAAATTGAGCCGCTGCGGCCGATGTATGTAATCCTTAATCTACGTACTTTTTACTCAGTTAGCATACAAAGGACCGTACCGTGTACGCACTTTGCGTACACACGCCGTGACAGATGTACAAAGTACACGCAGTGCATACACACACACCGACACGCTGAGAGCACAATGCAGCTACACATGTGGCTGAAATACACTTTAAACCTTAGCAGGAAGGAGACACAACACCAATTGTATTTAAGATGTTGGGATCCGACCCACCAACATATAATTGCTGAAAGGGGGTTACAACAGGTATACAATCACAATAACAGAAAAGAGGCTACAATCAAATTGTACATATACGTTTTGTTTCGCCAGCGCCACACGGTCCCGGTGCTCAGTCAATCAAGCAAGATGACCTTCAGAGAGAGATGTATGACCGGCTAGGCAGCCTGGCTTTTATACAGTTGGTCAAAACACAATACAATAGAAACTGTAACCTCTTCATCTATAGGACAAAGGGCTGGTCATTAACAGTACAGGAGGGGTCATAGGTTGGTTTAAATAGGTTGGCGATGTCTGGTCCAGGTGTGCTTGCAGTTGGTCTCCACTGGGTTCCCGCCGAATATCAGAGTACAGTTAACACAGTATAATATTAATATCCTGTTCCTGTGCATAATTATGCGCAGGAGCGTGCTATCTTCTGCAAACTGCTACCGGAATGTTGCCCTTAAAATACCCTACGGTTGGATACCAAACACCACCTCATAACCTAATGCTGTCCCCTCATATCCTGTAAAGGTGAATCCCTTTGTTGTTGTACCTTTTAAACAAGTATAACTTGCTGGTGTGGTGCGTGTGGGCTATGTGTACATTGTGCACTATGTGGATTAAATATGAGATATGTCTTTGTGGCTTTTCCATGCGAATACAAATGCTACCGTAATCACTCATACCACGCGCTAATACGCAGGACCGCGTGAGCGGTTATACGCAACTTGCGAATATGCGCACGCACGGCAGAACAATTACGTGCACGTAGGCCATCTGTGTGGAGTTTGTACGTAATGTGTGTACTGTAATATTTTCCAACTTCAACACAACACACTTAAATGTTTCCCCGTAAACCACTCGAGTGTTGCTTTAGCAGTATGCTTTCGGGTCATTGTCCTGCTGGAAGGTGAACCTCCGTCCCAGTCTCAAATCGAAACAGGTTCTCAGTCCCTGCTGCTGAAAAACATCCCCACATCATGAAACTGCCACCACCATGTTTCACTGTGGGGATGGTGTTCTTGGGGTGAGGGGATGTGTTAGGTTTGCGCCAGACATAGTGTTTTCCTTGGTGGTCGAAAAGTTACATTTTAGTCTCATCTGACCAGAGCACCTTCCTCCATACATTTGGGGAGTCATGCACATACCTTTTGCCAAACTCAAAACGTGCCTTCTTATTTTTAACACTAAGTAATGACCTTTTTCTGGCCACTCTTCCTTATAGCCCAGCTCTATGGAGTGTACGGCTTATTGTGGTCACATACGCAGATACACCAGTCTCTGCTGTGGAACTCTGCAGCTCCTTCAGGGTTACCTTTGGTATCTGTGCTGCCTCTCTGATTAATGCCCTCCTTGCCCGGTCTATGAATTTTGGTGGCTGGCCCTCTCGTGGCAGGTTTGTTGTGGTACCATGTTCTTTCCATTAAAGATGATGGATTTGATGGTGCTCCGGGGGATCATCAAAGATTTGGATATTTTTTATAACCCAACCCTGACTTGTACTTCTCAACAACTTTGTCCCTGACTTGTTTGGAGAGCTCCTTGGTCTTCATGGTGTGATGCCTCTTGTTTAGTGGTGTTGCAGCCTCTGGTGCCTTTCAGAAAAGGTGTGTTTATACTGACAGATCATTGTGTCCACTTAGATTGCACACAGGTGAACTTTATTTCACTACTTATGTGACTTCTGAAGGTAATTGGTTGCACCAGAACTTTTGAGGGGCTTCATGGCAAAGGGGTTGAATACATATGCCAATTTTCAAATTTTTAGTTAGAAAAATAATTTTTTATATACATTTTTATTTTACTTCACCAACGCAGGGGGATATCCAATTAGTCCCGGTAATTTACCAGGGCTAATTGTCCCGCCAGGGGCTATCTAACTAGCCCCGATAAGCCGTCACATGCCGCGGCTTATCGGGGATTTTGTTTCACCTGCCTCCGGCAGGCGAAGCAGAATCCCCGGAAACAGCCCTGTTTTCGTCCGAAAACGGGGCTGTTTCACACGAAAACACACAGGTTTCAATGAACCTGTGTGTTTTCAGGAGAAAGGTTTTTTTTTTTACAGGCGATCCATCTGGATAGCCTGTAAAAACAAACAAACGGTGAAACGTCGGAAAAATGTCCGGAAAACGGCAGTTTTTTGGACCCGATGTTTTAACGGGGATAATCGAATATCCCCCTTAGACTATTTTGAGCATATCCATCACATAAAATTCAGATTAATTTTTTTTTTAAATTACAGGTTGTAATGTAACAAAATAGGTAAAAAGCCAAGGGGGCTGAATTCTTTAGCAAGGCACTGCATTTGTCACCTGAAGAACACCTATGTTAAATGAAATCTTCCTAACATATCGGGAAATAAGAGAATTAGTGATGAGTCAGTCAGTCAAGAGTGAGTTAGAAATACGATGAAAAGTGACAGTACCATTTTTGTAGTTAATGAAATTCTACACACTGGAGGTGCAATCCAAATTTTGATCCGATTGTTCGTTTAGGCGTTATCCTTCACAACGTAACACAAGCCATGTATCGTTAATGATGTCATTATGTCAACCCCCATTTCATCCCCTTAGGGGAGGTTTATTAAAATCTAATTATGTAGTTTTTCTATTTCCCACCTGAAGAATACCTATGTTAAATTTCAGCTTTCTAACATATTGGGAAGTAAGATAATTAGTGATGAGTGAGTGAGTGAGTGAGTGAGTGAGTGAGTGAGTGAGTGAGTGAGGGCTTTTGCATTTATATATCTATATAGATGAAAGTGTTGGCAGTGGATATTACAGGTTATGTCATCTAGCTGAGATAAGGGAGCTAGCTGATTCTGGACCGCTTGTTGGTATTTTCTTAGCACAAGTTTCTGATTTTGCAAACACCACAAATGGCAAGACAAATGTTGTCAGGATTTGGGTAAAACTAATTCCACACATAAGAGGTGGATTTTTGGTCCTATGCCCAGGCATGACAATGGCCTTCTTCTTATCACGGGCAAGGGCTGCTTCCACTAGTGCCTGACACAAACATCATCCTCATTAGCGCCAGCATCAGCTACACAAATTTCTCCCTGATCCTACTGCATTTCCAGAGTGGCCTCCTCAATTTCAATGTCATCAGCTATACTTCTGCTACTCAACCTCCCATTTGGAGAGGGAGCAGAAATGGTGGAAGGAGGATTCACTATGAGTACAGTATCAGAAAGGTCGGGCTCACACATAGCACTAGTGGACACACTTAGACCATCTTCAAGGATTCTTGACACTTCTGTTTCTGAACACACTGTTTGTTCTACTGCCTTAGCGGTTTTACTTTTTTTCAGCACTGATTTTCCAGACTACATTTTTTTGACACCTCTTCTACACTTTGAGTGAGAAGGGCTTGCATCCTCAACATGAGAGGCAGAAGGAGATGCCTCACTGACAGTTGCAAAAACACCACTCATAAATACGTGTATGAACACTGGACAGATACTGCGTGTCACCAACACTGGAGTGGATGGACACAGCTCAGAAGTCACTGGGCACAACACAGCCAGTTAAGTGGATGGACACAGGGAGTGGATTAACACATCAGCAGCCACTGGACACAGGGAATGGATGGACACAGCACAGCAACCACTGAACAAAACACCACTTGAGTGTACTGATACGGAGTGGATGGATAAGCAGCAGCCAGTGGACACAGGGAATGGATGGACACAGCACAGCAGCCATTGGACACGACACATCACAGCCAAGCAGCCAGCCCAGCAGCGTGGACAGTGAGAAATGGCACAGAGTCACTGCCACTGGGTCCTTATATGGAAACCAAAACCCACAAGAATCCCATACCAGGATGATGACATTTTGCCTCATTTTGGTATCTGAGCAACGTGGGTTCCCTGAAGGTCGGATGGGCTTGGTTTTCTGACAACCAAATCCACTCAACTCTACTTTTAGCCTTTCATCAGCCAAATCAGTAACACTGAATGTTTTCTGATCATAATAGTAGACAACTAGACATTGGCTACTAATATCAAAATGTGCAATGAATTAGTAATGCTAGTATTCCTAGTAATCAATCACTCCCATGGAAATAATTTTATTTTACACCATTAAACATGATCTTGTAACCTCATTCTCCTCCATTAGACACAGCAGGTACACAGCAACGTATCATACGTAAACTGATGGAGCAGACATAAATGCCAATCTCAACACAGTACTGGAAACAAGCAAGTAAAGGGTTAAAACAAATACAAGACAAGCTTTAACAGAAGCAAAGAAAAACAGAAAACTGAAATGGAGAATAAACTGATGCTGTATCAAACTAGAAAAAAAAAAAAGTATGGCCAGGAGTAAGAGACTAGGGGCCTAATTCATACCTGATCTCTCGCTAGCAGTATTGCGGTGCATACGCATGCGCAGTTCTGACCTGATCGCAGCGCAGCGAAAAAAGCTAGCGTGCGATCAGGTCTGAATTACCCCCAAGGAACAGAAATTATGTGGTGTCAGAAACAAGAATGCAACACTCAAATAAATTAATTTTTAAGCCTAGAATTCTGTATTTCCATTAAAGGAAGCAGGCAAGATAACTCCTACATGTGAGTGTACAGTGGGGCAAAAACTTATTTGGACAGCCACCGATTGTGCAAGTTGACCCACTTAAAAAGATGAAAGAGGTCTGTAATTTCCATCATAGGTACACTTCAATTGTGAGAGACAGAATCTGAAAAAAAAAAAAACAGGAAATCACATTGTATGCTTTTTAAACAATGTATTTGTATATTCTTGTGGAAAATAAATATTTGGACACCTACCATGCAGCAAGATTTCTGGCTCTCACAGACCTGTTACTTCTTCTTTAAGAAGCTCTTCTATCCTCCACTTGTTACCTGTATTAATGGCGCCTGTTTGAACTGGTTATCTGTATAAAAGACACCTGTCCACACCCTCAAACAGTCAGACTGCTACCTCTCCACCATGGCCAAGACCAGAGAGCTGTCTAAGGACACCAGGGACAAAATTGTAGAGCTGCACAAGGCTGGGATGAGCTACTCGACAATAGGCAAGCATCTTGGTGAGAAGAGATCAACTGTTGGCGCAATTATTAAAAAATGGAAGAAATACAAGATCACTGACAATCTCCCTCGACCTGGGGCTCCATGCAAGATCTCACCTCGTGGGGTATCAATGATCTTGAGAACGGTGAGGAATCAGCCCAGAACTACATTGGGGGACCTGGTCAATGACCTCAAGAGAGCTGGGACCACAGTCACAAAGGTTACCATTAGTAACACACTACGTCATCATGGATTGAAATCCTGTAGGTCCGCCTGCTTAAGCCAGCACATGGTCAGGCCCGTCTAAAGTTTGCCAGTGACCATCTGGATGTAATGTGGTCAGATGAGAGCAAAATCAAACTTTTTGGTACAAACTCCACTCGCCGTGTTTGGAGGGAGAAGAATGATGAATGGCATTCCAAGAACACCATACCCACTGTGAAGCATGGGGGTGGAAACATCATGCATTGGACCTGCTTTTCTGCAAAGGGGACAGGACGACTGATCCGTATTAAGGAGAGGATGAATGGGGCCATGTATCGTGAGATTTTGGGCAAAAGCCTCCTTCCCTCAGTAAGAGCATTGAAGATGGAACGTGGCTGGGTCTTCCAGCATGACAATGACCCCAAACACACGGCCCGGGCAACTAAGGAGTGGCTCTGTAAGAAGCATTTCAAGGTCCTGGAGTGGCCTAGCCAGTCTCCAGACCTCAACCCAATAGAAAATCTGTGGAGGGAGTTGAAAGTCCGTGTTGCCCGGTGACAGCCCCAAAACATGACAATCTAGAGAAGATCTGCATGGAAGAGTGGGCCAAAATACCTGCTACAGTGTGTGCAAACCTGGTCAAGAACTACAGGAAATGTTTGACCTCTGTGTCACGTCTAGCAAAGTTTGAGGATCCGGCAGCTGAGACTTGCCCGAGGAGGTAGGTGGCTGTGGGTGAACAAGATGAGGGGGTTGGATATAGTTCCTTCGCATGGTACACGGAGCAATGAAGAACGTAGGTGGGGTTGAGAGTCAATGAATAGTATTTATTATGTACAGGGCTGAGGTAGAGAACTGTGGCTGGAGCACGATAGTTAAAGAACGTAGTTGCGGATAAAGAACTGCAGGTTGTGGCTTGAAAGACGAGGTTGTGAATAATGAACTGCGGAACTGTGGATAGTGGTTAAAAGACGTGGCTGGAGGCAAGAACTGTGGACTGTGATTTGAAAGACGAGACTGTAGATGATGAACTGTGGAACTGTGGATGGTAGTTGAAGATGTGGCTGGAGACAAGGACTGTGGACTGTGGTTTGGAGGATGAGGCTGAAGATAACAATCTGCAGGTTGTGGTCGGTGGTACAAAGACGTGGCTGGTGAAGTAGTTCTGTGGAGTGTGGCTTAAAAGACGAGGCAGAAGACCCGGGGCCGACTGTGTCCAAAGAGTCTTACTGGACCGGGTTTTCCAGGAGCGCTTCCACAGGTAGTAGCAGGTTAGGAACGGCAGGACTGCAGCAGCAACAGAGAACCGACCAAGCAGGATCAGGAGTAACCCATACTTGCCTACCTGACCCTCTCCATGAGGGAGAAAATGCTCTGTTCCTGGACTTTCCTGGTAATGTATGATTGCCATCACCTGTGGTGAGCTAGTTAATTGATAAGAAAGGTGTTTCACCACAGGTGATGGCAATCATACATTACCAGGAAAGTCCAGGAACAGAGCATTTTCTCCCTCATGAAGAGGGTCAGGTAGGCAAGTATGGAGTAACCAAAATACGACAAGGATCCTGGGAGCACAGGCTAAAGCACCTGCAACAGGGTTGTTACTTGAAACACTGGCGTCCCTGTCCTAAACCAGCCCCCTATTATAGGGAGAGCTTCCCCAGGATTGTCTGGAAGAAACAGGAAACAGGAACTATGCTTAAAACTTGGTCTCCAACATGGCGGCGCCCAGTAATGCAGACCTTTCTGCAAAGCCACATTGCTCACTGCCTCTGGTCTCCTAGCAACGTCTCAGCAAGAGTGACCCGCTGTAGCGGCATCCTGCGGACCCCCTCACCGCCGCCACTGCTGCCCATGGACCCAGCGCAGCAGCCCACCTCCGCCCGCACACCGCCAGAGAAGCCAGCCCCGCAGCCCCAGCGTACCGGTAAGACTCTGGACGCTGACACTCTGTAATTGCCAACCGAGGCTATATTACAAAGTATTGAGTTAAACTTTTTGATTGGCCAGATATTTATTTTCCGCAAGAATATACAAATACATTGTTTAAAAAGCATACAATGTGATTTCCTGTTTTTTTCTTCTTCTTCCAGATTCTGTATCTCACAGTTGAAGTGTACCTATGAAAGTACAGACTTCTCTCATCTTTTTAAGTGGGTCAACTTGCACAATCGGTGACTGTCCAAATACTTTTTTGCCCCACTGTATGTTCTCACACACACACCAGTGAAAATTAGAGATGAGCGGGTTCGGTTTTACTCGGTTTTACTCGGTTCTCAAAACGGCATCTAATTGGCTCATGGATGTCACGTGTTTTGGATAGCCAATAAGATTCGGTTTTGAGAACCGAGTAAAACCGAGTAAAACCGAATCCGCTCATCTCTAGTGAAAATACAATTATTTAATGGAAACTGAAGCTGTACAATGCAAAATGAGAAACATATCAAATGACAAGCAATAAACAGACTAAGGGGTAATTCAGAGTTGATTACAACAGTAAATTTGTTAGCAGTTGGGCAAAACATGTGCACTGCAGGTGTGGCAGATATAACATTTGCACATAGAGTTAGATTTGGGTGGGTTATTTCATACCTCCCAACATTACCCTCTCCAGGAGGGACAGAATGCTCTGCTCCTGGACTTCTCCCTTAATGTATGATTGCCATCACCTGTAGTGAAACACCTTTCTTATCCATTAACCTGTTCAAAACAGGTGAGGGCAATCAGAAATTAAGAAAAAAGTCCAGAAGCAGAGCATATTGTCCCTCTTGGAGAGGGTCATGTTGTGAGGTATGTTATTTTGTTTCTGTGCAGGGTAAATACTGGCTGCTTTATTTTTACACTGCACTTTAGATTTCAGTTTGAACACACCACACCCAAAGCTAACTCTCTCTGCACATGTTATATCTGCACCCCCTGCAGTGCACATGGTTTTGCCCAACTGCTAACAAATTTGCTGCTGCGATCAACTCTGAATTAGGCCCTGAGACAGAAGGAACAGCTTGCCAATGGCAGGCCAGTATCAATATTGTGAGTAATGATAAGCAGTAGAATAGTTAATGTAGTACAGTCCAAAATATAGGTAGCCAGGCAAGACAGGTATAATCGCAAGCAGGCAAACTCAGATTCAAAGATACAGGCTAAGAAAAGACAAAAGCCTAGGGGGTGTTGAAGGAACAGACACACAATATGCTACAGTATGTAACGGTATGTCTTGAGTCAACAGGTGATCCATTTATATGAGTCCTGAGGTCATAACGATAAGATATCTGGAGACAAGGAAGGATGCTGCCTTCTAGCGACAACAGAACATAATGTGGATTACCCATAGTACTATACACTTGGCCACCATAGAACAGACTCTGTATTATCTATGTGCTGTAATGTTCACTAGCCACAAGACTATGGGCCTGATTCTGAATTGGACACATCTGTGTCTTATGCTAATGCTGTGGCTGATTTTGCCAAAACAGAGACGCCCACTAGAAACATTTGGAGTGCATTTCTGTGTCTAGGTCTTTAGATGCAGCAGCCCTATGAGAGATGGCTTCCTGTGTAAGTGGCTCTACTTCTTTGATTGGACACAGCCACTGCCTGCATTGGCTTATCCACCTCCCTTTTACATCTCAGGAATGCCCACTAAAATTCAGACACTCCGTCTGATTCTGTACTGTGTCTTTGTGTGGTAACAACTGGATGCATGCGCAGACTTAATACATTGGCTGTGTCTGACTGAGAATCAGGCCTGATATGTTCAATGTACTATTGATTAGGCCTTAGCCTCTATTGTATATTGCCAACCAGGCAATGAGCTCTGTTAAAAATCACCAATAAACAATGGACTCTAGGCAATCAGATCCATATTGTGTTCTAAATATTATTGCTTGCCCCAAATGTGATTGTTTATAGATCTTTCTTCTCAATAGATCTAGCTAATAATCTCCAATATAAAGCACCCCATCCTGTTGCCCTCAAGATTTAGTGACCGATAACCTTTGTAGCGAAGAAGGAACGAGGGGAAGAGATAACTACTTGTGTTACCTTTGTTGAGGGCAAAGAGAAGAATAAACTGTAAATTGCTGTGTCTAAAGCCTAGCCTTGTACTGGAGCTAACCAATAAAGTGCATCTATGGATGCACATATACAGTGTATCCGGAAAGTATTCACAGCGCTTCACTCGTAACGCAGTTTTAGCATGCCATAATGGCAAAACTGTGGCAGCCCATGCTAGAATTTGTAGTTCCACAGCAGTTAGAGGACCACATGTTCAATGCCTCTGGTGTAAGAGGTAGTTTTAATGTAAGTTCCTAACATTTTCCTTACTCAAATCAATAACCTCAGGTAAAGATATTACCAAGCTCTGTTAAGCTCTGTACTGCTTTGCAAAATAAGAGGGGTTACGTCCAGTTGTATGCAGTGCACATACAATTTTCCAGAGAGCAGTGGCAACCTTGCTCTATACAGTGCATCTGGAAAGTATTCACAGCGCTTCACTTTTTCCACATTTTGTTATGTTACTGCCTTATTCCAAAATGGAATAAACTTCATTTTCTCTTACGTCCTAGAGGATACTGGGAATTCATTTAGTACCATGGGGTATAGATGGGTCCACTAGGAGCCTACGTGAAAAAAGTTTTTTTGAGATCTTTGCTAATTTATTAAAAATAAAAAACTTAGGGGGCATGGCATAGCTGCTCAAGGCACAGGGTGTGTGTGAGGGGAGCTCTGCAGCTTACGGGAGCGAAGGAGCCGGAATGCCCGCCGTAGCAGGATAAGGGGGAGGGGCGCCAGGCAGCCCACAGGACAGCCACGTGAATCCCAGGAGGAGGGGGGAGGTGGCCAACAGGCAGGCTTATCCCCCCCACCCCTTTTGTTTGGCACCTGGCCGGTCCGGCCAACCAGGGGTTGGCAGGGCTGTTTGTAGGGGAGGGGGCAGCCAGTGTTAAAAGCAGGCTACCAGGGGAGAGACGGGCGTCTTACCTTCCCGTGCAGCCAGGACACTGACCGGCTGCAGCCTCACTGTAGTAGTCTCTGGCCCGGGGATCGTTTATGCGGCCCTTTTCGGCTGGGATCGCCAGCCTGCAGAGGGAGAGAGGCACTGCATCCACGCCGCCTACGTTCATTCCGGTTTGGGGCACCGGCCTACGGAAGAAAGAAGAACGGCAGCATTGCAGAGACCACCGGGAGAGTACTAAAAGAAGCATGCTCCCTGCACCCACCAGGACAGGCTGCGGCAGGGGGACACGGACGGCGTCTCGTTCATGATAGCCGGGATGGAGCAAGCAGAGCCAGGTGGAACCGCGTATGTGTGGGCAGCCCATCCGCAACGAGAGCTGGTTCAAGATCGCCTTCCCCGAACATCCCCCCATCCCCCCCGGGCGCTGGCGGGAGCAACCAAGAGCAGAGATCGTCATGGCCCACGGTAGTAGTGCCGGAGGAGGGGCGGAGAGACGAACAGCCACAATGCATCGGGGCCAGTGAGGAGGAGCGGATGACGGAGGCCTGCAGCAGGGGACCAAGGCTTCAAGATCCGGGACATCAGTCCTGGAGCACTGGACACCTGAAGAGCAGCAGCAGCGCCGGCATCAGGATCAGCCACAGCAGCACCGGAGAAGGGGCAGAGAGACGGATGGTCGTGATGCATCATGGGACATATGGGGGCGTAACAGCAGCCACCCTCCTACAGAAGGGCACCACACAGGAGAGAGGGCTGCTCAAGCAGCGGAGTTCCGGAGCAGGCGATTACAGACACACACACACACACACACACACACACACACACACACACAACCCCCCCCCCCCCCCCTCCCGCCCTAGTTACATTCATTGCTGCCCCCTCCTCACTTCTACGGTTTGCAGCGTCCACCTCAGCAGCAGGCCAGCATCAGAGGCGGACACGGGTCTGAGGGACACAGGGAGGCACACTGAGAGGAGCAGCACCATGCAACAGGACAGTGATTCTAGCGGTGCTGTCTGCAATATTGGGTGTCTTGTGGGCATTATATATTCGCTAGTGCATGTCTTTTATTCATATACGGTAGATAAGGGGATGCCCATGCAATACATTACATATGAATTTTCACCTAGGCAATGGCATATAAGAACATTATGAGTTAGGGGTATTGAAGGTTGCTCTCTCACGTACACTGGCTTACTTACATCTGTCATGCACTACCTATATTTATGGTAGGTGCTATTTGTCATACCCAGAGGCGGAACTACCGCCAGTGCAAGCAGTGCCTTGCACTGGGGCCCACCCCTGTCAAGGGGCCCAAAGCCACCGCGGCATGTAATGAGTCAAACTGACTCATTACATGCCGCTGTGTGCTGCTGGCCACCGCCGCCTGCCGAGAAGATCAGCCGGGACGCAGCAGCCATGGGAGTGTGTGTGTATGGGAGGAGGTGTTAGGGGGGGGATTGCGGCGGCTCACCTCCTCTGTGCTCTGGTCGTGGGCGGCGTCAGTAACATCCGGAGCCTACCCAGAGCCTACAGAGGAGCCAGCTGGGAGACACAGTGCGGGAGGAGAGAGTGGAGGCTGACGCAGCTGTGTCAGTCCGTGCAGAGTCTGAGAGCCGAATTAAAGAAAGGGGGCGGGGGTAAGTACAGTCGCCTGGTTTATTGTGCTGCTACCTGGGTGAATGATGCAGCTGAGGCTGAGCTGGTTGCCTCGGATGCTGCATGCCGCCATGGCTCCGCCCCCTTACTTCACTGGATTGGCTATTCTACAGAGTGTGACAACAGTGTCACTGACAGTCCTGGCTGGTAGCACCAGGAAGCCAGGCAGCAGTAGCAGCACGGTTGGTTCTATATCGGAGGGGCTGAAGGGACCTTGTGACGTATTGAGGGGAGGAGCTACGTCACCAGGGGGAGGAGCTACGGGCGAACAGGGTACCCGAAAAGTACCCTCGCGGGCTCGCTTCGCTCGCCACGCTTCGGGCACGGTGGCTCGCTCTGCTCCGCTTCGCTCACCACCTAATTACTAAAGGTAATAGTTGGTGGCGTGGATAGTAGAGGAACTATCCCGCTGGCCTAGCTCCTCCCCCTTGTGGCGTAACTCCTCCCCCTTACGGAAAAGGTCCCTTAGCCCACTTGATTCTAGCATCTACCGTAGCAGCACCACTCCCTTCCCTGCTTTTCATCCAGTCAGTCCGTGAAGCTCCGCCCCCTCCTCAGCCTCAATCTACAAGGGACAAAGACTGGAGCCTCAGGCAGGAAAATGCATGGAGCAGCAAGAGTAGCTGCCAGTGACCACTGCCACTGTAATCCAGGATCAACTTCAATAAAAGTAAGTATAGTTTAATAAAAGTAAATAAAGTAAATTTCTTTTATATATATACTACTGACTACTTCCTGTCTAAGCATGGTTCTGTCAGTCCTGACTGTTGGTGGGTGGAGATTTGGTAAAAACCAGAGCGGTCTGGACCCCTACAGCAATATCAGCCATTGTAGAGTTGGAATTGCGTGTCCCTGTCCATCCCAGTCCAGGGGGTGTATGAGACAGCAGTGACCAAGGAGACGGGGAGAGATTACAGCCTCCCTGTATGGTCCGTACTGTTCCGTTTTTTTTACCACCATCCCTGGGTCATACAGGAAGGCTGTAATCTATCCCTCCCTGTCTCCCCGGTGATAACTGTCACATACACCCCTTGGGGCGACCCCCCCCTTCCCCCGTCCTGTCCTGAAGCTGCTGCCATTCTATTAAGTCCGCAGCATGGCTAACAGCTATCATGACCACTGACGACACTCCAGCAGTTGTGTTTAAAAAATCTTGTGGGTGGGGGGGGGGGGGGCAACCATATTTCTGTGCGTCTGTGTGTGTGTATATCTATCTATCTATCTATCTATCTATCTACAGTATCTATCTATCTATTCTGTCTGTCTGTCTGTCTTAATGTATAAAAAGGGGATGCTGTCTGCCGTAATGTGTAAAAAAGGGGACGCTGTCTGCCGTAATGTGTAAAAAAGGGACGCTGTCTGCCGTAATGTGTAAAAATGGGATGCTGTCTGCCGTAATGTGTAAAAAAGGGACGCTGTCTGCCGTAATGTGTAAAAAGGGGAATCTGTCCGCCGTAAGGTGTAAAAGGGGCTCTACCTGGTGTAGTGGTGCTACTGTGCGAAGTAATTTGAATAATGGAGACTACTGTGCACTGTTATATGAATTGGTATTATTTTGTGACCACACCCCTTCCCCATGAAGCCATGCCCCTATATTTTTTGCGCGCGCCTATGGCGCGCACTGCCCCTGTTTTACATAGTGGGGGGGGGGCTCCGATACCGTTTCTTGCACACAGCGCTAAAATGTCTAGTTACAGCACTGTTGCCATTTCCCTGGCCCTGAGCAGGTCTCCCCTCACCAGATCCTCTCCAGGGGTGAGGGGGTGGACTTGAATGGGATGAGGCGGGCCCAAAGCATTTTGTCGCACCTGGGCCCACCACTCGCTAGTTCCGCCACTGGTCATACCGTAACAGTATTAACCAAATCATCACGAAAGAAGCGCAGGTTTTATTCCCCATACAGGAATGGAGGAGGAGACGCTGAGGAGACGCTGAGACCGGAACCGGAAGTGACAGTGCGGGGGTCAGGCATGCGTGCGATCGCGTGTGTGTTTGTGAGGGAGAGAAGCTGTCGGATCGGGCCAAAGGGGGTGCCGGATCGAGGGGTGCCGGATAGAGGACAGAGGTATAGGGCTCCGAATTGCGGGATAGGGAGCCGGTCAATCCGGAGCACAGCAAGGGGTGTCAGAGCGGAGCGCAGCAAGTCTAACAGCTGCTGCTGCTGCCGCTCTCAGTGTAATAAGTAAAAAAAAAAAAAAGGACATCAGGGGCGTTTAATCTTGTGTGAGTGAGGGACAGAGTGTAGTGTGTGACTGAGGGGCTGAGAATTGTGTGTGAGAGAGGGATAGAGAGTAGTGTGTGACTAAGGGGCTGAGATTACTGTGTGTGTGTGAGGGGTTGCAACTAGTGTGTGAGCAAGGGGGTGAGTTTTGAGAGTGTATGAGGCGCAGAGTTTTTTTTTGGTGTGTAGGGTGCCTGTTCTATTTTGTTTCTGTGTTTTTGTGTGTGTACTAGAAATCTTCAGGGACGCTGCTGCATATTGTATTTCACCACAACCTGCCTGTGGGGTCAGAACCCTCTACTGAGCTGCACAAGGGGACGGGGAAGTCGGCTGCTGCAGTCATCAGAGGAGAGGACAGAAGGGGACGGAGACTGCTGCCCTTACAACTGCTGCCACTGGAGGAACTGGGGACTACGGCTGCATAAAAGCGAAGGATCAAGGACCGCACAAAGATAGATAAGTATAAGCCCAACTTAATGATTGTATAAGTGAGTGTTTTCTCCCAGATTGTTCTTCTTTATTCTTTTTTTGCTTCTTTTCTGTTGAGAGTAACAGGGAGTTAGACCTTACAAACACTGTGGGTGGGGCTGTGATTGGGGACCTCACTCAGTGCATGTCGTGCAAGATTATGCACACCTGGAGCAACCGTCCCAGTGTGATTTCATCTGCACGAGATGTGTGCGAACGGTTGCCCTGGAAGCCCAGGTAACGGATCTAGAGCAAACCGTTACGCGACTGAGGGAGATTCACAATCTCGAGCAAGAACTAGAAAGAATGGTGGAGAAGCTGCGGGAAGGGTCACTGGTAGAAGAGGAAAATCAGGGTGCCAGCTGGGTCACAGTTAGAAGGAAGAAAAAGAGGGGGAGGATCGACATCTCCGGACTATCAAACCCGAATAAATTTGCACGACTGGACGAGGATTTGGAGGATGATAGTGAGGAAATTACAGTGCCAGAGGGGACTGTTTCCTCTAGCATCCAGAGGAGCGCCCCCTCTGGCGCAGTTGAGACAAAAGATAGTGAGGTACCTAGTCAGATTGTGGTGGTAGGGGACTTTATCATCAGGAAGGCAGATAGGGCAATCTGCTACCGGGACCGTGATCGCCGTACAGTCTGTTGTCTCTCGGGTGCTCGGGTGCGGCACATCGCGGACCGGGTAGATAGATTGTTGGGAGGGGCTGGGAAAGACCCGGCGGTCTTGGTGCATGTTGGCACCAATGACAAAGTCAGAGGAAGGTGGGATGTCCTTAAGAAAGACTATAGGGAATTAGGCAAGAAACTTAAGGCAAAGACATCTAAGGTAATATTCTCTGAAATATTACCCATGCCACGCGCTAGTCCAGGGAGGCAGAGGGAGATTAGGGAGGTAAATTTGTGGCGTAGAGACTGGTGCAGAAAATAAGAATTTACTTACCGATAATTCTATTTCTCGTAGTCCGTAGTGGATGCTGGGGACTCCGTCAGGACCATGGGGAATAGCGGCTCCGCAGGAGACAGGGCACAAAAATAAAGCTTTAGGATTAGGTGGTGTGTACTGGCTCCTCCCCCCATGACCCTCCTCCAAGCCTCAGTTAGGATACTGTGCCCGGACGAGCGTACACAATAAGGAAGGATATTGAATCCCGGGTAAGACTCATACCAGCCACACCAATCACACCGTATAACTTGTGATCTGAACCCAGTTAACAGTATGACAAACGTAGGAGCCTCTGAACAGACGGCTCACAACAATAACAACCCGAATTTGTTTGTAACAATAACTATGTACAAGTATTGCAGACAATCCGCACTTGGGATGGGCGCCCAGCATCCACTACGGACTACGAGAAATAGAATTATCGGTAAGTAAATTCTTATTTTCTCTAACGTCCTAAGTGGATGCTGGGGACTCCGTCAGGACCATGGGGATTATACCAAAGCTCCCAAACGGGCGGGAGAGTGCGGATGACTCTGCAGCACCGAATGAGAGAACTCAAGGTCCTCCTCAGCCAGGGTATCAAATTTGTAGAATTTTGCAAACGTGTTTGCCCCTGACCAAGTAGCAGCTCGGCAGAGTTGTAATGCCGAGACCCCCCGGGCAGCCGCCCAGGATGAGCCCACTTTCCTTGTGGAATGGGCCTTGACAGATTTAGGTTGTGGCAAGCCTGCCACAGAATGTGCAAGTTGAATTGTGCTACAAATCCAACGAGCAATCGTCTGCTTAGAAGCAGGAGCACCCATCTTGTTGGGTGCATACAATATAAACAGTGAGTCAGACTTTCTGACTCCCGCCGTTCTTGAAATATATATTTTCAATGCCCGGACCACGTCCAACAACTTGGAATCCTCCAAATCGTTAGTAGCCGCAGGCACCACAATAGGCTGGTTCAGGTGAAACGCTGACACCACCTTAGGCAGAAAATGAGGACGCGTCCGCAGTTCTGCCCTGTCCGTATGGAAAATCAGATATGGGCTCTTATATGATAAAGCCGCCAATTCTGATACTCTCCTGGCTGAAGCCAGGGCCAGTAGCATGGTTACTTTCCATGTAAGATACTTCAACTCCACCGATTTGAGCGGCTCAAACCAATGGGATTTGAGAAAATCCAAGACTACATTAAGATCCCACGGTGCCACTGGGGGCACAACCGGGGGCTGTATATGTAGTACTCCTTTTACAAAAGTCTGGACTTCAGGAACTGAAGCCAATTCTTTCTGGAAGAAAATCGACAGGGCCGAAATTTGAACCTTAATGAACCCCAATTTGAGGCCCATAGACAATCCTGTTTGCAGGAAATGTAGGAATCGACCCAGTTGAAATTCCTCCGTGGGGGCCTTCCTGGCCTCACACCACGCAACATATTTTCTCCAAATGCGGTGATAATGTTGTGCAGTCACCTCCTTCCTGGCTTTTACCAGTGTAGGAATGACCTCTTCCGGAATGCCTTTTTCCCTTAGAATTCGGCGTTCAACCGCCATGCCGTCAAACGCAGCCGCGGTAAGTCTTGGAATAGACACGGTCCCTGTTGAAGCAGGTCCCGTCTTAGAGGTAGAGGCCACGGATCCTCCGTGAGCATCTCTTGAAGTTCCGGGTTCCAAGTTCTTCTTGGCCAATCCGGAGCCACTAGTATCGTTCTTACTCCCTTTTGCCGTATAATTCTCAGTACTTTTGGTATGAGAGGCAGAGGAGGGAACACATACACTGACTGGAACACCCACGGTGTTACCAGAGCGTCCACAGCTATTGCCTGAGGGTCTCTTGACCTGGCGCAATACCTGTCCAGTTTTTTGTTGAGGCGGGACGCCATCATATCCACCATTGGTTTTTCCCAACGGTTCACAATCATGTGGAAGACTTCTGGATGAAGTCCCCACTCTCCCGGGTGTAGATCGTGTCTGCTGAGGAAGTCTGCTTCCCAGTTGTCCACTCCCGGAATGAATACTGCTGACAGTGCTATCACATGATCTTCCGCCCAGCGAAGAATCCTTGCAGCTTCTGCCATTGCTGTCCTGCTTCTTGTGCCGCCCTGTCTGTTTACGTGGGCGACTGCCGTGATGTTGTCCGACTGGATCAACACCGGCTGACCCTGAAGCAGGGGTTTTGCCAGACTTAGAGCATTGTAAATCGCTCTTAGCTCCAGTATATTTATGTGAAGAGACATCTCCAGGCTTGACCATACTCCCTGGAAGTTTCTTCCCTGTGTGACCGCTCCCCAGCCTCTCAGACTGGCATCCGTGGTCACCAGGACCCAGTCCTGTATGCCGAATCTGCGGCCCTCTAACAGATGAGCACTCTGCAACCACCACAGAAGAGACACCCTTGTCCGTGGCGATAAGGTTATCCGCTGATGCATCTGCAGATGTGATCCGGACCATTTGTCCAGCAGATCCCACTGAAAAGTTCGTGCGTGGAATCTGCCGAATGGAATCGCTTCGTAAGAAGCCACCATCTTTCCCAGGACTCTTGTGCATTGATGCACAGACACTTTCCCTGGTTTTAGGAGGTTCCTGACAAGTTCGGATAACTCCCTGGCTTTCTCCTCCGGAAGAAACACCTTTTTCTGAACCGTGTCCAGAATCATTCCCAGGAACAGCAGACGTGTCGTCGGGGTCAACTGAGATTTTGGAAAATTCAGAATCCACCCGTGTTGTTGCAGCACTAGTTGGGTTAGTGCTACTCCGTCCTCCAGCTGTTCTCTGGACCTTGCCCTTATCAGGAGATCGTCCAAGTAAGGGATAATTAATACGCCTCTTCTTCGCAGAAGAATCATCATTTCGGCCATTACCTTGGTAAAGACCCGAGGTGCCGTGGACAATCCAAACGGCAGCGTCTGAAACTGATAATGACAGTTTTGCACCACGAACCTGAGGTACCCTTGATGTGAAGGGCAAATTGGGACATGCAGGTAAGCATCCTTTATGTCCAGGGACACCATAAAGTCCCCTTCTTCCAGATTCGCTATCGCTGCTCTGAGTGACTCCATCTTGAACTTGAATTTTTGTATGTACAGGTTCAAAGATTTCAGATTTAGAATAGGTCTTACCGAGCCGTCCGGCTTCGGTACCACAAATAGCGTGGAGTAATACCCCTTTCCCTGTTGTAGGAGGGGTACCTTGACTATCACCTGCTGAGAAAACAGCTTGTGAATGGCTTCCAATACCGTCGCCCTGTCTGAGGGAGACGTTGGCAAAGCAGACTTTAGGAACCTGCGAGGGTGCGACTTCTCGAATTCCAACCTGTAACCCTGAGATACTACCTGCAGGATCCAGGGGTCCACCTGTGAGCAAGCCCACTGTGCGCTGAAATTCTTGAGTCGACCCCCCACCGCTCCTGAGTCCGCTTGTAAGGCCCCAGCGTCATGCTGAGGGCTTTGCAGAACCCTGAGAGGGCTTCTGTTCCTGGGCAGGGGCTGCTTGCTGCCCTCTCTTACCCCTTCCTCTGCCCCGAGGCAGATATGACTGTCCTTTTGTCCGCTTGTTCTTATAGGACCGAAAGGACTGCGGCTGAAAAGACGGTGTCTTTTTCTGTTGGGAGGGGGTCTGAGGTAAAAAGGTGGATTTTCCGGCAGTTGCCGTGGCCACCAGATCCGATAGACCGACGCCAAATAATTCCTCCCCTTTATACGGCAATACTTCCATATGTCGTTTGGAATCCGCATCACCTGACCACTGTCGCGTCCATAAACTCCTTCTGGCAGATATGGACATTGCATTTACTCTCGATGCCAGAGTGCAAATATCTCTCTGAGCATCTCACATATAAAGGAAAGCATCCTTTAATTGCTCTATAGTCAATAAAATACTGTCCCTATCCAGGGTATCAATATTTTCAGTCAGGGAATCCAACCAGACGACCCCAGCACTGCACATCCAGGCTGAGGCGATGGCTGGTCGCAGTATAACACCAGTATGTGTGTATATACTTTTTAGGGTAGTTTCCAGTCTCCTATCAGCTGGATCCCTGAGGGCGGCCGTATCAGGAGACGGTAACGCCACTTGTTTTGATAAGCGTGTGAGCGCCTTATCCACCCTAGGGGGTGTTTCCCAGCGCGCCCTAACCTCTGGCGGGAAAGGGTATAATGCTAATAACTTTTTTGAAATTAGCACTTTTCTATCTGGGTTAACCCACGCTTCATCACATACATCATTTAATTCCTCTGATTCAGGAAAAACTACAGGTAGTTTTTTCACCCCCCACATAATACCCCTTTTTGTGGTACTTGCAGTATCAGAGATATGCAAAGCCTCCTTCATTGCCGTGATCATATAACGTGTGGCCGTACTTGAAAATACGTTTGTTTCATCACCGTCGACACTAGATTCAGTGTCTGTGTCTGGGTCTGTGTCGACCGACTGAGGTAAAGGGCGCTTTACAGCCCCTGACGGTGTCTGAGACGCCTGGGCAGGTACTAACTGGTTTGCTGGCCGTCTCATGTCGTCAACTGATTTTTGTAATGTGCTGACATTATCACGTAATTCCATAAACAAAGCCATCCATTCCGGTGTCGACTCCCTGGGGGGTGACATCACCATTATCGGCAATTGCTCTGCCTCCACACCAACATCGTCCTCATACATGTCGACACACACGTACCGACACACAGCAGACACACAGGGAATGCTCTTATCGAAGACAGGACCCCACTAGCCCTTTGGGGAGACAGAGGGAGAGTTTGCCAGCACACACCCAAGCGCTATAATATATATGGGAACAACCTTATATAAGTGTTGTTCCTTATAGCAGCTTAAATATATCAAAATATCGCCAAAAAATGCCCCCTCTCTCTGTTTTACCCTGTTTCTGTAGTGCAGTGCAGGGGAGAGTCCTGGGAGCCTTCCTCACAGCGGAGCTGAGCAGGAAAATGGCGCTGTGTGCTGAGGAGAATAAGCCCCGCCCCCTATTTCGGCGGGCTTTTCTCCCGGAGTTTTAGATATCTGGCATGGGTTAAATACATACATATAGCCTCAATGGCTATATGTGATGTATTCTTTTGCCATAAAGGTATTAAATATTGCTGCCCAGGGCGCCCCCAGCAGCGCCCTGCACCCTCCGTGACCGCTTGGTGTGAAGTGTGTGACAACAATGGCGCACAGCTGCAGTGCTGTGCGCTACCTTCATGAGGACTGAAGAGCCTTCTGCCGCCTGTTTCCGGACCTTCAATCTTCAGCATCTGTAAGGGGGGACGGCGGCGCGGCTCCGGGACGAACCCCAGGGTGAGACCTGTGTTCCGACTCCCTCTGGAGCTAATGGTGTCCAGTAGCCTAAGAATCCAATCCATCCTGCACGCAAGTGAGTTGAAATTCTCTCCCCTAAGTCCCTCGATGCAGTGAGCCTGTTGCCAGCAGGACTCACTGAAAATAAAAAACCTAAAAACTTTTTCTAAGCAGCTCTTTAGGAGAGCCACCTAGATTGCACCCTGCTCGGACGGGCACAAAAACCTAACTGGGGCTTGGAGGAGGGTCATGGGGGGAGGAGCCAGTACACACCACCTAATCCTAAAGCTTTATTTTTGTGCCCTGTCTCCTGCGGAGCCGCTATTCCCCATGGTCCTGACGGAGTCCCCAGCATCCACTTAGGACGTTAGAGAAAAGAGGGGTTCGTGTTCCTGGAACACTGGGCAGACTTCTCAGTCAGGCGCCATCTTTTTTGTCGTGATGGATTGCACCTGAATGAGGAGGGGGCAGCGGTGCTGGGGGGAAGGATGGTTAAAAGGTTGGAGGAGATTTTAAACTAGGGACCTGGGAGGAGGGTTTAGCTAGAAACTACGGGGCGTGCAATGAGAATAGTGGGGATTGCGGTAGTAAACGAAATGGGGGAGAAGTTGGGGGGAGGGTAAGAGCAGCCGGTAAAGGTATCAACATGGGTACTAAAAGAGGTTTTACCAAAGCACTAACTAATAACGATTACAGGTCATCGTTGCTACATAAGGTGAAAGATGTCCCTAACGCAAAGGGAAATACTTATCTTAGTTGTATGTATGTGAACGCTAGAAGCCTTACTGGTAAAAAGGGCGAACTAGAAATACTTGCAGCAAGCAAACAGTATGATATTATAGGCATTACTGAAACTTGGTGGGACGAATCTCATAACTGGACAGTCAATCTAGAAGGCTATACACTGTTTAGGAGAGACAGACTAAATAAAAGGGGTGGAGGGGTGTGTCTTTACGTAAAACCATTTTTAAAACCTGATATACGGGAGGATTTGCAGGAGTGGACTGTAGATACGGTCGAGACGCTACGGGTAGAAATTGCATGTGGCGAAAAGGGAATAAAAAAGTTAGTATCGGGGGTATGCTACAGGCCGCCTGGTATTAATGTATCTGACGAGGAATTGTTACTGAAGCAAACTGAAAGAGCAGCAGGAGTAGGTGACATAGTAGTGATGTGAGATTTTAACTATCCAGAGATAAACTGGAAAAACGATACATGTGATACTGCTAGGGGTAATAGGTTTTTAAACACACTTAATGATACACTTATTTCAACTAAATGAGGAACCCACCAGGTACAATGCAATCTTAGACCTGGTATTAACAAACAATGGGGAATTGGTATCAGATATTAAAGTGGGGGAGGCCATAGGAAACAGCGACCATAATAAGGTCACATTCAATATAAGTTTTCATAAACAGTCCTATACTGGCTTAACTAGGACTCTAAACTTTAGCAAAGCCAACTTTGAAATGATGAGGGAAACTCTAAGGGATATTGATTGGGAAGGTTTGTTTCTAGGAAAAAATGCTACAGAGAAATGGGATGTATTAAAATCACTAATAGCTAAAAATACTCTAAAATGTATTCCTACGAGCAGCAAACAAAGGATTAAAAATAATAAACCGATGTGGCTTAATAAAAAAATAAAGGAACTTATGGGCAAGAAAAGGCGAGCATTTAAAAAATACAAATCTGATGGGAATGCGGAATCATTTCAGCACTATAAGGACTGCAAAAAAGAAATAAGAGTTGCTAAAGTAGAAACAGAAATACTAGTAGCAAAGGAAAGCAAAGCGAATCCCCAAAAAATCTTTAAATACATTAATAGCAAGAGATTAAAGAAGGAGATTATAGGCCCTGTAAAAGACAAGTCGAGAGTCTTAATCAAAAATGATAATGATATAGCGGACATACTTAATTAATTTTTTTCAACAGTATCTACTAGAGAGGATCCAATTCAGGGACTAACACACAATCTCAATAATGAGAATATCACACTGATAGGTACTTATTTAAGTGAGGAGGTAGTCTGTGACCGATTATTTAAAGATTAATCAGTCACCAGGGCCCGATGGAATTCACCCAAGGGTTCTAATGGAGCTTCACTCTGAACTTGCAAAACCGCTATTTTTGATCTTTAAGGATTCAGTTATATCAGGTATGGTTCCCAAAGACTGGCGTATAGTGGAAGTAGTGCCTATATTCAAAAAGGGAAGTAAAGCTGAACCGAGTAACTATAGACCAGTTAAGTCTTACATTTATAGTGGGGAAAGTACTGGAAGGTATTCTAAGGGATAGTGGCCCTCATTCCGAGTTGATCGGTCGCAAGGCGAATTTAGCAGAGTTACACACGCTAAGCCGCCGCCTACTGGGAGTGAATCTTAGCTTCTTAAAATTGCGACCAATGTATGCGCAATATTGCGATTACTAACTACTTAGCAGTTTCAGAGTAGCTTCAGACTTACTCTGCCTGTGCGATCAGTTCAGTGCTTGTCGTTCCTGGTTGACGTCACAAACACACCCAGCGTTCGCCCAGGCACTCCCACCGTTTCTCCGGCCACTCCTGCGTTTTTTCCGGAAACGGTAGCGTTTTCAGCCACACGCCCCTGAAACGCCGTGTTTCCGCCCAGTAACACCCATTTCCTGTCAATCACATTACGATCGCCGGAGCGAAGAAAAAGCCGTGAGTAAAAATACTTTCTTCATAGTAAAGTTACTTGGCGCAGTCGCAGTGCGAACATTGCGCATGCGTACTAAGCGGATTTTCACTGCGATGCGATGAAAAATACCGAGCGAACAACTCGGAATGAGGGCCTGTATTCAGAAGTTCCTTGAAGCCAATAAAATCATTAAAAGGAATCAACATGGATTCGTGAAGGACAGATCCTGCCAAACCAACTTACTTGGTTTTTATGAAACAGTAAGTGCAAATCTCGGTCAGGGTAAAGAGGTGGATGTAATCTTTTTAGACTTTGCCAAAGCTTTCGACACAATACCACACATGCGACTTATCTACAAGCAACAATAAATAGGGCTAGTAAGCACTATATGCACTTGGGTTAAGAATTGGTTAGTTAATAGAGAGCAGCGCGTTGTGGTTAATGGATCTCTTTCAAATTGAACTGAAGTGTTAAGTGGTGTGCCACAAGGCTCGGTATTAGGACCGCTATTGTTCAACATTTTCATTAACGACCTAACAGAAGGTCTAGAGAGCATGGTGTCAATTTTTGCAGATGATACCAAATTGTGTAAGGCTATAAATACGGAGGAGGATGCTGAGTCTCTTCAGAATGACTTAGTTAAATTAGAAGCATGGGCAGCCAAATGGAGAATTTGCTTCAACACAGACAAGTGTAAGGTAATTCACTGTGGTAGCAAGAACAAAAATAACACCTACATACTGAATAGGGTAAAATTAGGGGACACTGTACTGGAAAAAGACTTAGGTGTTCTCATAGATAGCAAACTAAGCAGCAGTTCCCAAAGTAGGATGGCAGCAAAGAAGGCTAATAAGATACTAGCATGCATAAAACGGGGAATTGATGCAAGGGACGAGGGTGTTATACTCCCGTTATAGTGAGGCCACACCTTGAATACTGTGTACAATTCTGGGCACCATACTACAAAAAGGATATCCTGGAGCTAGAAAAGGTTCAGAGGAGGGCGACCAAACTAATTAAGGGCATGGAGACGATGGAATACAAGGAAAGGCTTGAAAGACTAGGCATGTTTACATTGGAAAAGAGGAGACTAAGAGGGGATATGATATGATCAACATCTACAAATATATAAGGGGACAATACACAGAGCTTGCGCGGGACCTGTTTTTGGCCAGATCAACACATAGGACTCGTGGACACTCGCTCAGGTTAGAGGAGAGGAGATTCCGCACAATACGTTGTAAAGGCTTTTTCACGGTAAGGACAATACGTGTTTGGAATTCCCTGCCTGAGGGAGTTGTAATGGTGGACTCTGTCAACACCTTTAAGAATGGGTTAGATAAATTCCTAATGGATAATGATATCCAGGGTTATGGTGCATAGTCACGCACTATAGTTACTATAAAAAAGGATAAAATGCAACGGCTGACATCAGCATCAGTCAAAATTTTAGACAAATCATCATGCATAGGAGACCACAAATAGGTTGAACTCGATGGACAATTGTCTTTTTTCAACCTCAGATACTATGTTACTATGTTACAGCTTTCTTTCACCAGATACTCAAAGTAATTCAAACGGGAAAATGCAGAAGGATTGCCCTAATACCGCAGGTGGCAACACACTATAAAAACAGGATTTTGATACCTACCGGTAAATCCTTTTCTCCTAGTCCGTAGAGGATGCTGGGGTCCACTTCATGACCATGGGGTATATACGGTTCCGCAGGAGCCATGGGCACTCTTAAAACTTTTCAATGGGTGTGAACTGGCTCCTCCCTCTATACCCCTCCTCCAGACCTCAGTTATAGGAACTGTGCCCAGGGACACGGACATTTCGAGGAAAGGATTTACTTTAAACTAGTGGTGAGATACATACCAGCTAACACCTCAACCATGCAGCACAACATGGCATTCAACAGAACACACACCAACCGGCATGAACTAATTACAGCAACATGCTGAAACTAATATAACACAACTTGTATAACTCTAATAACAAAACTGCAGGTAAAGTACGCACTGGGATGGGCGCCCAGCATCCTCTACGGACTAGGAGAAAAGGATTTACGGGTAGGTATCAAAATCCTGTTTTCTCATACGTCCTAGAGGATGCTGGGGTCCACTTCATGACCATGGGGTTTATACCAAAGCTCCAGTACGGGCGGGAGAGTGCGGATGACCCTGCAGCACCGACTGACCGAACTTGAGGTCCTCATCGGCCAAGGTGTCAAACTTGTAGAATTTTGCAAATGTGTTTGACCCTGACCAAGTAGCTGCTCGGCAAAGTTGTAATGCCGAGACCCCCCGGGCAGCCGCCCAGGAGGAGCCCACCTTCCTAGTGGAATGGGCCTTCACCGATATCGGTAACGGCAATCCAGCCATAGAATGAGCTTGCTGAATCGTTATTCTGATCCAGCGCGCAATTGTCTGCTTGGAAGCAGGACACCCAATCTTGTTGGGAGCATACAGGACAAACAAAACCTCTGTTTTCCGTATTCGAGCTGTTATAGCGACATAAATCTTCAAAGCTCTAACCACATCTAGAGACTTTGACTTAGCGAACGTGTCAGTAGCAACTGGCACCACAATAGGTTGGTTTATGTGGAAAGAGGAAACCACCTTTGGAAGAAAATGTTGACAAGTTCTCAACTCTGCCCTATCTTCATGGAAGATCAGGTAAGGGCTCTTGTGGGACAAGGCCCCCAATTCAGACATCCGCCTTGCGGATGCCAACGCCAAAAGCATCACCACTTTCCAAGTGAGAAACTTCAACTCTATTTCTTGTAGAGGCTCAAACCAACCCGATTGAAGGATCTGCAACACCACATTAAGGTCCCATGGTGCCACTGGAGGCACAAATGGAGGCTGGATGTGCAGAACGATAAACAACAAACAGAGTAGCAGCGCTATGCAATCAAGAATATAATCAAGAATCCATTAGGTATAGTGAAGCTGATTCAGGCACGTGGAGATGAATGGATTAAAGGTGGAAAAAGAACAATTATTTAATAATAAAAATACATACAATGTATCAGATCAAAGAATTAAAAATTAAAAGGCAAGCAGAATCACCATAAAGCTGCCCTAATCATAATGTCCGTTCCTTATTTTGTGTGGACTGCAGATGTATATGATGAAAAAGGTAAATAAGGGCTGATGGCACAGTCCTGATAGCAATATTACCACAGTGTTTGCCGCTGGAGAAAGCTGTAGGTTCTGCAGCGAAACGCGTCAGGTGTTTAACCCAGATCACCTTTCATATACTGGAAGCTGCACTTGCTACATCTGGACCTTTAGTGGACTTTTACAAGAATTTGCAGACAAACGGGCGAACAGCTTTGCCCACTGGTGACACTTGCTTTTCACCCAGCACTGAGGACTCCGCAATCTGGTGAGGATACAGGATCCCAAGGATTCCACCATATAAAGGGACGCTATCCAGGGGACTTCTTCCTCCAGCGGCAACCACTGTGGTAATATTGCTATCAGGACTGTGCCATTAGCCCTTATTTACCTTTTTCATCATATACATCTGCAGTCCACACAGAATAAGGAACAGACATTATGATTAGGGCAGCTTTATGGTGATTCTGCTTGCTTTTTAATTTTTCATTCTTTGATCTGATACATTGTATGTATTTTTTATTATTAAATAATTGTTCTTTTTCCACCTTTAATCCATTCATCTCCACGTGCCTGAATCAGCTTCACTAAACCTAATGGATTCTTGATTATATTGTTGATTGCATAGCGCTGCTACTCTGTTTGTTGTTTATCGTTTTTAGTGTATACATACAGGATTGACTAGACCTGTCTTATAGCAGCTGCTGCAATTAGAACACCAGCCCACCTTGCGCCTGATTTTTACTTTGGTTAAATTTCTGGATGTGCAGAACCCCTTTCACGAACGTCTGAACTTCTGGAAAGGAGGCCAATTGTTTTTGAAAGAAAACTGATAAGTCCGAAATCTGGACCTTGATTGACCCTAATCTAAGGCCCGCATCCACACCAGCCTGCAGAAAATGGAGAAGACGTCCCAACTGAAACTCTTCCGTAGGAGCCTTCTTGGATTCACACCAAGACACATATTTTCTCCAAATACGGTGGTAATGTTTAGACGTTACTCCTTTCCTGGCCTGAATAAGAGTGGGGATGACTTCCTTGGGAATACCCTTTCGGGCTAGGATCCGACGCTCAACAGCCATGCCGTTAAATGTAGTTGCGGTAAGTCTTGATACACACAAGGCCCCTGCTGTAGTAGGTCCTCTCGAGGAGGAAGAGGCCGAGGATCTTCTATGAGCAACTCCTGAAGATCTGGATACCAAGCCCTTCTTGGCCAGTCTGGGGCAATGAAGATTGCTCAAACTCTTGTTCTTCTAATTATTTTGAGAACTTTTGGAATCAGTGGAAGTGGAGGGAAAACATATACCGACCGAAACACTCACTGAGTCACCAGTGCATCCACTGCTATTGCTTGAGGGTCTCTCGACCTGGAACAATATCTCTGAAGCTTCTTGTTTAGACGAGATGCCATCATGTCTACTTGAGGAACTCCCCAAAGACTTGTCACCTCTGAGAAGACTTCTTGGTGGAGGCCCCACTCTCCTGGATGTAGATCGTGTCTGCTGAGGAAGTCTTCTTCCCAGTTGTCTACTCCCGGAATGAAAATTGCTGACAGAGCTCTAACATGTCTTTCTGCCCAGAGGAGAATCCTTGTCACCTCTGCCATTGCCGCTCTGCTATTCGTTGCGCCTTGCCTGTTTATGTACGCGACTGCTGTTACATTGTCCGACTGAATCTGCACGGGATCTTGAAGAAGATGTACCGCTTGTAGAAGGCCGTTGTAAATGGCTCTCAATTTCAGAACGTTTATGTGAAGGCAGGCTTCCTGACTTAACCATTTTCCTTGGAAGCTTTCCCCCTGTGTGACAGCTCTCCAGCCTCGGAGACTTGCATCCGTGGTTATTAGGACCCAGTCGTGAATCCCAAACCTGCGTCCCTCTAGTAGGTGAGAACTGTGTAGCCACCACAGGAGCGAAATCCTGGCTTTGGGGGACAGGATTATTTTCCGGTGTATGTGTAGGTGGGATCCGGACCACTTGTCCAATAGGTCCCACTGGAATACTCTGGCATGAAATCGGCCAAACTGTATGGCCTCGTAGGCCGCTACCATTTTCCCCAACAACCGAATGCACTGATGGATCGACACGCTTGTTGGTTTCAATATTTGTTTGACCATTTTCTGGATTTCCAGAGCCTTTTCCACTGGAAGAAATACTCTCCGTACTTCTGTGTCCAGAATCATCCCTAAAAAGGACAATCTTGTCGTCGGTTCTAACTGCGACTTTGGAAAATTCATGATCATCCAACCGTGTTGTTGGAGTATTGACAGGGAGAGTGCGATGTTCTGCACCAACTGTTCCCTGGAACTCGCTTTTATCAGGAGATCGTCCAGATAAGGAATTATATTGACTCCTTTTTAACGAAGGAGGACCATCATCTCCGCCATCACCTTGGTGAATACCCTCGGTGCCGTGGAGAGTCCGAACGGCAACGTTTGAAACTGGTAATGGCAATCCTGTACTGCAAATCTCAGATAAGCTTGGTGAGGAGGATAAATGGGAACATGCAAGTAAGCATCTTTTATGTCTACTGACACCATGAAGTCCCCCTCTTCCAGACTGGAAATCACTACCCTCAGGGATTCCATCTTGAACTTGAACCATTTCAGGTAGAGATTCAGATTTTTCAGGTTTAAAATCGGTCTGACCGAGGCATCCGGCTTCGGAACTACGAAGAGGCTTGAATAAAAAACCTTCTCCTTACTGTGCCAAGGGTACCAGCACAATGACCTGATCCTGACATAATTTTTGTATTGCCGTTGTTACTGCCTCTCTTCCCGGAAGAGAAGCTGGCAAGGTCGATTTGAAAAATCGGCATGGGGGGACGCCTTGAAACTCTAGTTTGTACCCATGGGACATTATTTGTAAGACCCATTGGTCCAGGCAAGATTGAATCCAGATTTGGCTGATAAGCTTCAGACGTGCTCCCACCCGAGCGGACTCCCGCAAGGGAGCCCCAATGTTATGCTGCAGATTTGGCAGAAGCAGGGGTGGACTTCTGCTCCTGCGATCTGGGAGACACTGCAGATTTCTTTCCTTTTCCCCTTCCCCTACCTTCAAAAAAATAAGATTTTACTTACCGGTAAATCTATTTCTCGTAGTCCGTAGTGGATGCTGGGGACTCCGTAAGGACCATGGGGAATAGACGGGCTCCGCAGGAGACATGGGCACTTTAAGAAAGAATTTAGATTCTGGTGTGCTCTGGCTCCTCCCTCTATGTCCCTCCTCCAGACCTCAGTTAGAGAAACTGTGCCCGGAAGAGCTGACAGTACAAGGAAAGGATTTTGATAATCCAGGGCAAGATACATACCAGCCACACCAATCACACCGTATAACTTGTGATAAACTTACCCCCAGGTCCTCCTCAGCCAGGGTATCAAACTTATAGAACTTTGCAAAAGTGTTTGAACCTAATCAAGTAGCCGCTCGGCACAGCTGTAATGCCGAGACCCCTCGGGCAGCCGCCCAAGAAGAGCCCACCTTCCTAGTGGAATGGGCCTTAACTGATTTTGGCAGCGGCAATCCAGCCGCAGAATGAGCCTGCTGAATCGTGTTACAGATCCAGCGAGCAATAGTTTGCTTTGAAGCAGGAGCACCAAGCTTGTTGGAAGCATACAGGATAAACAAAGACTCTGTTTTCCTGACCCTAGCCGTTCAGGCTACATAAACCTTCAAAGCCCTGACAACATCAAGCAACTCGGAATTCTCCAAGTCAGTAGTTGCCACAGGCACCACAATAGGTTGGTTTATATGAAAAGATGAAACCACTTTTGGCAGGAATTGTGGACGGGTCCTCAATTCTGCTCTATCCGCATGGAAAACCAGACAGGGGCTTTTATGTGACAAAGCCGCCAATTCTGACACACGCCTAGCCAAAGCCAAGGCTAGTAGCATGACCACCTTCCACGTGAGATATTTCAATTCCACCGTTTTGAGTGGTTCAAACCAGTGGGATTTCAGGAAACTCAACACCACGTTAAGATCCCAAGGTGCCACTGGAGGCACAAAAGGGGGCTGAATATGCAGCACTCCCTTTACAAACGTCTGAACTTCAGGTAGAGAAGCCAGCTCTTTTTGAAAGAAAATGGATAGGGCCGAAATCTGGACCTTAATGGAACCCAATTTAAGGCCCAAAGTCACTCCTGACTGTAGGAAGTGAAGGAAACGGCCCAGCTGGAATTCCTCCGTAGGGGCATTCCTGGCCTCACACCAAGCAACATATTTTCGCCATATACGGTGATAATGTTGAGCTGTCACGTCCTTCCTAGCCTTTATCAGCATAGGAATGACCTCATCCGGAATGCCTTTCTCTGCTAGGATCCGGCGTTCAACCGCCATGCCGTCAAACGCAGCCGCGGTAAGTCTTGGAACAGACAGGGCCCCTGTTGCAACAAGTCCTGTCTTAGAGGCAGAGGCCACGGGTCCTCTGTGAGCATTTCTTGCAGATCTGGATACCAAGTCCTTCTTGGCCAATCCGGAACAATGAGTATTGTTCTCACTCCTCTTTTTCTTATGATTCTCAGCACCTTGTGTATGAGAGGAAGAGGAGGAAATACATAGACCGACTGGAACACCCACAGTGTCACCAGTGCATCCACAGCTATCGCCTGAGGGTCTCTTGACCTGGCGCAATACCTCTGTAGCTTTTTGTTGAGGCGGGATGCCATCATGTCCACCTGTGGCAGTTCCCACCGACTTGCAATCTGCGTGAAGACTTCTTGATGAAGTCCCCACTCTCCCGGGTGGAGGTCGTGCCTGCTGAGGAAGTCTGCTTCCCAGTTGTCCACTCCCGGGATGAACACTGCTGACAGTGCGCTTATGTGATTCTCTGCCTAGCGAAGAATTCTGGTGGCTTCCGCCATCGCCACCCTGCTCCTTGTGCCACCTTGTCGGTTTACATGAGCCACAGCGGTGATGTTGTCTGACTGAATCAGAACCGGTTGGTCGCGAAGCAGGGTCCCCGCTTGATGTAGGGCGTTGTATATGGCCCTTAGTTCCAGGATATTGATGTGCATCCTTTATGTCCAGAGACACCATAAAATCCCCCCCTTCCAGGCTTGCGATGACCGCTCTCAGCGATTCCATCTTGAAGCGGAACCTTTTCAGGTACATGCTCAGGGATTTTAAATTCAATTTGAGTCTGACCGAACCGTCCGGTTTCGGTACTACAAACATGGTCGAATAATAACCCCTTCCTTGTTGAAGGAGGGGAACCTTGACCACCACCTGTTGAAGATACAATTTGTGAATTGCAGTTAACACTATTTCCCTCTCGAGGGGGCAAGCTGGCAGGGCCGATTTGAGGTATCGGTGAGGGGGCATCTCTTCGAATTCCAGCTTGTATACCTGAGACACAATATCTATTGCCCAGGGATCCAACTGGGAGTGAACCCACTTGTGGCTGAAATTTCGGAGACGCGCCCCCACTGGGCCTATTTCTGCCTGTGGAGCCCCAGCGTCATGTGGTGGATTTTGTGGAAGCCGGGGAGGACTTCTGTTCCTGGGAACTAGCTGTGTTGTGCAGCTTCTTTCCTCTGCCCCTGCCCCTGGCAAGAAAGGACGCACCTCGGACTTTCTTGCTTCTCTGTGATCGAAAGGACTGCATTTGGTAATACGGTGCTTTCTTAGGTTGTGAGGAAACATATGGCAAAAAATTTGACTTTCCAGCAGTAGCTGTGGAGACCAGGTCCGAGAGACCCTCCCCAAACAATTCCTCACCCTTGTAAGGTAAAACCTCCATGTGCCTTTTTAAGTCGGCATCACCTGTCCATTGCCGAGTCCACAGGACCCTTCTGGCAGAAATCGACATAGCATTTATTCTAGAACCCATTAGACTAATGTCTCTTTGAGCATCTCTCATATATAGGACAGCGTCTTTTATATGCCCCAGGGTCATTAATATAGTATCCTTGTCTAAGGTATCAAGTTCCTTAGACAGGGTGTCCGTCCATGCTGCTACAGCACTACACACCCAGGCCGACGCGATCGCTGGCCTCAGTAAGGTACCTGAATGTGTATAAATGGACTTCAGGGTACTCTCTTGCTTTCTATCCGCAGCATCTTTGAGGGTAGCCGTATCCTGTGACGGCAGGGCTACCTTCTTGGATAAGCGTGTTAAAGCTTTGTCCACCCTAGGGGAGGATTCCCAGCGTAACCTGTCCATTGGCGGGAAAGGATATGCCATAAGAATCCGTTTGGAAATCTGCAGTTTTTTATCTGGAGATTCCCAAGCCTTTTCACATAACTCATTTAACTCGTGTGAAGGGGGAAAGGTCACCACCTGCCTCTTTTCCCCATACATATGAACCCTCTTGTCAGGGACTGGGGTTTCCTCAGTGATGTGCAACACATCCTTAATTGCTATTATCATATAACGGATGGATTTAGCCAATTTAGGCTGTAACTTTGCATCACCGTAATCGACACTGGAATCAGAATCCATGTCGGTATCTGTGTCAACAATTTTGGATAGTGGGACCCTGACGGCCTCTGCGACATAGGATCAGGCACGGGCTGAGACCCTGACTGTCCTAAGGCTTTAGCTTTTTCCAACCTTTTATGCAAGGAATTAACATTATCATTTAAAACCTTCCACATATCCATCCAATCAGGTGTCGGCACCGTCGGCGGAGACACCACATTCATTTGCTCCCGCTCTATTTCCACATAGCCTTCCTCGTCAAACATGTCGACACAAGCGTACCGACACACCACACACACAGGGAATGCTCTTTTTGAAGACAGTTCCCCCACAAGGCCCTTTGGAGAGACAGAGAGAGAGTATGCCAGCACACACCCCAGCGCTATAAACCCAGGAATAACACAGTAACTTAATGTTAACCCAGTAGCTGCTGTTTATATTGATTTTTTCGCCTAATTATGTGCCCCCCCCTCTCTTTTTACCCTCTTCTACCGTGTATCTGCAGGGGAGAGCCTGGGGAGCTTCCTCTCAGCGGAGCTGTGGAGAAAAAATGGCGCTGGTGAGTGCTGAGGAAGAAGCCCCGCCCCCTCGATGGCGGGCTTCTGTCCCGCTTAAATATGTATTTTCTTGGCGGGGGCTCATACATATATACAGTGCCCAACTGTATATATGTTCACTTTTGCCAAAAAGAGGTCCAAATGCTGCCCAGGGCGCCCCCCCCTGCGCCCTGCACCCTTACAGTGACCGGAGTATGTGAGGTGTGTGGGAGCAATGGCGCACAGCTGCAGTGCTGTGCGTTACCTCAGTGAAGACCGGAGTCTTCTGCCGCCGATTTCGAAGTCTTCTTGCTTCTCATGCTCACCCGGCTTCTGTCTTCCGCCTCTGCGAGGGGGACGGCGGCGCGGCTCTGGGATCGGACGAGGGTGAGATCCTGTGTACGATCCCTCTGGAGCTAATGGTGTCCAGTAGCCTAAGAAGCAGGACCTATCTTCAGAGAGTAGGGCTGCTTCTCTCCCCTCTGTCCCACGATGCAGGGAGTCTGTTGCCAGCAGAGCTCCCTGAAAATAAAAAACCTAACAAAATACTTTCTCACAGCAAGCTCAGGAGAGCTCACTGAAAAGCACCCAGCTCGTCCGGGCACAGATTCAAACTGAGGTCTGGAGGAGGGACATAGAGGGAGGAGCCAGAGAACACCAGAATCTAAATTATTTCTTAAAGTGCCCATGTCTCCTGCGGAGCCCGTCTATTCCCCATGGTCCTTACGGAGTCCCCAGCATCCACTAGAATGTTAGAGAAAAGGGGAGACCTTTGGCCTTTTTGTATTTGTTGGGCCGAAAGGACTGTATGTGAGAGTGATGTGTCTTTTTCGCCGGTGTAGGAGCATAAGGCAAGAATGTCGACTTACCTGCGGCAGCCGCCGAGACTAACGCATCCAGCCCATCACCAAACAAGGCCTCACCTTTATACGGGAGAGCCTCCATATTTCTTTTGGAATCTGCATCAGCATTCCACTGGCGAATCCACAACGCCTTCCGAGCCGATACTGCCATGGTAGCGCTTCTATATCCCAAGAAACCAATATATTTCATGGATTCTAGTACGTACGCAGCAGCGTCCTTGATATGACCTAACGTTAGGAGTATTTCGTCTCCATCTATTGTGTCAATGTCTATTGACAAGTTTTCTGGCCACTTTTCAATAGCACTACTCACCCACTCACAGACAATGGTAGGCCTGAGTAGTGTCCCATTGGCCACATCAATAAATCACCTCACTCACTTGCGGTCTGTCGGCTCCCTTAAGTGAAGCCATGCCAGGCACAGGTAGAAACACCTTTTCTCTTTTATGACAGGGCCCTGTCTAAAATGCGGGGTAACTCCCACATTTTTTGGAAAAAGGTAAGCTGCCTGATATCCTTTTGGGAATCTAGTTTGTACTACTTGTGCAAATTTGTATGTGACCCAGAAATGTCCCTGCGGATGAAAGGCAGAACTATTAAAAATCACATCTTCAACAGATTATTTTCATTTTCTGTATGAGATTCAGTCCAACCTCTTACTGATATGATTCACACTATCATGTAACCTTTCACCCAGTCAGGCTCTTGGTGTCATATTACACCTCTGCGTCCCTAACATGTCTCCACAGAGTTCCCTGCCACAGACATGTCACACACGTGCAGAACCACACCACAGACACTCCGGGATTTATAGGGGACAAACCCACAGTAAAATCTGTCAGAGGGACACAGAGAGGATTTTGCCAGTTCACAACCCAGCGCCAGTAACACAATGTCTGTGAACACAAAATGTCCACTGACATTCAGCGCTTTTATAATGTTAATCACACAATTATAGAGCACCAAATTCACTGTGGCCCCCCCTGTTTTGCACCCTGATACATGTTCAGTAGTGGAGGAGGACCAGTGTTGTCTCTGCAGCCTGAGGAGAGAGAGAAAACGAGATTTATGGTAAGAACTTACCTTTGTTAAATTTCTTTCTGCGAGGTACACTGGGCTCCACAAGGATTGGACAATGGGGTGTAGAGTAGGATCTTGATCCGAGGCACCAACAGGCTCAAAGCTTTGACTGTTCCCAGAATGCACAGCGCCGCCTCCTCTATAACCCCGCCTCCCAACACAGGAGCTCAGTTTTTAGTTAACCAGCCCAATGCAGTAGCAGGAAAAGAGACGACAACGGTTAGTAGCCACATACACCACACTCTCACGACAAGAGAAGTGTCAGCGGCTAATGCCATACCAACCCAAAGAAGCTAAGTGCGTCAGGGTGGGCGCCTTGTGGAGCCCAGTGTACCTCGCAGAAAGAGATTTAACAAAGGTAAGTTCTTACCATAAATCTCGTTTTCTGCTGTGGGGTACACTGGGCTCCACAAAGATTGGACAATGGGGATGTCCTAAAGCAGTTCCTTATGGGAGGGGACGCACTGTAGCGGGCACAAGAACCCGGCGTCCAAAGGAAGCATCCTGGGAAGCGGCAGTATCGAAGGCATAGAACCTTATGAACGTGTTCCCGGAGGACCACGTAGCTGCCTTGCACAATTGGTCAAGGGTCGCACCACGTTGGGCCACCCAAGGAGGTCCAACAGACCGAGTAGAATGGGCCGTAATGTGAGCAGAAGCTGAGAGACCAGCCTTCACATAAGCATGTGCAATCACCATTCTAATCCATCTGGTCAGGGTCTGCTTGTGAGCAGGCCAGCCACGTTTGTGAAATCTAAACAAAACAAAGGCCAGTATTTACTAAAAAATCGAGTTTGTCCGATTTGTGTTTTTTTTTCTAAGTCCCAATCCGGGAATTCACTAAGCACCAATCTCGGCAGTGTTTGGACTATTCGTAATGGTATGAATGACAACGTTCACAAATACGAATGAATAGACCATCGGTCAAACGCGGCTGTTTTTACATAGAATACGGGAATTCACTATTCATTCGTATTTGGGTGTTAGTCTCTGAGTGCTCAAATGCGGTCGGATTTTTTTGTGAATCGTTAAAAAAAGCGGCAAAAAAATAGACCTGCTTTTTTCAGTCGTCTTTACATGTGTTGCAAATAAAAAATCACTCACACCTGAATTAGGATGCCTATAAAAGGATGTTAGGCCCATTTCAATACACCTACACTCAGAAATGGCAGCAGGACTGTGGGCCAGTGACCTTTTGTGTGCTGTGGGATTCCTCAGACTCAGACATCAGCCTGTAAGTAACCAGGGCCAAGAAACTGAACATGGTCAGCAGGTTGTACAGGTTCCGCGGAGGCTGCGCAGGCCTCGTTTTTTTAGGGGGCGTTTAAACTTGAACGCATTGTCCGATGATAAGGTCATACAGATGTTCCGTCTAAATCGTAACAACATTTTCCGTCTGTATGACCTTGTCAAACTGGGCCTAGACCCTGAGACAGCACGCTCTCGCTCTGTCTCAGGCCTGCACAAACTCCTGGCTGTGTTGCACTTTCTGGCTACTGGCAGCTTTCAGGCTGTGTCTGGGGATGTCATAGGAATCTCACAGCCCTCATTTTCCAGAATCTTAACCCAGGTGATGTATACCTAACTACCTCTTCTGTTTTGTGTTTGTTTTAATTTCTCGGTGGCCAGTTCTGTCCTAAAATATCATGTTTATTGTTCTTTAAAATATATACACAGGTGTTGGCTGTTTTGCAGCCCCACATCGAGGCCTCAATCTGCTTCCCTACCCAGGAGTCTCAGTGGCATGCCGTCAGGGTAGATTTCTATGAGCTGGCTGGCATGCCCAATGTGCTTGGAGCCATAGATTGCACACACATTCAGCTGAGACCCCCTAGGGGCAGGCAGCACATATATACAAACCGCCATTTCGAACACTCCACAAATGTGCAGGTGGTTTGTGATGCAAATCTCAAAATAATGAGTGTTGTTGCTGGTTACCCTGGGGGCTGCCATGACTCCTTCATCCTCAGTCAGTCATCCCTCTTTGATAAGTTTGAGGACGGACAAATGCCAGATGGATGGCTGCTGGGTATGTAATTTGATATGTGTAGGCCTGCGTATACTTTGTCCAAAGACAGGTGCAGATGTATAAACCTGTAGAAGGCATAAGGAAGTGAGAAACCAGTGATCTGTGCAAGGTGATAAAGGCACCAGCCAATCAGCTCCAATATGTAAATGAACATTTAGGAACAGATTGTCTGCTGCCTTTATTACCTTGCACATATCACTGGTTTATCACTTCCTTATGCCTTCTACAGGTTAATACATCTGCCCCAGTGTGTTACTTATGTGTTGCTGTATCTTAACATGAATCACGTTACTATATCTGTCTTTTAGGTGATGGAGGATATGGCTGTTTCTCTTGGCTTCTAACTCCTTTGTCCCGACCTGATACCCCTGCTGTACACAATTACAATCATGCACATAAGTCCACGCGGAATGTGATAGAAAGATGTTTTGGTGTGCTGAAATCTAGGTTTCGGTGTCTGGATAAGTCTGGTGGCCTTTTGTTGTATAGTCCCTCCAAGGTGACTCAAATTGTGTTCTGCTGCTGCTTTCTTCATAACATGTGTTTGCAAGAACATCTGCCACATGTTGAGGAGGAGGAGGAGGAGGAGGAGGAGGAGGAGGAAGAAGAAAGCAGCCAGCAAGCAGAGGAATTAGAGACATCTGGTGATACTTGGAGTACAGATGTAGGGAGGCAGGTTAGGCAAGAGATCATCAATCGCTATTTCTAAGGTAAGTTTGGTTTGCTTATTTCATTTGTTGTGTAATCATAAATAGATGTTTTTTTTTTTTTCACCAAAACCATTACTCAGAATGTGTCTGTCTCCTTGACACATACAAACATACCCTTGCTTTATGAAAAACAAATGTTGCATGTGTCTTGTGTGTATTTTTAAACTCAAAACAACAGATTATGAGTGGCATGCATTAAGTCTGGAGAAGTGATCGTAAACTTGCAGTGCTAATTTCTTACAAGCCCACATAATCCATTTAGTATTTTACTTTATCATTGTGTGTAACGTCCTAATGCACAGGTTCACAAAATCGGCCTGCAGAACCACACACAGTGCATGTTCGTCACGTAACCCAGTAGAAGCACAGGTGTATGAATTTCTCACACACATATGTTAAAAGGTTCACAGGTGGAGCTAATTATGTCACTTGTGATTCTGTGAGGAGACCTGCAAAACATGCACTGTGTGTGTTTCTGAGGGCCGAGTTTGAGAACCTGTGTTCCCAAAAAACACTCCTCAACATATAATATGTGAGCCTTGAGGAATACATGTGTCCCTATGTGTGATGCACCATCATATTTAAGACACACAAACTTACTGTAATCAGGAATAATTTATTTCCTAATGTTTGATGCTGTAAACTTGATGATGTGTAAGTAAATACACAGTTTGCCACACATATACATTATTAAACACATTCTTTGATTTTTGTAGTAAAAGTACATATTTGTTTGTTTCAGCATCATGTGTAAAAACATTCTTACTAATTTTTAACACACACAAACATGTCCCAATAATACTGACATTCATTTTGTCAATGTTTTTACAACAAAACAAAGCCAACATATTACAAGCTTTTTTCGCAACTCAATTGTGTTTTTCTTGTAATGTTGTATAGAGAAGAAAGCTAAAATATGTATCAATAACATTGTAATTTGGATTGTCTGCAGGAAAAGAGAATGATTGGAATCTAGAAAGAGTAATGATTAGAAAAAAATCAAGTGGTCAGTTTACTTTCTGCTAACATGTATGTGTGGCTCCATCAACATTTCCCTCCTCCAATACCTAAAAAAAATGGTAAAGAATAAATGTGCGTACATTTTTTTTGTTTGTACCACTTATAATTATTGATGTTGATAAAAGTGTCAAGGAGCTAAGTGTTCTATATTTTTGCCAAAAAATACACTTACTATTTTGAGTTACTTATCACAAATGTCTAACTTGTTATTTTTTCACTTTTTTTTGGGTGGCTGCTTGTCCTGCCCTTTGCCTTTAGCACTGTCATGTTGTCGTGCACTGGTGGAGCGTCTTGGTGGTGATGAGGCTGGCGTGATATTTGGAGTAGTCATACCAGAACTGCTGCTTGTTTGCTGTTGGTGCATGCATCTGAGTGTTTCATTCAGGTTAGTGAGGGTGGCATTGAGTTCACGTGTAGCAGCATTTTGATTGTCTACTATTGGGAATAAACTTTCATTAATCTTTTGATTGTTTTGAAAAATGCTCATATAACTTTGCTGTTGTCTGTGCTGTTCTTCCATTATGCACTGTAAGTTGCCCATGACCTGTGTAATGTCTGTACGCATGAGTTCCATGGTATTGCCTATTCTGGTTGTTTGTTCATTTTGTCTACTCAGATTTCTTGATATTCTTCTGAGGTGAGATGGTAGGCTTGCAAACATTTGTGTCTGCTTACGCAGACAATATTCATTAGTGGCCTGCTGTCTAGCCCAAAGAGACCAAAACACCTGATCAGGGCCTTGTGTTCCTGGTGTTGTTGGGCTGTGTTGTGGTGGTGGTGTGCTTTGCTGTGGTGGTGTACTCACAGGTGCTGGGGGGCTCATTCCTTGCATTAATGGCTGCATTTCTAAGATGTTTGTCTCCTCTATGTCACTGTGTTGCTGATGTTGCGGAGGGATGCTGTTCCTAGGACTCGAAGCTGAAATGTTAAACAAATCTCCGTTAGCTATCCATATGTTTCATAAATGTAAACAAATCACTACACATGGAACACATGTCATTCACTGTTGCTTACAGCTATTCTGCCTAGCAACATCATCACTCATAGCTTAAATACATACATATGCCTGTTTGTGGCAAATGTGTCTGGTTACTTAATTGTTAAAGCAAACACTTTAGTTTAATTGTAGCTCACACATACTCCACCATAAAAACACATTGGAATACATAATGTGTTACCTTATAGCTTTGTTCAAAAAAACATAGTTATGTTTTTAGATGTATTTTGCAATGTTACCTCAAACACACATGTTAAATTTTGAAAAACAACCTTACTTTTTGCATAAAAACCAACATGCTTTTTTGTTGCAGCATCTTACACACAATGTCATACTGTATGGCTCAAGTGGACATACATATCTTTACTGGATGTGGACAAGGCCATTTAGCTTGGATTCCATTTCTGCTTTTACTTACTGCGGTAAGTATTTAAGTTTTTGATGTGTTTTGACTTAATGCGGTTATGAAATTTTAGGATTACGTTCTGATTTGTTTCACATTTTTTTCAGTTTGATACTCACAATCAAGATGAGGGGAGTGTGGATGACGTCTTGGAGGTGTGTCCAAAATTTGGAGTGGGGGTACAGAACATACGGACAATAATCTTCGTGGCGGGGTAGCCTGCTGTGTTTGGGCCGGGACATACAACCTTGCTTTCTTTTTGGCCACAGGTTTTTTGTGGTGATGTCTTTCAGAAGTGCCACTTCTGCTGCTCCATACTTCTTTTGATGTACCTTTTAATGAAAGTGCAATTTTGTTATGGCCATTCCTTTACAAGCATACCCTATACTACAATGGACACTTTACCTGCTTCCGCAGCGTCATCATCATCAGATGTGTTTTGAGTTACTGGCCGACGAGTAGTACTGCTTTTTTCTAACACCGTATAAAAGAAATAATTTTTTTTTTAGCATGCTATTGTGTATCCATCCACCCATTATGCTTATAAACATTTATTCTTTAAGAAATGCTTGGTTTTTATTTATAAAAAACATAAGGACTGGAAATACAAAAAAAAAAAAAACATTGACCAAAACACATATGCACTATGGCAACATCAACACAGGAAAACATGTCCAGGACACTGACATAGGCCACAAGTTAAAGAAAAAAAAAACACATCTTCATTTTGTATTGAAAGAATAAATATTACAGATGCAATAAATAAATTGCTCTGTGATGTGGCACTCCAAAGACACATTACCACTATATGAGCCAAAACAAAATGTAGCAATTTTTCCCACAAATTACACTGCAGTGTGGTGTCACGGTACAAATACAAGCAAAAAAAAAAAAAAAAAAAATAATGTTAATTTAAATTAAAAATTGACATTATCTAATAATGACACTACACATGTAAGTGGTTTCAAAACCACTTTCCAGTACTCCAGCCTCTAACATGACAACCACTGTTTTTTAAACATTGCACATGGATCACTTAAATATAAAACATAGTCACAATTTTTTAAAACGGGCAAAAGGAAAACATTATTGCAGGACAATTCAGAGACACACCAAGTCCAAACTACACATGCAAAATATCTGTCAGAAAAACACATGACATACAATAAAGTAAGATGTTACATTGGCTATTGTATAAAACATTACACAAAACAATGTATTTTCTGACACACACTTGAAGATAGGAGTAATATGCAACGTCACATGACACACATTTAAAAAAACAAAAAAAAACCCCATAGAATGTAAATGCAAATACACATGCTCACCATTCTTCCTGGGCCTATCTGAATCCCGGACATGGGTTGCAGAGACAACTTCTGGAGGGATTACACTCCGCATGGGCTCCTCATACTCCAGATATCTTGCAATATAGGGCCCACCACCGGTTTTTCCGAGCCGACTTGGCCTCCTTGGCCATTTTGGATTTGACACGTCGCTTTATGTCATAGTACCGTTTGCGGCACGTGTCCTCCGTCCGCTTGACCACCCCCTCACTATTGACAGCAGCAACAACTTTCGCCCACAACACCGTCTTCCTCCGTGTTGGCACCTTGGCGGACTCAGGGCCAAATAGCTGCCTCTGATACTTCATCAGCTCACGCATCAATGCCACATTTTCAGCAAAACTAAACTTTACATTCCGCCCAGTCTTAGTAGTGGTGCGTGGCTGCGGAGCAGTCTGACTGTCACTATCACTTGAGGCTGCTGCAGCAACCTCACCCACCTCCTCCACCTCCCTAACCTCACTAACACTCACCTCCTCCACCTGACTGACCTCCTCCCCCTCACTCGCACCCTCCACCTCACCCACCTCTGAGTCACACATAATTGTGTGTGTAAACAGTTAACACAGGGAAAAAAAAGACAAACAACACACTCCTCCACTACCACTACACAACACACACACACACACACACACACACACACACACACACACACACACACACACACACACACACAAACACTGACAAGGGACTATAAAGAAAAATAACTTTGACTAAAAATGAGAAAAAAACTACAAAATACAAGAATGACAACACAACTTTCAAACACTATACCACACTCAGAAATCGCTACCAACACTCCTCACCAAACCACAAATTCACCTACCTCCATAGCACAACCTCCCTCCTCCTCACCACTAACTAAACCCACGAGGTGCGGACGGTTTGGGGCATATTTATATGGTTGCGCACAGACACTCCTACCATCTGAAACACAACCAATCCCGAACGGGGATGAAAATCGAAACTGAAAGTGAAAATGCGGCCGCGGGAAAAAAAAAACCCTGCCGCGTTTAACTTAGGAAAAAAAACAGCAAATACAACAAAAACACGTACGCAAACGACAATGACGGCCGTAAATGTGCCCAAAAAACACGACTGACATCGACATCGGAAAACACGACAACCATAAAGTCGACTGCTTCGTAACTTTGCGTATATGGATTCAAAAAGTTGCATGAAAATGCACCCGATACAAAACGAGTTTAAACACTACACAAACCGACTCAAACACGAATATTAGTAAATACTGGCCAAACAGAGAATCAGATTTTTGAAATAGAAGCAGTTCTCTTCACGTAGATACGGAGAGCCCGTACCACGTCCAAAGACCGCTCTTTGGGAGACAAATCAGGAGAGACAAAGGCCAGAACCACAATCTCCTGATTAAGGTGGAACGAAGAAACCACCTTAGGTAAATATCCGGGACAAGTCCTAAGAACCGCCCAGTCACGGTGAAAAATCAGATATGGGGAACTACAAGACAAGGCACCCAGATCCGACACTCTTCTAGCAGAGGCAATAGCCAGCTAGAACACCACCTTAAGGGAAAGCCACTTAAGGTCAGCTGAACCCAGGGGTTCAAACGGAGGCTCCTGCAACGCCTCCAAAACCACCGACAAGTCCCAAGGAGCCACAGGCGGGACATAGGGAGGTTGGATACGCAACACACCCTGAGTGAAAGTATGAACATCAGGTAAAGTCGCAATTTTTCTCTGAAACCACACCGACAAGGCCGAAATATGAACCTTGAGGGAGGCGAGACGCAGGCCTAAATCTAGGCCCTGCTGCAGAAAAGCCAAAAGTTTGGCTGTACTAAACTTGGAAGCGTCATAATTATTAGATGCGCACCAAACAAAGTAGGAATGCCAGACCCTATAGTAAATCCGAGCAGAAGCCGGTTTCCGGGCCCGCAACATAGTTTTCATGACCTCTTCAGAAAAACCCTTAGCCCTCAAGACGGAAGCTTCAAGAGCCACGCCGTCAAGGACAGCCGGGCTAGGTCCTGGTAGACACAGGGGCCCTGAACGAGGAGGTCTGGGCGTTGTGGTAGCAGAAGTGGACGCTCTGATGATAGGCCTTGCAGGTCTGAGAACCAGGGCCGTCTGGGCCACGCCGGAGCTATGAGAAGCAGATTTCCTTTTTCTTGCTTGAACTTCCGAATTACCCTGGGCAGGAGTGACACCGGAGGGAACATGTACGCAGCCGAAACCTCCACGGCACCGCCAGCGCATCCACGAATGCTGCTTAAGGATCCCTTGTCCTTGCTCCGAAGACTGGAACCTTGTGATTGTGTCGAGACGCCATCAGATCTACATCTGGAAGACCCCACTTTTCCACTAGGAGTTGAAACACTTCTGGATGGAGGCTCCACTCGCCGGCATGCACGTCCTGACGACTGAGAAAGTCCGCTTCCCAATTCAGGACTCCCGGAATGAATATTACCGATATGGCCGGTAGATGGCGTTCCGCCCAACGTAGAATCCGTGAGACTTCCTTCATTGCCAAACGGCTTTGAGTGCCGCCTTGATGAATTATGTAAGCCACTGTGGTGGCGTTGTCCGGCTGTATTTGAACAGGACGGTTCTGAATTAAATGCTGGGCCAGGTTCAACGCATTGAAGACCGCCCGCAATTCCAGAATGTTGATCGAGAGGAGAGATTCCTCCTTGGTCCATCGACCCTGAAAGGAGTGTTGCTCCAGCACCGTGCCCCAACCTCTTAGACTGGCATCTGTCGTCAACAGGACCCAGTTGGATATCCAGAAGGGACGGCCCCTGCACAACTGTTGGTCCCGGAGCCACCAAAGTAGCGACAGACGGACCTCCGGAGTCAATGAGATCATGTGAGACCTGATCCGGTGAGGCAGGCCATCCCACTTGGCTAGAATCAGCCTCTGGAGGGGGCGAGAATGGAATTGAGCATACTCCACCATGTCGAATGCTGAGACCATGAGGCCCAGCACCTGCATCGCCGAATGTATCGACACTTGCGGACGAGAAAGGAAGCAACGAATCCTGTCCTGAAGCTTCAGGACTTTCTCCTGAGACAAGAACAACCGCTGGTTGTGAGTGTCCAATAGCGCTCCCAGGTGCACCATGCTCTGAGCAGGGCCAGGGAGGATTTCTTCCAGTTGATGAGCCACCCGTGGGCTTGTAGAAACCGGACCGTCATATCCAGATGACACAGGAGAAGTTCTGGGGAATTTGCCAGGATTAACAAGTCGTCCAGGTACGGCAGTATCCTGATCCCTTGATGGCGGAGTACCACCGTCACCACCGCCATTACTTTGGTGAAAACTTGCGGAGCCGTTGTTAAACCAAAAGGTAACACCCGAAACTGGTAATGAAGGTTGCCAATAGCGAACCTCAGGTATTGCTGATGTGACGCTGCTATAGGAATAAGCATGTAAGCATCCTGTATATCCAGGGAGACCATGTAGTCCCCAGGTTCCAAGGCCTGAACTTTAGAGCGAAGGGTTTCCATACGGAACTTGGAAACCTTTACAAACCTGTTCAATGCCTTGAGGTTGAGAATGGGCCGGGAGAACCCATTCGGTTTCGGGACTAGAAACAGCGGAGAATAGTACCCCCGGCCCCTCTGAGCAAGAGGCACCTGTACTACGACTCATGTATCCAGGAGGGTCTGTACCACCGAGTGTAGAGTGTTTGCCTTTGTCTGGTCTGAAGGGACGTCTGTCTGGCAAAATCGATGAGGGGGTCGGTTTTTGAAGGCTATGGCGTAACCTCGAGTGACGACTTCCCGTACCCAGGCATCTGAAGTGGTCTTCAACCATTCCTGGGTATACCCTAGAAGCCGGCCCCCCACCCTAAGATCCTCAGGGGGAGGCCCACCCCGTCATGCGGCAGGCTTATTGGTCTTGGAAGCTGGCTGACGGGCAGCCCAGGCTCTTTTGGGCTTCGGCTTACCACGTTTGGAAGTGCGGGCCTGCTTGTGGTACGCCTGACCTTTTGCTTTACCTGAAGGGCGAAAGGACGAACCTTTAGCCTTCGACACAGAAGGAGCGGTATTTGGTAGACAGGCAGGTTTGGCAGTAGCCAAGTCAGCCACTATCTTATTTAAGTCCTCCCCAAACAGAATATCTCCCTTCAAAGGGAGTACCTCCAGGGTTTTTCTAGAGTCCAGATCCACAGACCAGGATCTCAGCCACAATATCCGGCGAGCAAGGACTGACGTAGTAGAGGCCTTGGCTGCTAGGATACCGGCATCCGAAGCCGCCTCTTTAATATAGCGAGAAGCTGTGACAATATATGACAAGCATTGTCTAGCATGGTCAGAGGAGATTTCAGTATCTAACTCCAAGGCCCACGCTTCAATAGCCTCGGCAGCCCATGTAGCTGCAATAGTGAGCCTTTGCGCAGCACCCGTGAGGGTGTAAATCGCTTTCAGACAACCCTCCACACGCTTATCCGTAGGCTCTTTTAGAGACATGACGGTAGTGACAGGTTGAGCTGAAGAAACCACTATCCTGGCCACATGTGAGTCCACTGGAGGAGGCGTTTCCCAATTCTTAGACAGCTCTGGCGCGAGGGGATAGCGAGCCAGCATCTTCTTGTGAGGCACAAACTTTGTACCCGGGTTTTCCCAGGGTTCCTGGCGTATATCCACTAGGTGGTCAGAGTGAGGTAAAACTTGTTTAACCACCTTCTGACGCTTGAACCTATCTGGTTTCTTAGGAGGGACGGATGGCTCGGGATCATCCGTAATCTGTAGAATTAATTTAATAGCCTCCAAAAGATCAGGAACATCCACATGTGAACTACCCTCCCCATCAGCCGTATCTGAGTCAGAACCTGTGGGGTCAGTATACATGCCGTCTTCATCAGACGAGGTGTCAGTGACAGCAGTGGATTGTGAGGAGACAAGCGCTCGCTTAGAGGACCCCTTGGACTTAGGCGAGCGATGGTCAGACTTTTTAGTAGTCAGGGACTAGTTCAACTTCTTTAACTGAGCAGATAAATCGTCCGCCCACGGCGGGTTAACTGCAGGGACCACATACGGTTGTACCGGCATTGGGGGTCCCATAGGGGGTGTTCGTTTATGAACTAGCGTATGCAGAAGCGTGGAAAAAGCTGCCCACGGTGGGTCAGTATGTGCCTCAGTTGCCACAGTCCCACTGGGGAGCAAGGATCCCCCAGAACCAGAGCCCACAGCTGCTATATTCTCCTCATATAGGTCTGTGGCTTCAGCAACACCGGCAGTGTGTTCAGCCCCAGAACTGTTACCCTCAGAAGCAGACATGATATAACTTGCAGTATGAGGTAACACAGTACAATTATCAGCAGCACTATATCTCTAAACCCAAACCCCTGCGCAGTGTAGTCAGCACTAGCAGAGATAAAGGAGAGATATGGTGACTAAATCACACAGAAAAATACGTAACACAGTTTATCTTTGTGAAAATCCTATATTAGATAAAACCTGATGCACCAAGCCCCCTCAGGTTACAGAATATAGGGATAGCAGGTTGAGTGAAAGACACGAAATGGACACCACTCAGCTATCAAATGCACACACAGATAGTCACAGTTTATACAATGCAGGTTATTACTGACAATAATACTGCACTGGACTAGCTTACACAGCTATATAACAAATGATATAACAGTACAGAAGTAAGAACTGGATGTATATCACAGGGTACTTGTACTAGAAAACCCTGACTAAATGCACTCTTTCATACTAACGCTGACTAAAAAAAGGCAGGTAGAATACTTAAGTGTCATGTAAAGTCATAGCACTGACAACCAGGCGGCTTTACATAGGAGGATTTGCCCAAGCAGTCCCAGGAACAGTGAGCTGAGGGATAATGGTGCCGCTGACACTGACAGGGAGTGAGGAAAAGACAGATATGCAGCTCCAGGGCGGGAACACTTGCTAGAAATGGCACCCTGGGGCTGGGGGAGGGGCTTCAGGTCTAAGCCTTATCCCCTCTGCTGGCAAAACCACCTGGTACTGTGGGCGATATAAGAATGGTTTAGAGAGAAAACCTGACCTGCGCTCATGCCCTGGTGATCTAGTGGGATCGCCTGTATCCACAGTGTCCACCACCAGCGCGCGCGGCCCGCGATAAAGACCGGGACCCGCAAGCGGGACCCACTTACCACCTCCTGAAGCGCGGCCACGCGATCCTGGAGAGCCCCAGCCGTGTGTGTCTAACGTGAAGAAAACCGGAGCCTCCGCTGTAGGTACCCGGCAACCAGGGCTCGGGAGTGTACAGCGCCGCTGGGGAGAGCTGGAGCTGCAGCAGTGAATATCACAAGACATTTACCACCACTGCTGCTCTTGAAGTCTGCACTTTTTACCTCATAAAAAGCTTTTCTTAGGGCTGCCTGGAGCAGCCCCTCTGTTCAGTGCCTGCTTACTGCAGCACCAACTTACAAAACTGAGCTCCTGTGCAGGGAGGCGGGGTTATAGAGGAGGCGGTGCTGTGCATTCTGGGAACAGTCAAAGCTTTGAGCCTGTTGGTGCCTCGGATCAAGATCCTACTCTACACCCCATTGTCCAATCCTTGTGGAGCCCAGTGTACCCCGCAGCAGAAATTGGCACTGAGCAGTGTGCTGGCTGACTGAGGAGGAAGCTCCACTCTTCAATGGTGTGTTTCTCCTCAGCTTTTATGAGGTAATTTCTTATACTGGCGGGGGTAGGACTGTGCCTCAGCAACTTATGCCCCTTATTTATGCCAGTTTCCATAGGTTTCATGCTGCCCAGGGCGCCCCCCTGCGCCCTACACCTTGCAGTGCCTGTGTATGTGTGGGCAACATGGCGCGCTGCGCTCCCGCCAGCCGCGCGGTATCTTTAGCCGTCACTTTCTTGATTGAAGATCTGTCTTCTAACACTCACCTGTCTTCTGACTTCTGGCTCTGTGAGGGGGGTGACGGCATGCTGTGGGAGTGAGCATCTAGGCACGGCTAGCGTTCAGTTCCCTTCAGGAGCTAATGGTGTCCTGTCAGCCAGAAGCAGAGACATGAAACTCTTTAGGAAGTTGGTTCCTACTTCTGTCCCCTCAGTCCCACGAAGCAGGGAGACTGTTGCCAGCAGTTCTCCCTGAAAATAAAAAACCTAACATAAGTCTTTTCAGAGAAACTCAGTAGAGCTCCTCAGTGTGCATCCAGTCTGCCTGGGCACATTTCTAAAACTGAGGTCTGGAGGAGGGGCATAGAGGGAGGAGCCAGTTCACACCCATTGAAAAGTCTTAAGAGTGCCCATGGCTCCTGCGGAACCGTCTATACCCCATGGTCATGAAGTGGACCCCAGCATCCTCTAGGACGTATGAGAAAGGGGGGACTACAGCACGTGCAGGAGGAATACGTGTTTGCATGCGGCTGAATCGCTCTCTCAAGGGTACACGCAATGGGGGGTTAGGGAAAGTTGGCAGCACAATTAGGGCGATAACGCGCAAAGCTACATTCATTCTAAGATCGCGAGCAATGGTGGTCATTCCGAGTTGTTCGCTATTTTTTTCGTTCGCACAAGGTATGTGCAAAATTGCGAACATGGGGGGTCATTCCGAGTTGTTCGCTCGGTAAAAATCTTCGCATCGCAGCGATTTTCCGCTTAATGCGCATGCGCAATGTCCGCACTGCGACTGCGCCAAGTAAATTTGCTATGCACTTAGGAATTTTACTCACGGCATTTTCATCGTTCTGGCGATCGTAATGTGATTGACAGGAAATGGGTGTTACTGGGCGGAAACAGGCCGTTTTATGGGCGTGTGGGAAAAAACGCTACCGTTTCCGGAAAAAACGCAGGAGTGGCTGGAGAAACGGGGGAGTGTCTGGGCGAACGCTGGGTGTGTTTGTGACGTCAAACCAGGAACAACAAGCACTGAAATGATCGCAGATGCCGAGTAAGTCTGAAGCTACTCAGAAACTGCTACGAGGTGTGTAATCGCAATATTCACTCCCAGCGGCTTAGCATAAGCAAATCTGCTAAAATTCACTTGCGAGCGAACAACTCGGAATGACCCCCATGTTGCAAAATAGCGAATATCCGCCTCCAACGTATTTTTGCTAATTCGTCCGCAGTATTACACAAAGTGGGCGTATGCCAAATGACATCGCAGCAATGCGAAACCATCGCATTAACACAAACCTCATCGTAAAAATACTAAGTTTTCGTAGATTTACACATTCTTCTTAAAAGTGCACACGCTTTTGCGGAAAAACGCACAACAATGTATTTTTTTTTCTATTAAGTGAAATTACACCTTTCAATTTAAAGTCCACAAGCCCTCCTCAATTACGAATCCAATTAGTGTAATGAATGATAATGTTCATGACCAATTAAGTCTTCAAAAAATACCTGAAGAACACTTTGTTGGCATAATTGGCCATCAACATTTAAATGTTTAAATTATAAATATAGATGTTTTAAATGTGCCTGGTTTAAGTTTTTTTTTTTTTTGGTGTAGAGGTGTTGTTTGTGAATGAAGGTGTTTCCATGTTTATTTAGACAATAACCTCCTAACTGTATTTTTGTTTTCTTTTTAAATCTTACGTTAGATGTGTGAAATGTTTAAGGTAATCAATTTCTGTAAGCCAATCTGCTGTTCCTTTATTGCATTAACAAACACAACACCCGCTTAACTTGAAATATCTTGGTTTTATTGTTTGTCAATATATATATTTTTTTTTAAACAGAAAAATAAAATGTTTACAAAAAAAAATCAGGCAAATTTTTGGAGCTGGTCAATACTCCTCAGTAAGCCATGCAGGTGTTGGCGCATGGTGGCCAGAATGCCCACAAAAGTTGTGGGATCTCCAACTGCAACATTTGAAATTAAGAGGCAACATAAACATTACTAACTTACTCACATTACCTATTATACAAGCAAGGCACAAAGCACACTTTAATGCAGGCATGTCCAAACTGCGGCCCTCCAGCTGTTTGTGAAACTACATATACCAGCATGCCTTGACACAGTTTTGGGGTCAGAGAATGCAAAAGCTGTGTCAGGGCATGCTGGGATGTGTAGTTTCTCAACAGCTGGAGGGCCGCAGTTTGGACAGGCCTGCTTTAATGGCAAAGTGACTACATCATGGCTGTTTTAAGGATAAATCAGTAGCAGAACAACACACAAGCCTGCTCAGCAATGTTTTTGTTTTGTTTTTTGTTTTTTTAGAAAGTGTACCACACCATGGGGTACATTTACTACTATGGGAGTTCTATTTAAGATGGGACGTTGAGCATAGCAACGAATCAAATTCTACATATTATCTTGTAGAAGGGGTCAAAAAAATTACAAGTATAATCTTATTGGTTACTATGGGCAACATCCCATCTTAAAGAGAACTACCATCTTAGTAAATGTAACACCATGTTGGCACTCATTCACATCTGGAGTGAAGCCAACTTATCTTTTTTGGGGTTGGCCCTGCATCATCACACTGCATATCAACATCTTCAGAAGGACAACATATCCTAGCATGCCCACACTCCCTGAAAGCCTGCCTTACTAAATAAGGTCAAACAGGTTTTGAAAAATCAAATAAGCATTTTGTGAGTGTAACTTTCACAACACAAATCATTGTGTCGTTAGGCTGGCTAACAAAGTGAAGCATGCGAGTTGAAAGTGCAAATATTAGGAATACCCAGGCACAAGTGTAAAAGACCAACAACATACTAAACTCCACTCAGGTCTAACTGTTTCACTGACAACCTAGCACATATAAACCCTGTTGTCCTGGCAACCCTGTCGACCTAATGAGTGTCAACCTAGAGTGGACAGACAAAACATTGCACACATAGACACTGTACATCTAATGATACTCACATAAATGTAAAAGCAACATCTAGACCATGAAGAAGAACACAAACATTTTTCCTTGGGCCAAGATTGCCCACAGTACAACACTGCATGTTTTGTAATTGTAAGTGTAAGTAGGTAACCAATACATTTTAAATGTTTAAAAACTTACTCTCATCTGCCACATGAGGACTCCCCGGAATCTCCGCAGGGGCTTCTTCTGCCCATTCACTGGGTGGGGAAGGCGGCTGGATGGGGGAAGGCGGCTGGTTGGGGGAAGGAGGCTGGATGGGGGAAGGAGGCTGGATGGGGGAAGGAGGAGGGATTAGGGAAGGAGGAGGGATTGGGGACCTGCTTTCAGAGGGTGGGTCTGATTGAGAGGGGGAGGGGGGCGGAGAGGGTGTTTGGGCAACAGAGGGGGAGGGGGCCAGAGAGGGGGTCTGGGAAAGAGAGGGGGAGGTGGCCAGAGTGGTTGTTTGGCCGCCTTCAGAGGGGGAGGGGGACAGAGATGGGTTTTGCGACAGAAGGGGAGGGGGGCTGAGAAGGGGACTGGGAAGGAGAGGGGGATTGGGCGACAGAAGGGGAGGGGGGCTGAGAAGGGGACTGGGAAGGAGAAGGGGATTGGGCGACAGATGGGGAGGGGGGCTGAGAAAGGGACTGGGAAGGAGAGGGGGATTGGTCAACAGAAGGGGCTTGGTCAGGGCTCCCAGCAGCAGCAGCTTGCCGTTGTGGTCGTCCCAGAATGACATATGTAATATTTAGGTTGTAGCATGAAATATTTTAACAACAGCATTTTTCTATTACACTGTTCTGTCCCATGTTAAAGACACAGGAGTAACATTAATGGGTTTTTCTAATTTAAAAACTGGTGATGTTGGCCATAGCAACCAATCAGATTATACGTAACATTTATTAAGCTGCTTCTAGAATCTAATAGATTGAATCTGATTGGTTGCTATAGGCAACATCACCAGTTCTAAAAACCTCCCACCTTATTAAAATTACCCCACTGAGCAAGTTATTGGGTTCAGTTGACAGCCTGTGTAGCAACTCTGTACAACATGCACTTTTTCAGAAGCACCTTGCTACACAGTCAGTACTGCTTGCCCTAACCACACACACTGTGTCATGTTTATTCTACAATAGTTCATTGTCAGTGTGCAAATTTTCACACTATCACTTAGTGAAAATATGCAAAGTTTATGCTAATAATCTCAGTGTTATTTAATGTAATAAACTTTCTGCGCCTACGTATATCCCGGATTTGTTGGCGGAGTTCCGCTAACAGGTCCGGCATGCGCCTGCGGAGGTCGCCTCTCAAGTTGTATGATGGTCCTCCTGCTGCGGACGCGGGCTCTCAATAAGCGGCGGACCTCCGCGTAGGCCTCGCCCTTTACCCTATTTGGGACAAAGGGCCCTGCGCGGCCTACGCGGCAGTCCATCACCACTACCAGGACGCGCAGCTCGCGGCGCGTGAAAGCTGCTGCGCGCATCATGGCAATGGCGTTTTCCATATATGGGCTTATATTTATAGTGTGTGGTGGCATGTGATTAGTTGGAAATGTATGGTGTCATCTGTAATAAACTTTATTGATATGTGTACATTGATGTGCAGGACAGTTTGTACAGTTCTCATGGGCGGAGATTCGCACCCGCGGACACACACACACACACACACACACACACACACACACACACACACACACATCATTCAGATATGGCTTCAAATCATAAACATATTAGTCTTCATATATATATATATAAAAAAAAACATTTTTTAAAATTAAAACCATTGTATACAACAATCTTACACAACATACATGAAAAGGAGAACATTACATAAAAAAACTGTACTGAAACAATAAAAAATACTCTCAAAACTCACTCAGAAATGTGCTCAGTCAGAAATGTCCACCTCGCTTCCGGAATTTTCAGCATACACCCACACACATACAGGCTGCATGCAGGGCGTTTATATAGCCAGTGCAACAATTACTGGACCAATTTGCATAATATACACCTGCGCGGATTTCCGCACCAGAAACCACACGCAGCTATAAATAGATAAACACTTGTGCATACACACATGCCACCAGCAACATGGCTACTCGTGAGCAGACGGCAGCAGAGATGGACGAGGTGCAGAAGCAGATGGCAGCTTTAGCACATAGAAGCTTAGCACTGCGGAGGCAGATGCTTGACTTTGCCAATGCTGAGTTAGAAATAGCAGGACCCAGTACTATACAAACTCCTTCTTCTGATACCCAGGAGTTAGGAGTGAAGTTCGAAGACGGTAAGTGTATATTGCCAGTCCATTTTCTGTGCCAAGTATTCTTAAAAAGTTACTTAGATGTGATGTTGCCTATAGCAACCAAATGCATAACATGTGTACTATATATTAAAGCAGGATTTCATCATTTAACACTACCTTGCCCCTATTTTTCACCACATATGTAGTTGGGACGACTTCAAATCCCGCCTGAAGGGCAAGAGGTCTGCGGAGTGGAATGCCTCGACGGCAACAGGGGGAGGTCCTGCTGCCACTGTGGAATACACAGATCTTGAGGAGATAGCGATGGACTGTGTGAGCTACGAGGAGGGGGTTGGGGTGTCTTATATGGACACGGACCTGCCTGAAATACTCCATGCACATGACTTGCCAGGTAAGTTTACACACATATTTGTATTGTTAAATTTATTTGGATACAAAAGTCTCATATTTTTTTTCTACTCTTTTTCCACTCATTCTTCTATTTGCTTTGCACATAACACAGCACAGGGGGGTGAGCAGGTAGAGTCACAGGAGGGTTATGTGGCTGAGGTGGAGGGACCTAGTGAGTCTGGCACTGTGGGACTACAAATCCCACCCATCCAGATTCCAACTGGCCCCCCCCCCCACCCAACCCTCTGCTATCCCGAAAATCCTGACTGAAATAGCCAGGTATGGTGAGAGCCTGAATGCTTTTCAGGACAGGATGCTCCGGGAGGTAAGCCAGATACCTGTCCGGCTCACTGAGCACAGAACCAGTGTGGAGCAAGGTGTAGCTCAACTCTGCCAAGGTCTGGCAGAGATCAGGCAGGGCCAAGATCAACTCGCCTCCTCCTTCCAAGAACTTGCCAATTCGATTCGGCAAGGGCTCCAGGACATCGCTGTCTCCCTTGCCCACAGTGGCAGAGAGCCAGCCACATCGGCTCCCTCCCCTCTCCCTGCCCAGGATGAACATCCCACTGGGCAGGGCCCTCGAAGGTCGCTCCGCAGACCAAGCCAAGAAGAACTACATCAGGCGGGGGAAAAAAAGAGAAAGTGATGTCTCTCCAGATTGGCAGCACCCATGTTTTACATGTTGCCTCAATGTATTTTTTTATTTTGGCTTGTGTGGCCAGAATGTAGAACTCCCTCAAAGTGAAAGGTTTTCTTTAAATTGTAGCCTGTGAGTTATTTGTGCCTACATCTGAGCCATCTTCCTCTTCCTAGCGTGCTGTGTATGTTTGTGTTTGTGTGTTTGTTCCGGAATCTACCTCAGTTCCCCTAAAAGTTTAGTCTGGCTGGGGGTTCACTTACTTAATTGAAAACATCATATTTTGTCAGAAGATGGGGTTACCATAGTACTGGGTTCTGCTATGTGCATTTGGCCAATGCCATCTGCTTGCTGCTATGTCCATCTCTGTATGTGATGCTCATTTGTAGCCATGTTGTGTTGGTGATTTTGTTCTTTTTTTGAAGTGAAAAAAAAATTACTTTACAATTGTTTGTGTGTTTTATTAAAGGTTATGCACTCAGGAAAACTGTGCCCTGTAAACTTGAACATGGCATATTGACATTTGTGGAACAAGGGAACAATCAGAATATTAAGACAAACATTGCATAATGTAATTTTAAATCTGTATGCCTTGCACAACACTTAATTGGCCATATAACCCCCCCCCCAAAAAAAAACCAACAAAAAAAAGCAACAACTTGGGTTACTAGGGGCAACATGCCATAGTATTAGATATGGACACATATTCCCCCCAAAAAACCAACACAAACATATTAAGTCACATTAAATGTAGGCTGCATTATGGTGCTCATGTTATTTGGTATGTACAAAGGAATATGTCTATGTCGAGACGATTTAGCTGATGTAGTTTATAAGTTTGTTTAGTCACATTTGAGATTATTAAACAAATAATTAAAACATGCATTTAACATCAATTAATTTTTATTTGTCCAAAAAATACAGTGCATTATTTGTGAGTGTGTCATATTTATTTGTGGTAACAATACAAATATTAAGTGGCCATATAATTGCTGTTTGTATTATTTTGTAAGAGCAGTGTTTGGCGAGTAAATGCTCAACAGGTGAATTCAGTTGCTAATTAATTGCTAATTAGAGCAGACACACACTTGTAACAGTACTTCGCAAGTGCTGAGTAGCTGCAGACTTACTCTTCGGCTGCGTCAAGATAGCGAACATTTGATATGTACTTTTAACATAGGATACGCATTTTTGCCAAAAACACGCCTACTGCTGGATGCATACTCCCACACTAGCCGCCCACTTTCACGCCCATTTCGTAGGATTGCGAAGCCGGGCCTCTGCCACGCCTCCGTCACTCCCTGTTTTCGTTTGTGTATTACGAGCTGATTTTCTTATAGGAATTCTGCACAAGTGTCGTATCGCTAGCTTTGCGCATGCGTATTTCCGCTTTTGCGCTTGCGCAGTTTGAGATTTTTTGCCGTTTGCGATGATCTGCTGCGAACAACTCGGAATGAGGGCCCATGTGCTTAATAGTAAGGCCAGTGAGGTGCAAGTTAGCTAACATTAGCAACGGTAAGTAAGGCTTCTGAGGCACAGACGAGAGCAATGCAGGCGCAAGCGCACAGGCTAGCCGCCGGATCACTAGTTTCAGAGGACGATGCATCCTGATAAAGGTTGAAAGAACAGCGGCATTTGGCAAGGGTAGCGGCGCTAAGAAGTGAGGGTCGGCATATAGGCCGGGCGCAGCATGATGTCTGGATGGTTTAAGGCACCAAATGCAGGAAGGACCTCTTGCCGATAGGTATTCCGGGCACGTGCCTCTCGCAGTTATGGCAGATAGGTGGCATGGGCCTCTCACATACATATAAGTGGCTTGTGGCTTGGGCCTGTCACAGGCACCTGAATCCTTAGGGGTCAGAGAGCATGCAAAAGAATTGGGTGAAGGCCCTGAAGGGAATCCACGGATTAGGGAACCACTGCTAACATCACTCTTCTCCCTCAGAAAGCTACCCCCCTTCCCCGCAGCAGCATGTCTTGCTGGGAGTGATAGTTCCGCAGGCTTCCCCAGGAGTTGCCCCCCCTCTCTTCCTGTGAAAGCAGGGAATTCCTTTGATCACCAGCCATATGGCTGTTGAAGGGACTCTTGCTTCCCTCACCTCAAATAGGATTTATGGCAGGCAGGCAGGGGTCCTTTTTGTTGGTCAGAGTGTCATGGCAATGGTATATTGGTGCGGCAACAGTGCATGGCACGAGTGCAGGCCAGTTAAGTCCGGGGCAAGGCCGAACAGGCGGCAGGGCAGCTCGACACAATGTTGTTTCGCCATGGCGAAAACTAACGAGGTAAGATCAGGTCACTTGAGCCAGCCATCGGTGAGCGGTCACAGCCACTGGAGGAAGTTCAATTCAGCACAGTGTGTGAGCCGTGAAGTGCATAGGTTTGCACAAGAGGCGGAAAGATTTGGGGTAGTAGCACAGGGTGGGGCTTCGGTCCCCGGGTTAACGGGGACCTCGTGTGGCAGGGAGGGAGCGTTACATAAGGCATGAAAGTAGGGGATTGTCAGAATGCCTCACATAGTCACCAATAGGTGGCCGCACGCCTGGTTCCAGCAATAATACGGCATGGGCCATACAGATTGCGTGCCAGGTGAGGGTGCCGTGCGGATGGTAGCTGGTCCCAAAATAGTAGGGGGCGTGGGTGCGTGCCCCCAAGGTGGGGACTTGCATGCCGCAGGTGGTACCAAAATTGTAGGGGGCATGGCCACGTACCCCCAAGGTGGGGACGGGCATGCCCCAGGTGGTACAACGTTGGAAGAGCCTTTGCGCACCGCTCTCCTTTCCTTACCCTGCGATTGGTTTGGTTGTGATTTATGTGTGTAATAAATAAAGCTGTGACCGATTTCAATTGCCCAAAGTAAAGTGGTCTCGGCTCAGTTATTTGGTTGGTCAAGTCGGGGTGCCGGTAAGTTGGCCTCTCCATTCTTACCTCTTTTCTACCTCATCTCATCTGCCAGCCAGCACTCCTATCCGCTCTTGTACCCTCTCCCCTGCCTCAGCATGCTGCGGGGTGCACCTCCTAAGCGCCGTAGAAATGGGGAGACGTCTCTGACGCTCCCACGGTTTACGGCCTAGCTGCAGTCCAAAAGCGGAACCTCAATTTTGGAGCTTCCCCGATTCGGACTTCCGGAGCCGGGAAATCCCTCCCGCAGTGCTGCCCGGCGGCCCAGGCTTACTGCACACACCTCCAGTGGGACCTCTGGCACACCCCTGAGACCGTGGGCCGCAGGAACCGCTGGGCCCTTCACATAGAAGCTGGGTGAGTGCACTGTGGAGCTCAGCCCATCTGAGTGTTAGAGATAGCAGATGGCCATTTTGGATCCTGGCACAGAGACCCGGACTTAGGCAGGACCTGGACTGAGGCTCTCTACCTGAGTTACCCTTCACCACTTATTCTCATTACCTCACTCTGCTGGGACTATTACAATATTATACTGTGCTGCATGATTTATCCTGCAGTCTATATCCTTGGTATATGTGATTCTGTGATGAAGCGTCATGCTGCAGTGAGTGAGTGATGTGACACACTGCCTTACATGTCCATCCAGGGTCTGTCTGCTCAGCACATTCTATTGCAGTAGAACAGACATTATTCCATCTCCTTCAATCATCTGCCGCTGAAGCTAATTGTTACCTGCCTGAACGTTTTCATTCTAGTGTTCTCTCGCTCTCTGCTATTATGCCGCCTAAGAAGTCTAAGGGGCCATTACCCCCACCTGTTTCTTTTCCAAGTCAGATATTGCCGCGATCCTCACCCATGGCCCCCGGGGTACTGGCCTCCACCTCCGCTGCTAGTCCTGGCCAGCTGGAGAAGACTCATTTGCTCTCTGTACCAGGAATTTACCCTAACTCTACTGATCCTTTAACGGTAAAGACTCTCTGTTAAGTCTTAGCGGCTTTTAAGTCAGATTTATCTCAAGATTTAACTGCTGCTATCCGTGAGGTTAAAGTAGAGCTGACCACTATTGGAGACAGAACTAATCATTTCGAATGCAAAATGGAAGAATTTGTCACCTCACACAATGCCCTTATACATTCCCATGACCACCAGCAGGCCGAAATGGAAGCGTTCAAGGATAAAATAGATATAGAGGGCAGGAATAATATTAAAATATGTGGGATCCTGACTCTGTGTCTAAATCAGAATTACTGGATTATGCAACGTCCTTGTTCCGTAAGCTTCTACCAAAGGCAGATGTTAAGGACCTACTGACTGACCGGATCCACCATCTTCCCAGACCGAGGTCCTCGTCATCTCCCTTCCCTAAAGACACTCTACTTAGAGTCCACTTTTTCACTATCAAGGAAAGTCTCTTACGTGCCGTTTGGGATGCGGAGGACTCTGACGTCTTGGGAGACTTGCAACTTTTCCCAGACTTCTCTGCCTACACTATCTCCAAGCGGAGACTATTAGCTGCTGTCACTGCTGCCCTGCGAGCTCACGATATACGATACAGGTGGGGAATTCCAGTGAAACTGATTATTACCTATGACAACTCCTCGTACGTCGTCTCTGAGCTAGATGCTGGAGTGAAGTTGCTCGCGGACTGGGATATTTCAGTGAAACTTCCAGCAGACCCTGTCCGATGTACTCCGCCTCAACCTGAATGGTCTACTACTTGACTTTCTACCTGATTGATATCCATACTACTATATTTATGTTCAGTTAGATTACCTTCTTTTTTTCTGCTGGATATCTTTCGGAGACAGTCGAAACATCTTGGTCGAGTTCCGTAAGTTACTGTGTTGGTTCTACCTGTATTTATTTCTTGTATATTGTCAGTGTCTTCAATGTTTTCACTAATTCTCGCTTAATTTCTGATAATATTTCAATGTTTATTTTTTGGGGGTTTTTATTTTATGTGCTGATTCATGCTGATAATTTAAATTTGTTTATATTTGAATTAGCTACCATTATTATCTATTCCTTCACACATTTTTGTGAAGGTTGTTTATGTCCAGATTGACCCTGGGTGGAATGTTGTTGCCACCCACACCACCTACTCTACTGTATTTTTTCCCCTACAGTAGCAATGCAGATCCAATACGCTGGATATTTTTTTTTTTTTGGGGGGGGGTTCTCTCTTGTGCCCCCTTTTTTTCCTTTTTCTTCTTTTCTCTTTTTGCCTCTTTTTTGCTATCCCTGCTGTTTTTCCTGATTGCCTTCACCCCCCCTCCACTCCCTGGGATATTGGTTTATTCGCTATTTGCTGTTTACTATACGATGGTTAGACTTTTTCTCTAAATGTTAAAGGTTTAAATTCTCCCCATAAGCGCATACTAGCTTTGTCCTCTTTTTATAAACAAACGGCGGACATTGTGGCCCTCCAGGAAACTAATTTCTCTTCTTTAGCCCCCCGATATTGAAAGATCAAAGATTCCCAACAGGTTACTTCGCCAACGGCCCTTTTAAAAGAAATGGGATAGCTGTTTTAACACGCAATTCTGTATCTTTTATTTTGCATTCACAAATTGCTGATAAGTCAGGCCGTTATCTTATTCTCACGTGGTTACTAGAGGATAAACTTGTTACTATTGTGTCCCTTTATGCCCCCAACTCAACCAAGTTGCTTTTCTAAGGAAGCTCTGTTTATTAATCCAGAAGGTCCAAGCTGGTTCGTTAATTCTCTTAGGAGACTTTAATTTAGTAGTTGTTCTGAATTTTGATAGGACACCTACACCTGCTTCAGCCTCCTCCAAATCGCGCATAGGTCCCTCCCTGGCATTTCGCAATCTCCTCACGGAATTTGATTTGTATGATGTGTGGAGGATCCAGAACCCAACGGAAAGGGACTATATGTTCTTCTCTCCGGTTCATAATTCCTATTCCCGTATAGACCTTATTCTTTGCGATAAATGGACCCTCCAACATTCTGGTTCTCTAGATATTCTACCCATATCTTGGTCGGACCACGCCCCTTTGCTTTGGAGATGGCATATCTCCAATACTCACATCCCCCCTAGACCATGGCACCTCTCTCCACATTTATTAACTGACCCTTTAGCAAGGAAAATTATATCTGACTCCATCTCTGTATATTTTGAAACAAATTCCCCTTCTGACACTTCAATTTTAAACTTCTGATGCACTTTTAAAGTGGTAACTAGAGAAGCGGCTATTAAAGCTGGAGCGAAATATGCAACAACTGGCCAATTTAGAAACCAAACTCAAAGATCTTGAAGATCAGAAAAAATCTCACCCTACCAGAGCTCTACGGAACAAATTCTCAGATGTTCATAGTCAACTACAAAAATTCCTCATGGTTAAAACACAAGCTGCTTTTAATAGACTGCGCCAGAAATTTTATTTGATAGGTAACAGACCAGGGAAGATGCATGCACGTAAACCACGCGCCCAACAAGCTCGGAATAGAATTAAACATATTCTCTCCCCGCCAGGATCTAAATGAGCAAATCCTCTTGATATAGCTAATCAATTCGCGAATTACTATGCCCAATTATACAATCTAAGTTCTGATTTGTCTTCTCCACAACCCACTTCTGCAACTGTACAATATTTTCTCTCTTCTGTTCATCTCCCTACTCTCACTGCTTCTCAGCTGGATACTTTGAATGCTCCCTGGTCTGCACATGAAATAGAAATGGTAATTACATCTTTTCCTAAAAACAAAGCCCCGGGGCCCGATGGCTTCAGTAATGATTTTTACGTCTTCTTCAACACTGTACCTCTACTTTGACATCCCTATTCAATGAGGTAAGGCGAGTGGGTTCCTTCCCACCAGAAATGCTGGAAGCACAAATAGTTGCAATTCCCAAACCAGGGAAGGACCCAACTAAATGTTCTAATTATCGCCTGATCGCCCTGTTGAATGGGGATGTCAACATTTATGCTAAACTGATAGCATCCCGTATTAATGCTTACCTGCCCTCCCTGATACATCCAGACCAAGTCGGGTTCGAGCCCGGCAGGCAAGCCTCAGACAATACCCAAAGGGTTTTTAATTTGCTTGACTCTCTTTCTGATGGAGAAGGATTTCTATTGCTTTATCTTGATGCTGAGAAAGCATTTGATAGGTTGAACTGGCTGTGTATGTTCACAGTTTTGACTACAATGGGTTTCTGTGATCAAATTCTGACCTCTATTTTAGCATTGTACAGCTCCATTACAGCTAGGGTATTTAGTAATGGCTTTCTGTCGGACACGTTCCCTATCTCTCTAATGGCACATGTCAAGGGTGCCCTCTCTCCCCCTTAATTTTTGTGCTTGTAATGGAGCCTTTAGCGGCTAAAATTAGATTTGAGGGAAACTTTCCAGGATTGATACGAGACGTGACCTCACATAAATTATGTCTCTTTGCAGATGATGTACTTCTCTTTGTCTCCCACCCTACCTCTTCCCTTCCCCACCTTCACGACATTTTAGCTAGCTTCAGTGACACTTTCTTTTTATAAAAGGAATACTACAAAGACGGACGCTCTCCCTATTAACTTACCTGACTCTCTTACAGCCACTTTGCATTCTCACTATCCTTATAACTGGAGATCTGAGTCCCTCCAATATCTTGGAAATCATATTTCCCCTTCTACTTCAGCTCTCTTTGACATAAATATACCTCCTCTTCTTGTAGCTCTTCGGTCTCTCACGTCTTCTTGGACGTCGAATGAAATCTCATGGCTGGGTAGATTAGCAGCGTTTAAAATTACTTTATTGCCCAAGCTTATGTATCTCTTTCGAACTATACCATTTACATTTCCAAAACAATATATGGATAAGTGCAAACTTCTGCTTACTAAAAATATCTGGAAATCTCACCCTCCTAAGTTAGCCCGTAATAGGATAATCTTACCTAAAAATCGCGGCGGTCTCTTACTCCCGGATTTAAATCTTTAGCAGGAAGCTTGTCTCTTTAGCGTCTCTTAAATACTGGAGGTGTCCTTCCTCTACTTCTACATGGGTACCCATTGAAAAACTGTCTGCTCCGACTATCCCCTAGATGACCTTTTGCGTACACCTAAGCACCTGAGGACACTCCAACTATCCTTACTTCCTTCTACAGCTTCTTCTTTACGGGTATGGGACAGTTTAACTTCTAAACTTCCAGGTTACACTTTTCCATACACTGCTCTTTCTTTAAATGCAATTGTTAAATTAATTCCTAATTTAAAACTCTCACCTTGGACCTCTTGCCAGATCCAAACCCTAGGCGATACTCTTGATGGAGGTGTCTTATTAAAATTTTCCCAACTGCAAGAACGATTTTCACTCCCTTCTATAGAACTGTATCGTTATCTTCAAATTAGACATTGGTTTAACAGTCTACCCAAACCTAAGCACTCTCCCTGTCCTGTAACTCAGTCCATTTTATCACGTATGTCATTAACCTCCTCTTCGAGGGAGATTTCCTTCTGGTATAATGTGCTTATTCAGATGGTTCCTTCCCAGAAGTCTAATGCGCAGCTCCGATGAGGAAAGGATCTGGATATTTTGATGTCTGATGCACAGTGGGGACTTATATATGATTTGTTTTTCATATGTCTAGGTGTTTGAACCATACGGAGATGCACATTAAACTTTTTAATAGGTTATATGTGACCCCAGAGAGATTGCATACCTTTTGGCCTTCCTGCTCTAAGTTCTATTGGCAGAATTGTGGAGAAATAGGCCATTTGTTTCACGTTTTTTTGGTCCTGCCCTCGGTTGCAAGAATTCTGGCTAGGGGATTTTGAGTTAACTAATAAAGTACTAAACCTGTCCCTTAGTCCAACACCTTTATTAGCCTTTCTACATATTTACCCACTTGAGGTTCATAGATATTTACTGGGACATATTCTTATTGCCGCAAGGGCTACTGTAGCTCAGGCTTGGAAACAATCTGCCCCTCCCCTCCGACTATAAAGGTTTTTCACAAGATACACTTTCATTTCCCTATGGAAACAGAGAATATACCTTATTCTTCTTCGATCTCTTCTCCCCTTGTGAAGTGGAGGTCTTGGCACGAATACACTACTGATGGAGATGGAGCGGTATTGCACATTCTTCTAAGAATTAACCTTTACAGTTTAGTCTAAATGAAGCTTCCTCCTCTTAATGTACCTCTTTCATATATTTATACCCTTGTAATTGTATTTTGCTCTCTGGTTTTGTTGTCTTTTTTTTGTTTGTTGTTTTTCTTGAGAGATAACTAGTGGACGTTTTGTTCTCTTTGCATACTATGTCTCACTGATGTCTCCATATATTTCAATTTGTGATACTTTTTGATACTGTATCTGTGTATATCCCATTTTTCTTCCCCTGTGTTTTTCCCCCTCCCATCCCCCCTCGCTTCTTTTTTCTGTACCCCGCTGTTTGCAAATTTTTCAATAACAATTATTGAAGTTAAAAAAACAAACTAAGAAATCACATGTACATAAGTATTCACAGCCTTTGCCGTGAAGCTCAAAATTGAGCTCAGGTGCATCCTGTTTCCACTGATCATCCTTGAGATGTTCCTACAGCTTAATTGGAGTCCACCTGTGGTAAATTCAGTTGATTGGACATGATCCGGCGTTCAACCGCCATGCCGTCAAACGCAGTCGCGGTAAGTCTTGGAACAGACAGGGCCCCTGTTGCAACAGGTCCTGTCTTAGAGGAAGAGGCCATGGATCTTCTGTGAGCATCTCCTGCAGATCCGGATACCAGGCCCTTCGTGTCCAATCTGGAACAATGAGAATTGTCTGTACTCCTCTTTTTCTTATTATTCTCAACACCTTTGGGATGAGAGGAAGAGGAGGAAACACATAGACCGACTGGAACACCCATGGTGTCACTAGGGCGTCCCCAGCTAACGCCTGAGGGTCTCTTGACCTGGCGCAATACCTCTACAGCTTTTTGTTGAGGCGGGACGCCATCATGTCTATCTGGGCAGTCCCCACTGACTTGCAATCTGTGCGAAGACTTCCTGATGAAGTCCCCACTCTCCTGGATGCAGGTAGTGTCTGCTGAGGAAATCTGCTTCCCAGTTGTCCACTCCCGGAATGAACACTGCTGACAGTGCGCTTACATGATTTTCCGCCCAGCGAAGAATCCTGGTGGCTTTCGCCATTGCCATTCTGCTCCTTGTGCTGCCCCGGCGGTTTACATGAGCCACTGCGGTGATGTTGTCTGACTGGATCAGAACTGGTAAGTCGCGAAGCAAGGTCTCCGCTTGACAAAGGGCGTTGTATATGGCCCTCAGCTCCAGGACGTTGATGTGAAGACAAGTCTCTTGACTTGAGCAAAGACCCTAGAAGTTTCTTCCTTGTCTGACTGCTCCCCAACCTCGGAGGCTCACGTCCGTGGTCACCAGAACCCCGTCCTGAATGCCGAACCTGCGGCCCTCTAGAAGGTGAGCACTCTGCAGCCACCACAGGAGAGATACCCTGGCCCTGGGGGACAGTGTGATCAACTGATGCATCTGTAGATGTGACCCGGACCACTTGTCCAGTAGGTCCCATTGGAAGGTCCTCGCATGGAACCTGCCAAAGGGAATGGTCTCGTAAGATGCCACCATCTTTCCCAGGACTCGAGTGCAGTGATGCACTGACACCTGTTTTGGTTTCAATAGGTTCCTGACCAGAGTCATGAGTCCTTGAGCCTTTTCCGTTGGAAAATAATCCCTTTTCTGGTCCGTATCCAGAATCATGCCCAAGAAGATCAGACGAGTCGTAGGAACCAGCTGCGACTTCGGGATATTGAGAATCCAGCCGTGTTGCTGTAACAACTTCAGTGAAAGTGACACGCTGTTGAGTAACTGCTCTCATGATCTCGCTTTTATGAGGAGATCGTCCAAGTACGGGATAATTGTGACACCCTGCTTGCGCAGGAGCACCACCATTTCTGCCATTACCTTGGTGAAAATTCTCGGGGCCATGGAAAGCCCAAACGGCAACGTCTGAAATTGGTAATGACAATCCTGTACCGCAAATCTCAGGTACGCCTGATGAGGTGGATATATGGGAACATGAAGGTACGCATCCTTTATGTCCAGAGATACCATAAAATCCCCCCCCTTCCAGGCTGGCGATGACCGCCCTGAGCGATTCCATCTTGAACTTGTACCTTTTCAAGTATAGGTTCAGGGATTTTAAATTTAAAATGGGTCTGACCGAACCGTCCGGTTTCGGGACTACAAACAGGGTTGAGTAATATCCCCTCCCTTGTTGAAGTAGGGGAACCTTGACCACCACCTGTTGAAGATACAATTTGTGAATTACATTTACCACTATCTCCCTTTCTGGGGAAGAAGTCAGCAGGGCCGATTTGAAAAACCGGCGAGGAGGCACCTCTTCGAATTCCAGCTTGTAACCCTGAGAAACAATTTCTATTGCCCAGGGATCCACCTGTGAGTGAACCCAGATGTGGCTGAAAACTCGAAGACGTGCCCCCACTGGGGCGGACTCCCTTAGCAGAGCCCCAATGTCATGCGGTGGATTTTGTAGAGGCCGGGAAGGACTTCTGTTCCTGGGAACTAGCTGTGTTGTGCAGCTTTTTCCCTCTGCCCTTACCTCTGGCAAGAAAGAACGCACCTCGTACTCTCTTGTTTCTTGTGACCGAAAGGACTGCATTTGATAATGTGGTGCTTTCTTAGGCTGTGAGGGAATATAAGGCAAAAATTTTGATTTACCAACTGTAGCTGTGGAGACCAGGTCCGAGAAACCTTCCCCAAACAATTCCTCACCCTTGTAAGGTAAAACCTCCATATGCCTCTTTGAGTTGGCATCACCTGTCCATTGCCGGGTCCATAGGACTCGTCTAGCAGAAATCGACATAGCGTTGATTCTAGAACCCAGTAGGCCAATGTCTCTTTGAGCATCTCTCATATATAAGACAGCATCGTTAATATGACCCCGGGTCAATAAAATGGTACCCTTATCCAGGGTATCAATTTCCGTCGATAAGGTACCTATCCACGCTGCTACAGCACTACAAACTCCAGCCGACACTATTGCCGGTCTAAGTAAGGTACTAGAATGTGTGTAAATGGACTTTAAGGTAGCCTGCTGTTTGCGATCAGCAGGATCCCTGAGGGTAGCCATATCTTGGGATGGCAGCTTTACTCTTTTGGATAAGCGTGTCCACGCTTTTATTTTTTTATTTTTCCCCCCTTGGGGAAGATTCTCACCGTATCCTGTCCTTAGTCGGGAAAGGATACACCCTAAGAATCCTTTTGGGAATCTGCAGTTTCTTGTCTGGAGATTCCCAAGCCTTTTCAATAACTCGTTCATGAGATGGGGGAAAGGTTTCTTTACCCTATACATGTGTACCCTCGTGTCAGGGACAGGGAGTTTCTCTGTGATATGCAAAACATCTTTTATTACAATAATCATATATTGAATACTATTTGCCAATTCTGGCTGTAACTTTGCATCATCATAGTCGACACTGGAGTCAGAATCCGTGTCGGCGTCAGTGTCTACTATTTTGGATAGTGGGCGCTTTTGAGACCCCGGAGGTCCCTGTGACATAGGGGAAAGGCAGGGTTTGACGCCTGTACATTCCCTAGACTCAGTGCAATAAATTCACATTAGCACTAAAACATTCCACATATCCAACCAGTCAGGTGTCGGTGTTGCCGACGGTGACACCACAGTCATTAACTCCACCTCCTTCCTATGAGAGCCTTTTACCTCAGACATGCCGACACACGCGTACCGACACACCACACACTCAGGGAATCCTCTTATCTGAAGACAGTTTCCCCACAAGGCCCTTTGGAGAGACAGAGAGAGAGTATGCCAGCACACACCCAGCGCTATATGACCCAGGAAAAAAACACACAATATGTTTACCCAGATAGCGCTGTAATCTTTATTTTTGCGCCAAATTATGTGCCCCCCCTTCTTTAAAACCCTCTTTCACTGTGGATAAGCAGGGGAGAGTCCATGGAGCTTCCTCTCAGCGCTGTGCTGTGGAGAAAATGGCGCTGGTGAGTGCTGAGGAAGAAGCCCCACCCCCTCAGCGGCGGGCTTCTGTCCCGCTAAAATATATTAAAAAACTGGCGGGGGCTCTTTATATATACAGTGCCTAGCTGTATATATCTACTTTCGCCAGAAAATGAGGTTATATTGCTGCCCAGGGCGCCCCCCCTGCGCCCTGCACCCTTACAGTGACTGCCGTTTGTGTGTGCTGTGTGGGAGCAATGGCGCACAGCTTAACTGCTGTGCGTTACCTCAGTGAAGATCTGAAGTCTTCTGCCGCCTCTGAAGTCTTCTTTCTTCTCATACTCACCCGGCTTCTATCTTCCGGCTCTGTGAGGAGGACGGCGGCGCGGCTCCGGGACGAACTCCAGGGTGAGACCTGTGTTCCGACTCCCTCTGGAGCTAATGGTGTCCAGTAGCCTAAGAAGCAGAGCCTTGAAACTCACAGAAGTAGGTCTGCTTCTCTCTCCTCAGTCCCACGATGCAGGGAGTCTGTTGCCAGCAGGCTCCCTGAAAATAAAAAACCTAACAAAATACTTTCTTTCAGGAAACTCAGGAGAGCTCCCTGTAATGCACCCAGTCTCCTCTGGGCACAGTAGTAAACTGAGGTCTGGAGGAGGGGCATAGAGGGAGGAGCCAGTGCACACCCATACCTAAAGTCTTTCTTAAAGTGCCCATGTCTCCTGCGGAGCCCGTCTATCCCCATGGTCCTTACGGAGTCCCCAGCATCCTCTAGGACGTAAGAGAAATATCTGCTGCTTTGAAGGTCCCAATGATCACACTGGCCTCCATTATCCGTAAATGGAAGAAGTTCGGAACCACCAGGACTTTTCCTAGAGCTGGCTGGCCGTCTAAACTGAGCGATCAGGGGAGAAGGGCCCTAGTCAGGGAGGTAACCAAGAACCTGATGGTCACTCTGTCAGATCTACAGCATTCCTCTGTGGAGAGAGGAGAACCTTCCAGAAGGACAACCATCTCTGCAACAATCCACCAATCAGGCCTGTATGGTAGAGTGGCCAGACGGAAGCCACTCCTTAGTAAAAAGCACATGGCAGCCCACTGGAGTTGCCAAAATGCACCTGAAGGACTCTCAGACCATGAGAAACAAAATACTCTGGTCTGATGAGACAAAGATTGAACTCCTTGGCAGGAATGCAAGGCGTCATGTTTGGAGGAAACCAGGCACCGCTCATCACTAACGCTATTAATTTTCAACAACTATCTACCTCTCTGCAACCACTGCTCTCACCAATTTCTACATTCACCTCTCCAGAGACTGCTGTGTCACACCTTAACCAAACTCTAGAAACAGCACTTGATGAAGTGGCTCCAGCTACCCATCACACTCCACGTAGACTTAGATGTCAACCGTGGCACTCTAAATACACTAGACACTTACAAAAACTCTCACGTAAAGTTGAACGCCAGTGGCGTAAATCTCGTAGTTCAAGTGACTTTCTCACATATAAGACCACCTACCACTCTTATCGTAATGCTCTGGACACTGCCAAACAAACATATTTTCAATCTCTCATCTCTGCTCAAGCCTCTAACCCCAAGCGACTTTTTAATACATTTAAATCACTTCTTGTCCCTCCCTCACCTAACCCACCAGCCACTGTCAGTGCGCAAGATCTTACTTCCTATTTCAAGGACAAGATTGACAAGATCCGAAATGAAATGGTATGCTCTTCCACAGCAAGTGACCTGCTCAATTCCCTGCCTGAACCCTCTAACACCTTCTCTTCCTTTGATCCTACAAATGAAGATGAAGTATCTGCACTCTTTTCATCTGCCTACTCTAATACCTCTCCCCTTGACTCTTTACCCTCACAAATTAGTAAAGCACTGTCTACTGTGCTCATCCCAACCTTATCGAAAATCTGTAATCTCTCCCTGTCTACTGGTATCTTTCCTTCTCTATACAAGCATGCAGTGATTACTCACATTCTGAAAAAACAAAACTCTGACCCGAACTCTCTCTCTAACTACCGTCCCATCTCTCAGCTCCCATGCCCCTCCAAGCTACTTGAGAGACATGCCTACACTCGCCTCACACACTTTCTTAACTCACACAGCCTACTGGACCCACTTCAGTCAGGATTTCGTGCCCAACACTCCACAGAGACAGCACTGACTAAGGTAGTGAATGATTTGGTCACTGCTAAATCTAAAGGACATTACTCTCTACTTATTCTCCTTGATCTCTCTGCTGGTTTTGACACTGTTGACCACTCTCTTCTCATACAAACACTACAATCCAAAGGTATTCAGGACACAGCCCTTTCTTGGTTCTCATCCTACCTATCTAATCGCTCCTTCAGTGTTCGTTTCTCTGATTGATATGACCCAGGAAAAAACACAATAAATATATGTTTACCCAGTAGCGCTGTTTATATATATATATATATATATATATATATGCGCCAAATTATGTGCCCCCCCCTTCTTTAAAACCCTCTTTCACCGTGGAATAAGCAGGGGAGAGTCCGGGGAGCTTCCTCTCAGCGCTGTGCTGTGGTTGAAAATGGCGCTGGTGAGTGCTGAGGGAGAAGCCCCGCCCCCTCAGCGGCGGGCTTCTGTCCCGCTCAAATATACTAAAAACTGGCAGGGGCTCTTTATATATACAGTGCCCAGCTGTATATATATATTTTTGCCAAAGAGAGGTTCATATGCTGCTAGTGATGAGCGGGTTCGGTTTCTCGGAAACCGAACCCCCCCGAACTTCAGCCTTTTTACACGGGTCCGAGCCGCACTCGGATTCTCCCGTGTGGCTCGGGTAAACCGAGCGCGCCCGAACGTCATCATCCCGCTGTCGGATTCTCGCGAGATTCGGATTCTATATAAGCAGCCGCGCGTCGCCGCCATTTTCACACGTGCATTGAGATTGATAGGGAGAGGACGTGGCTGGCGTCCTCTCCGTTTATATAGTTATAGTAGTTAGTTGATCTGATTGCTACTGCTTAGCTTATTGTGGGGAGGATTGGGGAGCAGCTGTTAGGAGGAGTACAGTGCAGAGTTTTGCTAGTTTTTTTTAATCCGTTCTCTGCCTGAAAAAAACGCTCCATACCATATCTGTGCTCAGCCTCAGTGTGCTGCATGATATATCTGACTGTGCTGAGTGCTCACACTGCTTAATTGTGGGGGAGACTGGGGAGCAGCTATAGCAGGAGTACAGTGCACAGTTTTGCTGACAGTGACCACCAGTATACGTTTGTCTGCCTGAAAAACACTCCTGTGGTGTCTTTTTTTCTTTATACTATAAGTATAAACGCAGTCTGCTGACAGTGTCCACCAGCTCCATTATACTGTATATAGCAGTACGGTAGGCCACTGCTGTACCTACCTCTGTGTCTTCAGTCACTCGTCGTCATACATAAAGTATACTATCCATCCATCTACATTGTATACCTGTGGTGTCTTTTTTTCTTTATACTATAAACGCAGTTTGCTGACAGTGTCCACCAGGTCCATTATACTGTATATAGCAGTACGGTAGGCCACTGCTGTACCTACCTCTGTGTCTTCAGTCACTCGTCGTCATACATAAAGTATATTATCCATCCATCTACATTGTATACCTGTGGTGTCTTTTTTTCTTTATACTATAAACGCAGTCTACTGACAGTGTCCACCAGGTCCATTATACTGTATATAGCAGTACGGTAGGCCACTGCAGTACCTACCTCTGTGTCTTCAGTCACTCGTCGTCATACATAAAGTATACTATCCATCCATCTACATTGTATACCTGTGGTGTCTTTTTTTATTTATACTATAAACGCAGTCTGCTGACAGTGTCCACCAGGTCCATTATACTGTATATAGCAGTACGGTAGGCCAATATGGAGAACAAAAATGTGGAGGTTAAAAAAATAGGGAAAGATCAAGATCCACTTCCACCTCGTGCTGAAGCTGCTGCCACTATTCATGGCCGAGACGATGAAATGCCATCAACGTCGTCTGCCAAGGCCGATGCCCAATGTCATAGTACAGAGCATGTAAAATCCAAAACACAAAAGATCAGTAAAAAAATGACCCAAAAATCAAAATTAAAGCGTCTGAGGAGAAGCGTAAACTTGCCAATATGCCATTTACGACACGGAGTGGCAAGGAACGGCTGAGGCCCTGGCCTATGTTCATGGCTAGTGGTTCAGCTTCACATGAGGATGGAAGCACTCAGCCTCTCGCTAGAAAAATGAAAAGACTTAAGCTGGCAAAAGCACAGCAAAGAACTGTGCGTTCTTCGAAATCACAAATCCCCAAGGAGAGTCCAATTGTGTCGGTTGCGATGCCTGACCTTCCCAACACTGGACGGGAAGAGCTTGCACCTTCCACCATTTGCACGCCCCCTGCAAGTGCTGGAAGGAGCACCCGCAGTCCAGTTCCTGATAGTCAAATTGAAGATGTCAGTGTTGAAGTACACCAGGATGAGGATATGGGTGTTGCTGGCACTGGGGAGGAAATTGACAAGGAGGATTCTGATGGTGAGGTGGTTTGTTTAAGTCAGGCACCCGGGGAGACACCTGTTGTCGGTGGGAGGAATATGGCCATTGACATGCCTGGCCAAAATACAAAAAAAAATCAGCTCTTCGGTGTGGAATTATTTCAACAGAAATGCGGACAACAGGTATCAAGCCGTGTGTTGCCTTTGTCAAGCTGTAATAAGTAGGGGTAAGGACGTTAACCACCTCGGAACATCCTCCCTTATACGTCACCTGCAGCGCATTCATCGTAAGTCAGTGACAAGTTCAAAAACTTTGGGCGACAGCGGAAGCAGTCCACTGACCAGTAAATCCCTTCCTCTTGTAACCAAGCTCCTGCAAACCACACCACCAACTCCCTCAGTGTCAATTTCCTCCTTACCCAGGAAAGCCAATAGTCCTGCAGGCCATGTCACTGGCAAGTCTGACGAGTCCTCTCCTGCCTGGGATTCCTCCGATACATCCTTGAGTGTAACGCCTACTGCTGCTGGCGCTGCTGTTGTTGCTGCTGGGAGTCGATCGGCATCCCAGAGGGGAAGTCGGAAGACCACTTGTACTACTTCCAGTAAGCAATTGACTGTCCAACAGTCCTTTGCGAGGAAGATGAAATATCACAGCAGTCATCCTGCTGCAAAGCGGATAACTGAGACCTTGGCAGCCTGGGCGGTGAGAAACGTGGTTCCGGTATCCATCGTTACTTCAAAGCCAACTATAGACTTGATTGAGGTACTGTGTCCCCGGTACCAAATACCATCTAGGTTCCATTTCTCTAGGCAGGCGATACCGAAAATGTACACAGACCTCAGAAAAAGAGTCACCAGTGTCCTAAAAAATGCAATTGTACCCAATGTCCACTTAACCACGGACATGTGGACAAGTGGAGCAGGGCAGACTCAGGACTACATGACTGTGACAGCCCACTGGGTAGATGTATTGCCTCCCGCTGCAAGAACAGCAGCGGCGGCACCAGTAGCAGCATCTCGCAAACGCCAACTCGTTCCTAGGCAGGCTACGCTTTGTATCACTGCTTTCCAGAATACGCACACAGCTGAAAACCTCTTACGGCAACTAAGGAAGATCATCGCAGAATGGCTTACCCCAATTGGACTCTCCTGGGGATTTGTGGCATCGGACAACGCCAGCAATATTGTGCGTGCATTACATCTGGGCAAATTCCAGCACGTCCCATGTTTTGCGCATACCTTGAATTTGGTGGTGCAGAATTATTTAAAAAACGACAGGGGCGTGCAAGAGATGCTGTCGGTGGCCAGAAGAATTGCGGGCCACTTTCGGCGTACAGGCACCGCGTACAGAAGACTGGAGCACCACCAAAACCGCCTGAACCTGCCCTGCCATCATCTGAAGCAAGAGGTGGTAACAAGGTGGAATTCAACCCTCTATATGCTTCAGAGGATGGAGGAGCAGCAAAAGGCCATTCAAGCCTATACATCTGGCCACGATATAGGCAAAGGAGGTGGAATGCACCTGTCTCAAGCGCAGTGGAGAATGATTTCAACGTTGTGCAAGGTTCTGCAACCTTTTGAACTTGCCACACGTGAAGTCAGTTCAGACACTGCCAGCCTGAGTCAGGTCATTCCCCTCATCAGGCTTTTGCAGAAGAAGCTGGAGACATTGAAGGAGGAGCTAAAACAGAGCGATTCCGCTAGGCATGTGGGACTTGTGGATGGAGCCCTTCATTCGCTTAACCAGGATTCACGGGTGGTCAATCTGTTGAAATCAGAGCACTACATTTTGGCCACCGTGCTCGATCCTAGATTTAAAACCTACGTTGTATCTCTCTTTTCGGCAGACACAAGTCTGCAGGGGTTCAAAGACCTGCTGGTGAGAAAATTGTCAAGTCAAGGGGAACGTGACCCGTCAACAGCTCCTCCTTCACATTCTCCCGCAACTGGGGGTGCGAGGAAAAGTCTAAGAATTCCGAGCCCACCCGCTGGCGGTGATGCAGGGCAGTCTGGAGCGAGTGCTGACATCTGGTCCGGACTGAAGGACTTGCCAACGATTACTGACATGTCGTCTACTGTCACTGCATATGATTCTCTCACCATTGAAAGAATGGTGGAGGATTATATGAGTGACCGCATCCAAGTAGGCACGTCAGACAGTCCGTACGTATACTGGCAGAAAAAAGAGGCAATTTGGAGGCCCTTGCAGAAACTGGCTTTATTCTACCTAAGTTGCCCTCCCTCCAGTGTGTACTCCGAAAGAGTGTTTAGTGCCGCCGCTCACCTTGTCAGCAATCGGCGTACGAGGTTACTTCCAGAAAATGTGGAGAAGATGATGTTCATTAAAATGAATTATAATCAATTCCTCCGTGGAGACATTCACCAGCAGCAATTGCCTCCAGAAAGTACACGGGGACCTGAGATGGTGGATTCCAATGGGGACGAATTAATAATCTGTGAGGAGGGGGATGTACACAGTGAAAGGGGTGATGAATCGGACGATGATGATGAGGTGGACATCTTGCCTCTGTAGAGCCAGTTTGTGCAAAAACAGATTGATTGCTTTTTTTTTGGTGGGGGCCCAAACCAACCAGTCATTTCAGTCACAGTCGTGTGGCAGACCCTGTCGCTGAAATGATGGGTTCGTTGAAGTGTGCATGTCCTGTTTATACAACATAAGGGTGGGTGGGAGGGCCCAATGACAATTCCATCTTGCACCTCTTTTTTCTTTCATTTTTCTTTGCGTCATGTGCTGTTTGGGGAGTATTTTTTTGAAGGGCCATCCTGCGTGACACTGCAGTGCCACTCCTAGATGGGCAAGGTGTTTGTGTCGGCCACTTGGGTCGCTTATCTTAGTCACACAGCTACCTCATTGCGCCTCTTTTTTTCTTTGCGTCATGTGCTGTTTGGGGAGTATTTTTTTGAAGGGCCATCCTGTCTGACACTGCAGTGCCACTCCTAGATGGGCCAGGTGTTTGTGTCGGCCACTTGGGTCGCTTAGCTTAGTCACACAGCTACTTCATTGCACCTCTTTTTTTCTTTGCGTCATGTGCTGTTTGGGGAGTATTTTTTTGAAGGGCCATCCTGCGTGACACTGCAGTGCCACTCCTAGATGGGCCAGGTGTTTGTGTCGGCCACTTGGGTCGCTTATCTTAGTCACACAGCTACCTCATTGCGCCTCTTTTTTTCTTTGCGTCATGTGCTGTTTGGGGAGTATTTTTTTGAAGGGCCATCCTGTCTGACACTGCAGTGCCACTCCTAGATGGGCCAGGTGTTTGTGTCGGCCACTTGGGTCGCTTAGCTTAGTCACACAGCTACCTCGGTGCAAATTTTAGGACTAAAAATAATATTGTGAGGTGTGAGGTGTTCAGAATAGACTGAAAATGAGTGGAAATAATGTTTATTGAGGTTAATAATACTATGGGATCAAAATGACCCCCAAATTCTATGATTTAAGCTGTTTTTTAGGGTTTTTTGAAAAAAACACCCGAATCCAAAACACACACGAATCCGACAAAAAAATTTCGGTGAGGTTTTGCCAAAACGCGTTCGAACCCAAAACACGGCAGCGGAACCGAACCCAAAACCAAAACACAAAACCCGAAAAATTTCCGGTGCACATCACTATATGCTGCCCAGGGCGCCCCCCCTGCGCCCTGCACCCTTACAGTGACTGCCGTGTGTGAGGTGTATGGGAGCAATGGCGCACAGCTTCACTGCTGTGCGTTACCTCAGTGAAGATCATGAAGTCTTCTGCCGCCTCTGAAGTCTTCTTTTCTTCTCATACTCACCCGGCTTCTATCTTCCGGCTCTGCGAGGAGGACGGCGGCGCGGCTCTGGGACGGACGGCGAGGGTGAAACCTACGTACCGATCCCTCTGGAGCTAATGGTGTCCAGTAGCCTAAGAAACAGAGCCTAGCATTAAAGTAGGTCTGTTTCTCTCCCCTCAGTCCCTCGATACAGGGAGTCTGTTGCCAGCAGGCTCCCTGAAAATAAAAAACCTAACAAATATACTTTCTGACAGGAAACTCAGGAGAGCTCCCTGTAATGCACCCAGTCTCCTCTGGGCACAGTAGTAAACTGAGGTCTGGAGGAGGGGCATAGAGGGAGGAGCCAGTGCACACCCATACCTAAAGTCTTTCTTAAAGTGCCCATGTCTCCTGCGGAGCCCGTCTATCCCCATGGTCCTTACGGAGTCCCCAGCATCCTCTAGGGCGTAAGAGAAAAATAATTTATTCCATTTTGGAATAAGGCTGTAACATAACAAAATGTGGAAAAAGTGAAGCGCTGTGAATACTTTCCGGATGCACTGTATAGAGCAATGTTGTCACTGCTCTCTGGAAAATTGTATGTACACTGCATACAAGTGGAAGTAACCCTTCTTATTTTGCAAAGCATTACAGAGCTTGGTAATAGCTTTACCTGTGGTTATTGATTTGAGTAAGGAAAATGTTAGGGACTTACATTAAAACTACCTCTTACACCAGAGGTATTGAACATGTGGCCCTACAACTGCTGTGGAACTACAAATGCCAGCATGGGCTGCCACAGTTTTGCTATTATGGCATGCTAAAACTGTGTTACGTGTTGTTCCACAGCAACTGGAGGGTCGCATATTGACACTACATGGATGTGGGGAATAGCCCTAGTGCTACTGGCATTCACTGGCAATATTACCGCATTCAGATCGCAAATGCCAGATCCCACCCGGTAAAAGAAACGTGTACTTACCGGGTGGGATCCGGCATTTGCTCCCCTCTGCTGGCTTTCCGACCTGGCAATATACCGAGACGGTTGCCATAGCAGCGGGGGGGTTCGCAGCAGCAGCAGGGGCGGGGGTGGAGGCGGCGCTGGGAGATGAGCTCATCTCCTGCGCCGCCTATCCCTATGCTGTGAATGGGAGCCGTGTCGCATCGACACGGCTCCCATTCACACTGCACCTGACCCGGTATTCAACCCGGGTATAAACCTTCTTTTATACCGGGTTGAATTACCGGGTCAGGCAACCCGCTAATTCCGGTAGAGTGCTTTCACATCGCACACTGACCCTTGTCGACACGGCAATATGCCGTGTCGATACCGGGTTATTTGTGCGATGTGAAAGGGGTATATGTTAAAACCCCAGCCTCCTCAGTCCCATCAGTGGTGGTTATTAAATATATGTTTGAGTCCATTGCTGGATACAAGATAAATATAGATAATAAGAGATCCTTCAGTTCTCATTTCAAATATTTAGGGTTTTGAGTCCCTTTGGATCTAACCATATTATATTCAGCTACAGTAATTTTACTCCTTTGATAATTAACATTTCCAAATTATTTGATAATCTGTTTCCTTTTTCTTTACTCTTTGAGTAGAATAGTGATGTTAAAGACCATATTTTTTTTTCTAAACAATCCTATGCAATACAGATTTTTACCCATTTGAGTGACCAAATGCAATTACCTGCTAATTTGTTCACTTCACTTCTCCTTCAAGAGACTCCTTGCCACAGCCCTAGTGGCTTGTTGATTCAGGTTGGGGCACCTTTGGCTAGCTGTAGTTGCTGGAGTGTGAGTGAAGATGGATGGTCTAATAATGCTATTATCCACTGCTCTTTCAGACGGGTCGTCAGAGTTCCTGGCTGTGGCCATGACATTATCTGGTGAGGCTACTGGTTCCGATGACCACTAGGGTTATCACCGTTTCACGATTACTAAAGGCAGTACGGATGCCAGGTGGATTACCACTGTACTTCTGAAAAGATCACATGCTGAATAAGCAGGAAGGGAACATCTAATAACCTAAGTCACCCAGCTGAAATGATGTTACTGACACTGAGCTTACCACTAGCAAGTGGCAGATAGTCACATATAGGGGTCTTAGACCCACTTATATCCGATGGCACCATCTCCAAGTTATCTTTACTTCATCTGACTGTTCACAGTGTCCCTGAGCAAGTGTCTTTATTTTGTGCTAACTTTCTGGCAGTATGTGCACCACCATATTGGATTCTATCAGGTGACAGATCCAGCCCAACTGAATTCCAGGGAGAGTGTTTACATGATCCGGCCAGCCTATGGACACTAAGAGTGCCCTATTTAAAGCAGCTCCAGACTTACAAACATTACCAGAACAACTCATTCTCCTGCTGTGGATTCCATGGCTTCAGCTTCAGTTGCTTCTGCTTTGTTCCTGTACTCTACAAGAGTTCCTGTTGCACTAAGTGCCTGTGTTTCAGCAGAACTGTTTTCTACACATAGTGCCTGTGTGAGTTCCTGTTACACTAAGTTCCTGTGTTTCAGCAGAACTGTTTTCTACATATAGTGTCTGTGTTCCAAATAAAGACTCTGCATTTACTACAGCCTAGTTCCTTAGCTCAAGGCTTATTGCATCGTTGTGCCCACTCTGTCACAAGTACCCTAGATCACCAGTATCACTACTAGCATTCCATATGCTGAGTCTCAAGTTCCATTTCCAGGTCTGTGTACCAGTGTGTATGTTCCAGGTCTGCGTGCCTGTGTTCAGCTTGCAGGTTCTGAGTTCCTCATTCGAAGGTATAGCTCTAAATCTTGAGTTCTGGACTCTAGTTTAGGTTCTTGCTGTTCTGAGTTTCTAGTGGTTCCCAGTAGTGGTTACAGCCCTGAGTTCCTGGAATCAGGTTCCGGGGGTTTAGTTCATTACGATCAGTTCCGGTCCTTATTGCTACAGATTCCAGTTCATGCTCTGGCTCAGTTCCTGGTCTATGATCCCTTCCGTACTCCTAGTGCTACTCCGTTCCTGGTGGTTTCATGAACAGAAATGTTATCAAAACTCCCAATTTTACTTTCATCCCTAGGCTAGATCCAAAGATCCTGATATTGATCAGAAAACACTCATGTGACACAGCTGCACTTGCTCTTAATGCTGCATCCCATTCCCTCCCGGATAAACTCATCAATCTCTGCACCAGAACTTTGCCACCAAACACAGGGCCTAATTCACGTTTGTACGCAATGGACGATGTTCATACAACGGATAGATTATCAGAACACTGCACAAATTCTGCAATCGCAATGCGCATGCATCAAGGTGCTATTGCGATCCAACTCGCAATGAAGATTAAATGGGAAAGTGATTGACAAGAAGTGAGCATACAGTATGGAGGTGTTAATTCCCCATTAACACCTCCATACTGTATGCTCACTTCTTGTCCCTCCGACACCACTCAGAATCCCAACAGTCAGCATCCGGAATGTAAGTATGAGGGGGAGGGTTAGGGTTTGGAGGGGGGGGGAGGGGTGTTAGAATTAGGCACTAGGGGAAGGGTTAGGCTGCGGGAGGGGAGGGTTAGGATTAGGCTGTGGAGCTGGAGGGTTAGGGATAGGCTGCGAGTTGGGAGGGTAAGGGGCAGGCTATGAGGTAGGGTTATCATATTTACCCAAATGGGTGTGGTATACAAGTTAGACAGTTAAAAGATAGACAGTCTTTAGGTTAACACATATGGTTGACAGTCCAAAGGTCAACAGGGTCAAAAGTCTTACAGGGTCAAAAGGTCGAAAGTCAAAATGTCAAAAGTCCGACAGTCAGAAGGTCGACACAATTTTTTTTTGTACTATTATGTGTTTTGAAACATTTTTCCCCCCCAAATTTGTTGAAATTCATCCCCTCACGGGCTTGCTTCACTCGCCACGCTCTGGGCTCGGTGGCTTCGCTAGCAATTAGGTTACTAAAGGTAATAGTTTGTGACATGGATAGTAAATGGAAAATAGAAGTTGTAAAAGCATGAATACAACCCTAAAATACATGTGTCGACCTTTTCACTGTCAGACTTTTGACCCTGTCAATCTTTTGACACCCATTGTACTTTTGACTGTCAACCATATGGTGTCTACCTAATGAATGTCTATCTTTTAATTGTACACCTAGCAACCGCCTCTCTACCTAAATGTGTCAGGATTCTAACCATCGTGATGCCGCTGTCTGTATTCTGACCACTGGCATCCTGAATGTCGGGAACCCATACCCAAACCGTTTTCAGGGCGTATATCTGCTGTCAGCTGCGAGCTTGTACATGCAAAAACATGGTGCCTGCGCCACTACCGCAGTCTGCGTACCCATATGCCAGCCCTTAGACCCGATGTTCTTAATTTTTGAGTATAGGCTTCGAATGTGTACGCAATTGCGAATAAGTTTGTGATGGCTCCAGCGGGCGTATCTTTTCATATCTGGGCGGCAGCTTCCCTTGCTATAATTAGCAGCTCTGTAGCCTAGAAAATAAGATTTTACTCACCGGTAAATCTATTTCTCGTAGTCCGTAGTGGATGCTGGGAACTCCGAAAGGACCATGGGGAATAGCGGCTCCGCAGGAGACTGGGCACAACTAAAGAAAGCTTTTAGGTCACCTGGTGTGCACTGGCTCCTCCCACTATGACCCTCCTCCAAGCCTCAGTTAGGACACTGTGCCCGGACGAGCTGACATAATAAGGAAGGATTTTGAATCCCGGGTAAGACTCCTACCAGCCACACCAATCACACCGTATAACTCGTGATACTATACCCAGTTTAACAGTATGAAAACAACTGAGCCTCTCAACAGATGGCTCAACAATAACCCTTTAGTTAACAATAACTATGTACAAGTATTGCAGACAATCCGCACTTGGGATGGGCGCCCAGCATCCACTACGGACTACGAGAAATAGATTTACCGGTGAGTAAAATCTTATTTTCTCTGACGTCCTAGTGGATGCTGGGAACTCCGAAAGGACCATGGGGATTATACCAAAGCTCCGAAACGGGCGGGAGAGTGCGGATGACTCTGCAGCACCGAATGAGAGAACTCAAGGTCCTCCTCAGCCAGGGTATCAAATTTGTAGAATTTTGCAAACGTGTTTGCCCCTGACCAAGTAGCAGCTTGGCAAAGTTGTAAAGCCGAGACCCCTCGGGCAGCCGCCCAAGATGAGCCCACCTTCCTTGTGGAATGGGCTTTTACTGATTTAGGATGCGGCAGTCCAGCCGCAGAATGCGCCAGCTGAATTGTGCTACAAATCCAGCGAGCAATAGTCTGCTTAGAAGCAGGAGCACCCAGTTTGTTGGGTGCATACAGGATAAATAGCGAGTCAGTTTTCCTGACTCTAGCCGTCCTGGAAACATAAATTTTCAAGGCCCTGACTACGTCCAGTAACTTGGAATCCTCCAAGTCCCTAGTAGCCGCAGGCACCACAATAGGTTGGTTCAAGTGAAAAGCTGATACCACCTTAGGGAGAAACTGAGGACGAGTCCTCAATTCCGCCCTATCCATATGGAAAATCAGATAAGGGCTTTTACATGACAAAGCTGCCAATTCTGACACACGCCTGGCTGAAGCCAAGGCCAATAACATGACCACTTTCCACGTGAGATATTTTAGATCCACGGTTTTAAGTTGCTCAAACCAATGTGATTTTAAGAAACTCAACACCACGTTGAGATCCCAAGGTGCCACTGGAGGCACAAACGGGGGCTGAATATGCAGCACTCCTTTCACAAACGTCTGAACTTCAGGTAGTGAAGCTAGTTCTTTCTGGAAGAAAATCGACAGAGCCGAGATCTGTACCTTAATGGAGCCTAATTTCAGGCCCATAGTCACTCCTGCTTGTAGGAAATGCAGAAATCGACCTAGTTGAAATTCCTCTGTTGGGGCCTTTTTGGCCTCACACCAGGCAACATATTTCCGCCATATGCGGTGATAATGCTTTGCAGTTACATCTTTCCTGGCTTTAATCAGCGTAGGAATGACTTCCTCCAGAATGCCCTTTTCCTTCAGGATCCGGCGTTCAACCGCCATGCCGTCAAACGCAGCCGCGGTAAGTCTTGGAACAGACAGGGCCCCTGCTGCAGCAGGTCCTGTCTGAGCGGCAGAGGCCATGGGTCCTCTGAGATCATCTCTTGAAGTTCCGGGTACCATGCTCGTCTTGGCCAATCCGGAACCACGAGTATTGTTCTTACTCCTCGTTTTCTTATTATTCTCAGTACCCTTGGTATGAGAGGCAGAGGAGGGAACACATAAACTGACTGGTACACCCACGGTGTCACTAGAGCGTCCACAGCTATCGCCTGAGGGTCCCTTGACCTGGCGCAATATCTCTCTAGTTTTTTGTTTAGGCGGGACGCCATCATGTCCACCTGTGGTCGTTCCCATCGATTTACAATCAGCGTGAAGACTTCTGGATGAAGTCCCCAATCTCCCGGGTGGAGGTCGTGCCTGCTGAGAAAGTCTGCTTCCCAGTTGTCCACTCCCGGAATGAACACTGCTGACAGTGCTAGTACGTGAATTTCCGCCCATCGGAGAATCCTTGTGGCTTCTGCCATTGCCATCCTGCTTCTTGTGCCGCCCTGTCGATTTACATGGGCGACTGCCGTGATGTTGTCTGACTGGATCAGTACCGGCTGGTGTAGAAGCAGGGATTTTGCCTGACTTAGGGCATTGTAAATGGCCCTTAGTTCCAGAATATTTATGTGTAGGGAAGTCTCCTGACTCGACCATAGTCCTTGGAAGTTTCTTCCCTGTGTGACTGCCCCCCAGCCTCGAAGGCTGGCATCCGTGGTCACCAGGACCCAGTCCTGTATGCCGAATCTGCGGCCCTCTAGAAGATGAGCACTCTGCAGCCACCACAGCAGAGACACCCTGGTTCTTGGAGACATGGTTATTAGGCGATGCATCTGAAGATGCGATCCGGACCATTGGTCCAACAGGTCCCACTGAAAGATTCTGGCATGGAACCTGCCGAAAGGAATTGCTTCGTAAGAAGCCACCATCTTTCCCAGGACCCGCGTGCAGTGATGCACCAATACCTGTTTTGGTTTCAGGAGGTCTCTGACTAGAGATGACAGCTCCTTGGCTTTCTCCTCCGGGAGAAACACTTTTTTCTGGACTGTATCCAGAATCATACCCAGGAACAGTAGACGTGTCGTCGGAACCAGCTGTGATTTTGGAATATTCAGAATCCAACCGTGCTGGTGTAGCACCTCCTGAGATAGTGCTACTCCCACCAATAACTGCTCCTTGGACCTCGCCTTTATTAGGAGATAGTCCAAGTACGGGATAATTAAAACTCCCTTTCTTCGAAGGAGTATCATCATTTCCGCCATTACCTTGGTAAACACCCTCGGTGCCGTGGAGAGTCCAAACGGCAGCGTCTGGAATTGGTAATGGCAATCATGTACCACAAATCTGAGGTACTCCTGGTGAGGATAGTAAATGGGGACATGCAGGTAAGCATCCTTGATGTCCAGGGATACCATGTAATCCCCCTCGTCCAGGCTTGCAATAACCGCCCTGAGAGATTCCATCTTGAACTTGAATTTTTTTATGTATGTGTTCAAGGATTTCAAATTTAAAATGGGTCTCACCGAACCGTCCGGTTTCGGTACCACAAACAGTGTGGAATAGTAACCCCGTCCTTGTTGAAGTAGGGGCACCTTGATTATCACCTGCTGGGAATACAGCTTGTGAATTGCCGCTAGCACAGCCTCCCTGTCTGAAGGAGTAATCGGCAAGGCAGATTTTAGGAACCGGTGGGGTGGAGACGCCTCGAATTCCAGTTTGTACCCTTGAGATACTATTTGCAGGATCCAGGGATCCACCTGTGAGCGAGCCCACTGATCGCTGAAATTTTTGAGGCGGCCCCCCACCGTACCTGGCTCCGCCTGTGGAGCCCCACCGTCATGCGGCGGACTTGACAGAAGCGGGGGAGGACTTTTGCTCCTGGGAACCTGCTGTTTGTTGCAGCCTTTTTCCCCTACCTCTGCCTCTGGACAGAAAGGACCCGCCTTTTCCACGCCTGTTTTTCTGAGTCCGAAAGGACTGTACCTGATAAAACGGCGCCTTTTTAGGCTGTGAGGGAACATGGGGTAAAAATGCTGACTTCCCAGCAGTTGCTGTGGAAACTAGGTCTGAGAGACCATCCCCAAATAACTCCTCACCCTTATAAGGCAAAACTTCCATGTGCCTTTTTGAATCTGCATCCCCTGTCCACTGGCGAGTCCATAAGCCTCTCCTAGCAGAAATGGACAATGCACTTATTTTAGATGCCAGCCGGCAGATCTCCCTCTGTGCATCTCTCATGTATAAGACTGAGTCTTTTATATGCTCTATGGTTAGCAGAATAGTGTCCCTGTCTAGGGTGTCAATATTTTCTGACAGGGAATCTGACCACGCAGCGGCAGCACTGCACATCCATGCTGACGCAATAGCTGGTCTAAGTATAATGCCTGAGTGTGTATATACAGACTTCAGGATCGCCTCCTGCTTTCTATCAGCAGGTTCCTTGAGGGCGGCCGTATCCGGAGACGGTAGTGCCACCTTTTTAGACAAACGTGTGAGCGCTTTATCCACCCTAGGGGGTGTCTCCCAACGTGACCTATCCTCTGGCGGGAAAGGGAACGCCATTAGTAACTTCTTAGAGATTACCAATCTTTTATCAGGGAAAGCCCACGCTTCTTCACACACTTCATTTAATTCTTCTGATGGGGGAAAAACTACGGGTAGTTTTTTCTCCCCAAACATAATACCCTTTTTAGTGGTACCTGGGTTTATATCAGAAATTTGTAACACCTCTTTCATTGCTTCAATCATGCAACGAATGGCCTTAGTGGACATTAGACTAGACTCATCGTCGTCGACACTGGTGTCAGTATCCGTGTCGACATCCGCGTCTGCCATCTGAGGTAGCGGGCGTTTTAGAGCCCCCGATGGCCTTTGAGACGCCTGGACAGGCACGAGCTGAGAAGCCGGCTGTCCCGCATTTGGCATGTCGTCAAATTTTTTGTGTAAGGAGTCGACACGTGCACGCAATTCCTTCCATAAGTCCATCCACTCAGGTGTCTGCCCCGCAGGGGGTGACATCCCTTCTATAGGCATCTGCTCCGCCTCCACATCATTATCCTCATCAAACATGTCGACACAGCCGTACCGACACACCGCACACACACAGGGAATGCTCTAACAGAGGACAGGACCCACAAAAGCCCTTTGGGGAGACAGAGTGAGAGTATGCCAGCACACACCAGAGCGCTATATAATGCAGGGACTAACTGAATTATGTCCCCTATAGCTGCTGTTATATATACTGCGCCTAAATTTAGTGCCCCCCCTCTCTTTTTTACCCTTTTCTGTAGTGTAGACTGCAGGGGAGAGCCAGGGAGCTTCCTTCCAGCGGAGCTGTGAGGGAGAAATGGCGCCAGTGTGCTGAAGGAGATAGCTCCGCCCCTTTTTCGCGGACTATTCTCCCGCTTTTTTATGGATTCTGGCAGGGGTAATTATCACATATATAGCCTCTGGGGCTATATATTGTGGTATTTTTGCCAGCCAAGGTGTTTTTATTGCTGCTCAGGGCCCCCCCCCCTAGCGCCCTGCACCCTCAGTGACCGGAGTGTGAAGTGTGTATGAGGAGCAATGGCGCACAGCTGCAGTGCTGTGCGCTACCTTGGTAAAGACTGATGTCTTCTGCCGCCGATTTTCCGGACCTCTTCTTGCTTCTGGCTCTGTAAGGGGGACGGCGGCGCGGCTCCGGGACCGAACACCAAGGCCAGTTCCATGCGGTCGATCCCTCTGGAGCTAATGGTGTCCAGTAGCCTAAGAAGCCCAAGCTAGCTGCAAGCAGGTAGGTTCGCTTCTTCTCCCCTTAGTCCCTCGCTGCAGTGAGCCTGTTGCCAGCAGGTCTCACTGTAAAATAAAAAACCTAATTATATACTTTCTTTTTAGAAGCTCAGGAGAGCCCCTAGTGTGCATCCAACCTCGGCTGGGCACAAAATCTAACTGAGGCTTGGAGGAGGGTCATAGTGGGAGGAGCCAGTGCACACCAGGTGACCTAAAAGCTTTCTTTAGTTGTGTCCAGTCTCCTGCGGAGCCGCTATTCCCCATGGTCCTTTCGGAGTTCCCAGCATCCACTAGGACGTCAGAGAAAACTGCAATTGCATTTGCGCATAAACATGAATTAAGCCCACATTTTGACTCCCCTTCTCCTTTACCCCATCCAACACTGGGGTCTATTTACTAAGCCTTGGATGGAGATAAAGTGGGCGGAGATAAAGTACCACCAATCACCTCCTAACTGTCATATTTCAAACCCAGTCTGTGACATGGCAGTTAGAAGCTGATTGGCTGGTCATTTATCATTAGATCACATATAGGAACAATATTTTATGTGTACTTACAGACTGTTATACAGGTTGAGTATCCCTTATCCAAAATGCTTGGGACCAGAGGTATTTTGGATGTGGGATTTTTCCGTAGTTTGGAATAATTGCATACCATAATGAGATATCATGGTGATTGGACCTAAGTCTAAGCACAGAATGCATTTATGTTTCATATACACCTTATACACACAGCCTGAAGGTAATTTTAGCCAATATTTTTTATAATTTTGTACATTAAACAAAGTGTGTCTACAATACATTCACACAATTCATTTATGTTTCACATACACCTTATACACACAGCCTGAAGGTCATTTAATACAATATTTTTAATAACTTTGTGTATTAAACAAAGTTTGTGTACATTGAGTCATCAGAAAACAAAGATTTCACTATCTCACTCTCACTCAAAAAAGTCCGTATTTCGGAATATTTGGATATGGGATACTCAACCTGTACTAAATATTAGACAAATTACCCCCTGCATATATTCTAACTGAATAGTACTAGCAACATATTTTGCTATTATATCATTATGGATGTGTTATGTTTGCAAGTACCCTTGCATTCATCTTAATTATGTATTATTTTAATTTGTTATTAGCAAAAAATAGATTAACTTTAACATCATCTTCTGCTACCATATTCATTACATTGTTATTTACGGGTCTATTTACTAAGCCTTGAACAGAGATAAAGTGGATGGAGATAAAGTACCAGCCAACCGGCTTCTAACTGCCATGTCACAGGCTATGTTTGAAAAATGACAGTTAGGAACTGATTTGCTGGTACTTTATCTCCGTGCACTTTATCTCCATCTAAGGCTTAGTAAATAGACCCCTTAGCTCCTTAATAGGCTGTGAAATAGCATACAAAGGCATGTAGGTATTCTGATGGCATATATATATAAGGTCAGGGGCATAGCCAGAACTTTGTGGGCCCCATAGCAACATTTTGAAGGGCCTCTGTCACAGTGCTTCTAGAGAGAAACTTCTCTGCAGCAGATGTTCATTTTATGTCCCATAGTAGTGTCCTAGTTCATCTACTGAACCGTAGCAGTGCCTTAGTTAATGTTATGCTCCATAGTAGTGTCCTAGTTCACATTATGCAACACAGTACCCCCAATTCACATTACGAGTGTCCCCAGTTCATATTATGCCACAATTTAGTGCTTCCACTTAATATTGTGCCACATTATAGTGCCCCAGTTTATATTTTGTAACATTGTCATGCCCTCCAGTTCATTATATACCACATTACTAAGAGCAGGTCCAGGAGTATAATTAGATATATTGCAGACCCCAAAGCACAAGTTTGTAAGGGCCCATATCTATCACCCAATGGTAAAAATTTTATTAGCACATGTAACTGTGACAGGGAAGTTGGCCCCTTTCAGCTCTGGGCCCCATAGCAGCTGCACTCCCTGCACCTATGGTAGCTACACCCTTGTATATAACACATGTAACTATGACAGGGAAGGTGGCCACTCTCAGCTCTGGGCCCCATAGCAGCTGTATCCCCTGCACCTATGGTAGCTACGCACTGTATATAAGACATGTAACTGTGACAAGGGAAGGTGGCGCCTCTCAGCTCTGGGCCGCATAGCAGCTGCACTCCCTGCACCTATGGTAGCTACACCCTTGTATAACACATGTAACTGTGACATGGAAGGTGGCGCCTCTCAGCTCTGGGCCCCATAGCAGCTGCACTCCCTGCACCTATGGTAGCTATACCCTTGTATATAACACATATAACTATGACAGGGAAGGTGGCCCCTCTCAGCTCTGGGCCCCAAAGCAGCTGTACCCCCTGCACCTATGGTAGCTACATGCTGTATATAAGACATGTAACTGTGACATGGGAAGGTGGCCCCTCTCAGCTCTGGGCCCCATAGCAGCTGCACTCCCTGCACCTATGGCAGCTACGCCCTTCTATAAGGTGCATATAGATCAAAGGGCATATAAATGGGCATGCGCAGACCTGAAATCTGGGAAAGAAAATGAGGCAGACTGGCCATTTGGCACTGCTGACATTTGCCAGAAGGGCAGATGGCCCGATGGGTTGGTTCATCCACCTGAAGGTCTGGCTGAGCAGCTCATCCTCCAGGCAGTCTTCTTGGCTGGCATGCTGAGATGGAGTACTGCTTGGCCACATGCCCATGACTTGTGGCAAGCTCCCATAATGCGTAGTCATGCTCCTATAATGCGTTGTCAAGCTCCTTTTTCCTGTGTGAATGCCAGGGCCAGTTCTTGTCCCCAGTCTGTCCCTGCCTACTGCAGTTTTGACCACACCCCCTCATCACACGCTCTGTACAGGAATTTAAAAATAATATTGTGGTAACCCTAGTGACATCAGACTGGGGGGGGAAGCTGTGACTTGCGTAGTGTTGCAAGTGTGGTTGTCTTGTGTGTGATTTGCATAATCTTTGCCTCAGACCCACTGGGCACCAAGGGAGGTTGGGGCACCAACATCATTCTCATCGTCATGTCTTCCCTAGTACCCTGGGCAGGTCGGGAGAGAGCTGCATACTCGCCTGGGAGGACATCCTGAAGTTTAGCAGAGTAGACAGTTATGGTTTAGAGTGTTGAGTATATCATGTTTGAATACTAATTGTAGGAATGTTAAACAGGGCTAGCTGGCATTGGGGGATGCTATTTTGGCAGATCTATGGATGCCCATGGATGTGGATAAAATTTCTGCATTTTAGTATACAGTTACATAGAGTCCTTCATGCATTGATACATGAACAAAACTCGAAGAATGTGATGTTTTTGACACACACACTGGCTATTGAAGCTGTGCAGGGGTTAATCAAGGCGTATACCTGTTTCTTTTCTGCTGAGTGGACTGTGTTGAACACTCAGCAAATCCATCCTGTGACTCACTGATGTGGTCACTGTCTTTTCCTGTCCCATGAAAATCTGCTATGTGCACTCATAGCTTTAAAAGGGTCAGTTGAGGCTGTGGGACACTGCCCTTTTATGCTGGGCGTTCTTTATATACTCAGTTGTGTATGAGATGCATGCATGAAATATCATAGCATAAGGTTAATCTTATATTGTATGTAATATTTATATATTGACAGAAATATCTGTGGTTAAACACAATGGAGGTCATTTACGTAGTGTAAAAACGGATTTAGGTTCACTGTGCACCTTGCTTTCACAACAATGTATACAATTTAACCAAGGTCCATACAGTTGTACAAAAAGATAACTTGGCAGAGTGAGTAGTACAGAGTAGTAGAAACATAAAGGCCCATACACACTTGGCGAATTTGAGCTGAAAGCAGGTCACTTTTGGTGTGTTGAGCTGCTTTCAGCTCAAAGCCGCACAGTGTGTATGCACAAGCGATGAGCGGTGAGCGCTGATGCACGCTCCCACTTCATCGCTGGCGGCCGCCGTTCATCTACTGGTATTACCAGTAGATGAACGGCAGGGTGAGCGGCTTTCCATAGCGTCCTGCTATGGAAAGCCGCTCACCCCCGCTGACATCGCTGGGCAGGGGGGAAAAGCACTCAGTGTGTAGCCCAGCGATGTCAGCGCCCAGTGTGTATGCACCTTAAGTGTGCCTGGCTTTGTGGAACAGAGTGGAAACAAGCAAAATTATTGGAATTAGTTGAAGGAATGCTGAGGGCCCATTATAAGAAGTCTTTCTTGCTGTACAAAGTGAGGTAATTTCGACTCTGAAAATATAATTTTCTAGTTGTACAGAGCTGATAGTTTTCAGGTCTTGACCTGTTTTTTTAAATAGGATGCATTGGTGCTTTCAGGACTGTAATGTGTGTAAAGGCTTGCCTGCATAGGTACCCCACTACATAGAAATGAGCAGTGCATATTCTTAGGATGTGCCCGGCTCCCAGTTTCCATCTCCAGTACTCCGCTAGGGTTTATTCTCAAGTACGTTGGGGACGAGGGACGGCACCAAAGCACCTCTGCAACATGTTATTACACTACGGGCCTGATTCAGAGATGTACATAAATGCATTTGCAGCTGCCAATTTGTACACGGCAGCCACGCGAATATATGCTAATGTCGCAGACTCTAGGAATGGGCTAGAGGCGCCCATAATCAGCGTTTCTGACCTTCAAAGTTCCCTGACAGTCAACCAATTTGTAAATAAATCATCACTGCGACCATCGCTGCAAGACCACAGTACATGCGCAGTGTTACTTATATGCATGCGCAGTTGCAAAGAATCGCTCCGCTGCGTACCACACCGACATTGTGGCTCAGAAGATCATTTCCTTCCCCAGTATTAGCATGTAACATTAATCACCAAAATGACCACATGCAAAAAAGCCAGAAATTCTGTTATGCTCATAAGGTTAAACCAAGCATCATTTCAGGAGAAATGGAGAAAACAATAATGGTACTCAGGCCTTATTCAGTAAGGATCGGAGATGCGATGCGTTCGCATTCTCCCAATCCGCTGGTCACTGCACGCATGCAGGACCCGTTCTGCACGTGCACCGGGCAGCAAATGCAATCACATTGCATTGATGTGAACGCCGCTGTCTGATTGATAGGCAGAAGCGTTCACGGGGCGTAATGCGGCACCGTGGGCCATTTTAGGGGGGCGCGTAGGCAGTGGGCTACCCTAAATCAGTGATGCAATCTCAATTGAATTGCCATCGCATCGCTGGCTGCCATTAGCATGTTGGGTGGTCTTGACATGTGCTGGGCGGACCCCAGCATGCGAGTGATAGCAGTTGCAGTTTTGCTATTTTTGCAAAACTGCAACTGAAGCTGAATAGGGTCCTAAAAGTGACGTAATAAAGTTTACAAGGGTGGACTTACAGTAAATGTGATGCTTACACTTTTTCAAAGTGCACTTTTGTATAGTTGTCTGCACACTTATAGGGCCCGATTCAAACCTGATCGCTGATTTGTGTTTTCGCACAGCGGGCAATTATCGAACTGCTGCGCATGAGTATGCACCACAATGTGCACGTGTGTCGCCAAAGAGCGACATGCTGGTGCGAAAATTTTGATCGCACAGCCATTCGCAAGCTGATAGACAGGAAGAGGGCATTTGTGGGTAGAAACAGACCATTTTCTGTCAGGAAAAACACAGACGTGCCCAAGCATTTTCTGGGAGGGTGTGTGACGTCAGCTCCGGACCCGATCAGCCTTTTCTTTTCACACTGTAGGAGTAAGTCCTGGACTGCACACATTGGAAAAACAATTCGACGGTGATTTGTGAACAGATTTGCAGCTGTCCGCTGACTGGGGGACATTTTTGCACGACGTACACAATGCGATCGCACACTTGCACAGGGTGAATTTACATTCCCCCTTAGGCAGCGACTATCAGATCACAGGACAACAAAATCACAGCACAGTGAACAGGTCTGAATCAGGCCCATAGGCTGAGAAGATCAGCGCTTTTCCGAGTGAGGAGCAGAGGGGCCGATTCAGACCCAAATCGGGCGTTCATAACAAACTGCGCATGTGTATGCACCGCAATGCGCAGGCATGTCGCACGGCTGCAAAGCGGCTCAGTGATGGGTTTGTGCGACGAATCCATTCGCACAGGCGATCGCAAGGAGACTGACAGGAAGAGGGCATTTGTGGGTGACCGCTTTCAGGGAGTGGTTGGAAAAATGCAGGCGTGTCCATGCGTTTGCAGGGAGGGTTCCTGACATCAAATCCGGCCCCGGACAGGCTGATATGATCGCAGCGGCTGAGTAAATCCCGGGCTGCGAAGAGACTGCACAAAATCAGTTTTTTGCAGCTCTGCTACACATGCGATTGCACACTTGCACAGTTAAAATACACTCCCCCTGTAGGCGGCGACTATCCAATCGCAGAGCTGCAAAAATCGCTGCCCAGCGTTCAGGTCTGAATAACCCCCAGAGGCATACAGCATAGTGCACCCTGGGTGTGCACAGATGCATCTGTGGTGCGTATCATGTAGTCCACTGTATTCTACAGTATAAATCATTCATCTAATATTCTACACTTTCTGATTGGAATCAGGCATTCCATATATTAACAAGTTACACATACTCTATATGAGTCACAAAGTGGTCTGTGGGAAGAGATGACTAAGCCTTCCTTATTTGTGTATGTGTGTTTGTGCATAGAAATATATCAGTAGTTCCCAAACTGTGTGCTGCAAGGTTCTTGCAGGGGTGCCTCAGGTCACTGGTCCAGGACCAAATCAAATTATTTATGGTCAAAGTGATAAGCAAAACCAGTTATAGTGGCTGCCAATCATAAAACATGGACAATCAGAAGCACGACTGTACACCACCACATAACAGACCCTAAGGATGGCATGTAGGCACAATGTACTTAATTTTTTTTTTTTTTACAAATAGATGAATAATAAACTTTGATCTTAGGGATGCCGTAATAAACATGCTAATACTCTATGGTGCTGTGATTCAAGAAAGTTTGGGAACCACTGTATTATATAGATACAATATCATATGCCCCCCAACAAGTATTTTGGAACTATAAATTCACCAATATTCAACATGACGGATTTATGTTTCAGCAGCTTTTGAAATTATGGGCCTAATTCAGTAAGGATTGCAAATTCTGCTAATTAGCAGAATTTGCAATCCTTTGGATCGCATGCTGGGGGCCGCCCATCGTTGGGCAAGGCCGCCCAGCATGCTAACCAGCGCCTCACCTCATTCAACAAGCAGAAATTGCGAAGGCATCGCAATTTCTGCTTGCTAGCAGAAACTGAGAAAGCCTCCCGTCAACGCAGCTTAGCTGCACCCGCAGGAGGCCCGCTGCCATGTTCTCGATCGCGGCGGCTGCGTGTGACGTCACGCAGCCGTCGTGATCACGCCCCCGACACGCCCCCCGTTTGGCCGTCTCTGCCCCCCATTCGCGCCACTCTGCCCCCACAACGCTCTGTCTCCACCATGGAAACAGAGCATTACCGTCCCCCCCCCCCCCCCCCTCCCGTCTCTGCATCATTGGCAGGCAGAGGCGATCGCATTTTGTTTTGCGCCCCCCCACCCTCCCCCCCGCGCAGAAAGTGTGGGCACATGCGCAGGACGGGCGCTGCGCATGCGCCCACGGGGCGATTATAATAATTCCAGTAGGATTGGGATTTGCGATCCAACCTAAATAAGCCTCTATATACATTAAAAATGCACAATGCTTTTTTTTTTTTTTAAAGTATAAAAAATGGGTTACAATACATTGTTACAGAAATCCAGAATTGTGACTATTAACCTCATTCCGAGTCTTGTATCTTCCTCCCCTCGTTCTAGCTGGATGAGATGAGACTGGATTCTGATTGGGGAAGTACAGTAGTTTCAGAGTGCATTCACGAACTGTGAAAATAACAATACACAATGCTCAATGCAATCGCATTACAGTTAATGGCTAGCTGCAGCTAGTGATAAGTACCCAAGCAAATAGTACCTTATGGTAGCTTATGGAAATATAAATGTATTTATTTTTAAAGACTACACTTTATAATATATATATGCAAGTGCCCCATCCTCATTTGTGTAAATCAATACCCAATATATTTTAGAGACTGTGCATCCAAAGCTGTATGCATCTATGTTGGAACACCATTGGGATGCATGCGCAGTGCAACTCAGATGTGTGTGTATATGAAAAACTTTGCTAAACTGTGTCCGACATCACCAATGTGACCTACTCAAAATCGGGCTCACATTCTCAGTTCTCAACTAAAAAAACAAACGGATAGCGACAATATACACATGTGCAATGCAATATATCAAAGCTCAGGACCAAGAATAGTGTTTTAGGTTAACTCTGAATAATGCCCTGTATTATCATTATTATGTGAAAGGACAAACTATTGGCAAAATATGCAAACCCCACATGTAAGCTTCATCTATCATTCCCATTATTAATATTAATGATTTATACCTTCAAACCCAATGACTTCCAGTGGCAAACGTAGGATTTGCATGGGAGGGTTTCCAAAACTGGGTGGAGCCAAGCACGAGGGTGGGGACTGAGGTTACCCAGTATATACTGGGTCCGTAAAACTAGTGTGTCTGTGTATATATATATATATATATATATATACACACACATATATATAAAATCTATGTGAAAGTTTGTGATAGAGTAGGACTTGCGGTGAAATGGGGTCCCGTGGAGTGGGCCGCAAGCTTACATGCATTGTACAATTCATAAACCAAAACCCCATTGTTTATTTAGATGTATATTAAAGCATTAAGGTGAATGAAGCTGCTTAGGAGAGCGCTGGGTTTTCTGTTTGGTATATTTGAGTTTGGTGGTCACAGCCCACTGCACCCCAACCCCTGGGAATGGCGAGTGCAGTGGTTCCTCGTGTTTGTTTGTATAACAGGGTTAATTTTTAATTGGCCCATTTGTGACCATATTTCTCTCTCTTGCACCCCTAAGCTCATTTACCTTTAACCTGGATCAGCTGCTATTTAGGTGTGTTGGTGACTGTCTCACTTTGAAAGCCAGTAGTTTGTTGGCAGGTGAGCTGTAAACCAGGTAAGCACACTTGTGTAGTTGTGTTATTTGTGTTGGTGACTGTCTTACCTTTTAAAAGCCATAAGTGTGGCAGGTAAGCTTTAAACTAGATAAGCACATTTTCCTCTATGAGACAGCAGTTGCCAGGTTTCTATAAAATCTATGTGAAAGTTTGTGATAGAGTAGGACTTGCGGTGAAATGAGGTCCCGTGGAGTGGGCCGCAAGATTACATGCATTGTACAATTCATAAACCAAAACCCTATTGTTTATTTAGATGTATATTAAAGCATTAAGGTGAATGAAGCTGCTTAGGAGAGTGCTGGGTTTTCTGTTTGGCACATATATATATATATATATATATATATTTATATATAGACAAACGATACTGGTGGCACTCAGAATGAAATAACAGACGACAACCAAACTGGTTCCAGTCGACGTTTCGGGGACTGCTCCCCTTTATCAAGACACAACCAGTACCAATGAAAACAACCTGTATAAATACATAACAGTAACTCACCAAACACCAATCGCGCCATTGTCCGCGCCCCCCCGACGCTGCGGTGATGACATCACCCACACGATCCCGTGTGAGGAATCCCCGTCAGCTGTGTGAGGCGCGCAGTCCTACAGTGCAGTGTATATCGGGTGCCTAGCAACGATCCCAAGGAGGCCTAGCTGGCGCTCACTTCCGCTCCTACGGCCCGGCGTCATGACGTCAGAGGCTCCATGGCCGTGGGCGGGGGGAGGCCCAGGATCACCCATTGGAATAGGTTGCTAGGCAACCGCACAACACCGAGCGAATGGCTTGATCTAGTGTAGACACAAGTGAAAAAAACAAAACATAAACACAATGCAAGTGAAAAACTGAGGACATGGATATGTCTGTGAACCTAAGGTCCACATATTAAAGATATAAGACATCCGAAGCACAAAGCTCTAAGTCCGTCCCATTCTATAATTGCATATAGACATAAACACTAGTAAATCAAGCTAGCAATGTCTAAATATTTAAATTAGTCAATGAAAAAAGGACAAAATCCTGACTTAGACACATAGTACATGCAATACCCATGCCAGATCGAGAAATATGCTCTATCCGACCAAGTAGTGCAGATACTATTAATGTAACAATACCCAATTAAACTGCATGATAGTTTAAACCAAAACAGAAGTTAAAATTTATAAAAAGCAATTGTAGGTTAAGGCTTCATTCAATCCATATGGTTGAACTGTTTGAAGTATGGATCCACCATGCCTCTTTCTGGAGGAGAGTCCTTCCTCTGTCACCTCCCCTCCTATTAGCTGGAACATGGTCAATCATACGATAAAGTATGGTGGCCAATGAATGACCAAAGTTCTTAAAGTGTCTGGCTACTGGTAAATCGCTCCCCTTACCTTCTAAGGCTGCACGAATACTTGATCTATGCAAAGCAATTTGTTCCTTAAACTGCCGTATACTCTTACCTACGTATAACTGGCCGCAAGGACATTTAATATAATATACTATAAACTTGCTAGTGCATGTCAATGCATGCCTAATCATTTTCCTCTATGAGACAGCAGTTGCCAGGTTTCTATAAAATCTATGTGAAAGTTTGTGATAGAGTAGGACTTGCGATGAAATGGGGTCCCGTGGAGTGGGCCGCAAGCTTACATGCATTGTACAATTCATAAACCAAAACCCCATTGTTTATTTAGATGTATATTAAAGCATTAAGGTGAATGAAGCTGCTTAGGAGAGTGCTGGGTTTTCTGTTTGGCACACACACATATATATATATATATATATATATATATATATATATATACACACACACACACACATACACATAGCATATTAAACATGCATACATATATATATATATATATATATATACACATACATGCAGTACATGTATATATTTACGCATGTATATATATCATGTGTGTGTGTGTGTGTGTTTATATGTATGTATATACATGTATGCACATGGATATATATGTACTATAATTAAAATAAAGTAAACCTTTATTAAGCACTTACAAGTGCCACCAGGAAGACAGCAGACTGCAGAGGATGCTAGACAGCCATTAATAATACTCATGCAGCAAATAAATAAAAAAAATATATATATTTTTTTCGGTGGAAGGGGGGTTTCTGGGTGCTCGGAAACCCCCCCTGCGTGCGCCACTGACTTCCACACACAAAACCTTTCTCAGTGACAGTGCTGTGCACACCATACTATAACGTACCCCATGCAGTGTACCAGTACAGATGTCCTCGGCAAAGACCATTACTTTGATCCATAAACAATTTAGGCAGCATGCAGATGGGTGTGGATTATAAGATCAACAATAAATAGGCCCACAGTCAATAGTTTGACATCGAATAGTCAACATGCATTAGGTTGAAAGGGTCAAAAGGTCGACATGGTCAAAAGGACGACATGGAAAAAATAGACACTAGAAAAGGTCAACAGGTACAAAAGGTTGACATGGAAATGGTCAAAACAAAAAATAGGATTTTACTTACCGGTAAATCTATTTCTCGTAGTCCGTAGAGGATGCTGGGGACTCCGTAAGGACCATGGGGAATAGACGGGCTCCGCAGGAGATAGGGCACTTTAAGAAAGCTTTGGATTCTGGGTGTGCACTGGCTCCTCCCTCTATGTCCCTCCTCCAGACCTCAGTTAGAGAAACTGTGCCCAGAGGAGATGAACAGTACGAGGAAAGGATTTATGTAACCTAAGGGCGAGATTCATACCAGCCACACCAATCACACCAATCACACCTTATAACTTGTGATAAACTACCCAGTTAACAGTATGAACAAGTAACATAGCCTCGGTTCAAGACCGACCAACTTATGTAAGCAATAACTATATACAAGTCTTGCAGAAGAAGTCCGCACTTGGGACGGGCGCCCAGCATCCTCTACGGACTACGAGAAATAGATTTACCGGTAAGTAAAATCCTATTTTCTCTAACGTCCTAGAGGATGCTGGGGACTCCGTAAGGACCATGGGGATTATACCAAAGCTCCCAAACGGGCGGGAGAGTGCGAATGACTCTGCAGCACCGATTGAACAAACAGGAGGTCCTCCTCAGCCAGGGTATCAAACTTATAGAACTTTGCAAAGGTGTTTGACCCCGACCAAGTAGCAGCTCGGCACAGTTGTAGTGCCGAGACCCCTCGGGCAGCCGCCCAAGAAGAGCCCACCTTCCTAGTGGAATGGGCCTTAACCGATTTAGGCAATGGCAATCCTGCCATAGAATGCGCCTGCTGAATCGTGTTACAGAATACACAGAGCTTCAGTCTTCCTGATCCTAACTGTTCTGGTCACGTAAATCTTCAAAGCCCTGACCACATCCAGAGACTCGGAGTCCTCCAAGTCCCGTGTAGCCAAAGGCACGACAATAGGTTGGTTTATATGAAAAGATGAGACCACCTTGGACAGAAATTGAGGACGAGTCCTCAACTCTGCCCTATCCACGTGAAAAATCAGGTATGGGCTTTTATATGATAAAGCCGCTAATTCCGAAACATGCCTTGCAGAAGCTAAGGCCAACAACATGACCACTTTCCAAGTGAGGTATTTCAACTCCACTGTTTTGAGTGGTTCAAACCAAGGAGACTTGAGGAAACTTAATACCACGTTAAGATCCCAAGGCGCCACCGGAGGTACAAAGGGAGGCTGAATATGCAGCACTCCCTTCACAAAAGTCTGTACTTCAGGAAGAGAAGCCAATTCTTTTTGAAAGAAAATGGGTAAGGCCGAAATCTGGACCTTTATGGACCCTAAATTTAGGCCCAAATTCACTCCCGTTTGAAGGAAGTGAAGCAGACGGCCCAAATGGAACTCCTCCGTAGGAGCAGCTCTGGCCTCACACCAAGAAACATATTTCCGCCATATACGGTGATAATGTTTAGATGTCACATCCTTCCTAGCCTTGATCAGGGTAGGATTGACCTCCTCTGGAATCCCTTTTTCAGCTAGGATCCGGCGTTCAACCGCCATGCCGTCAAACGTAGCCGCGGTAAGTCTTGGAACAGACAGGGCCCCTGCTGCAGCAGGTCCTGCCTTAGAGGAAGAGGCCACGGATCTTCTGTGAGCAACTCTTGCAGATCCGGATACCAAGTCCTCCTTGGCCAATCTGGAACAATGAGAATTGTTCTGACCCTTCTTAGTCTTATTAATCTCAACATCTTGGGTATGAGAGGCAGAGGAGGAAACACATAGACCGATCTGAACACCCATGGTGTCACCAGAGCGTCTACCGCTACCGCCTGAGGGTCTCTTGACCTGGCGCAATACCTCTTTAGCTTTTTGTAGAGACGGGACGCCATCATGTCTATTTGAGGCAGTCCCCACCGATCCACGATCTGTGTGAAGACTTCTTGATGAAGTCCCCACTCTCCCGGATGCAGGTCGTGCCTGCTGAGGAAGTCCGCCTCCCAGTTGTCCACCCCCGGGATGAACACTGCTGATAGTGCGCTTACATGGCCTTCCGCCCAGCGCAGAATCCTGGTCACCTCTGCCATGGCCACTCTGCTCCTTGTGCCGCCTTGGCGGTTTACATGAGCCACTGCCGTGATATTGTCCGACTGAATCAGAACCGGTTTGTTCTGAAGCCACTCCTCCGCCTGGCGTAGGGCGTTGTAAATGGCCCTTAACTCCAGGACATTGATGTGGAGACAAGTCTCTAGGCTTGACCAGAGACCTTGGAAATTTCTTCCCAGTGCGACAGCCCCCCAACCTCGGAGGCTCGCGTCCGTGGTCACCAGGATCCAGTCCTGAATGCCGAACCTGCGACCCTCTAGGAGGTGAGCACTGTGCAGCCACCACAGGAGAGATACCCTGGCCCTGGGAGACAGGGTGATCCGTTCCTACATATGTAGATGGGACCCGGACCATTTGTCCAATAGGTCCCATTGGAAAGTCCTCGCATGGAACCTGCCGAAGGGGATGGCCTCGTATGAAGCCACCATCTTCCCCAGAACCTTTGTGCAATGATGCACCGAAACCGTTTTTGGCTTTAAAAGGTTCCTGACCAGGGCTATGAGCTCCTGAGCCCTCTCCATCGGAAGAAAAACTCTTTTTTGGTCTGTGTCTAGAATCAGGCCCAAAAAGGTCAGACGCGTTGCAGGTACTAGCTGGGATTTCGGTAAATTGAGAATCTAGCCGTGCATCTGCAACATCTTCACGGACAGAGACACGCTGTCCAGTAACTTCTCCCGAGATCTCGCCTTTATAAGGAGATCGTCCAAGTACGGGATAATTGTGACTCCCTGCTTGCGCAGGAGCACCATCATTTCCGCCATTACCTTGGTGAAAATTCTCGGGGCCGTGGAAAGACCAAACGGCAACGTCTGAAATTGGTAGTGACAATCCTGTACTGCAAATCTCAGAAACGCCTGGTGAGGGGGGAAAATCGGAACATGAAGGTACGCATCCTTTATGTCCAGGGACACCATCCAATCCCCTCCCTCCAGGCTGGCGATGACCATTCTGAGCGATTCCATTTTGAACTTGAACCTCTTCAAGTACAGGTTCAGGGATTTTAGATTTAGAATGGGTCTGACCGAACCGTCCGGTTTCGGTACCACAAACAGGGATGAATAATAACCCTCTCCTTGCTGGAGATGAGGAACCTTGATTATCACCTGTTGAATGTACAATTTGTGAATTGCCGCTAACACTAGCTCCCTCTCTGACGGGGAAGCCGGCAGAGCCGATTTGAAAAACCGGCGAGGGGGCATGTCTTCGAATTCCAGTCTGTATCCCTGGGAAACAATCTCTATTGCCCAGGCATCCACCTGTGATTGAACCCAGACGTGGCTGAAAAGTCGAAGACGTGCCCCCACTTGATCTGACCCCCCCCCCCCCCCCCCCCGGAAAGCCCCAGCGTCATGCTGTGGACTTTGCGGAAGTAGGGGAGGACTTCTGCTCCTGGGAACTAGCTGAGTGCAGCTTTTTTCCCTTGCCTTTACCTCTAGCAACGAAGGACGATCCTCGTACCTTCTTGTTTTTATTGGAACGAAAGGACTGCATTTGATAATGTGGTACCTTCTTAGAATGCTGCGGGGGAACATAAGGTAAAAAATTCGATTTACCGGCCGTAGCAGTAGAGACTAGGTCCGAGAGGCCTTCTCCAAACAACTCCTCCCCCTTGTAAGGCAATAACTCCATATGCCGCTTTGAGTCGGCGTCTGTCGGGTCCACAAGAGCCGCCTAGCAGAAATAGACATAGCGTTTATTCTAGAGCTTAGTAAACAAATGTCTCTCTGAGCATCCCTCATATACAAGGCAGCATCTCTGATATGCTCCATGGTCATTAGAATGGTATCCCTATCTAAGGTGTCCATCTCCGTAGATAAGGAGTCTGCCCATGCCACGACAGCACTACAAACCCAGGCCGACGCCATGGCCGGCCTAACTATAGTTCCTGAATGTGTGTAAATGTGCTTCATGGTAATTTCCTGCTTGCGATCAGCAGGATCCTTGAGGGAAGCAGTATCCGGAGAAGGCAGTGCCACCTTCTTGGATAAGCGTGTCAGCGCCTTGTCTACTTTAGGCACAGATTCCCATTGTATCCGATCCTTCTGTGGAAAAGGATACGCCATGAGAATCCTTTTGGGAACATGGAGTCTCCTATCCGGAGATTCCCAAGCCTTTTCGCATAATTCGCTTAGCTCAAATGAGGACGGAAACGTGACCTCAGGCTTTTTCCCTTTATACATGTGAACCCTCGTGTCAGGGACAGGGGGTTCCTCCGTGATATGCAAAACCTCTTTTATGGCAATAATCATGTACCTAATACCTTTTGCCACCTTCGGCTGTAATTTTGCATCCTCATAGTCGACACTAGAGTCAGTATCTGTGTCAGCGACCTGGGATATGGGGCGCTTTTGAGACCCTGAAGGTCCTGGCACCACAGGGACAGGCACGGACTGGCTACCTGACTGATCCCTAGCTTCAGCCTTGTCTAATCTTTTATGCAGGAGATTTACATTTGCATTCAAGACATTCAGCATATCCACCCAGTCCGGTGTCGGCGTTGCCGACGGCGACCTGACATTCAAGCACTCCCCCTCCACATTAAGCGAGCCTTCCTCATCAAACATGTCGACACACAAGTACCGACACACTGCACACACCCAGGGAAACTTTTCCTGAAGACAGTATCCCCTGAAAGGCCCTTTGGAGAGACAGAGAGAGTATGCCAGCACACACCCCAGCGCAACAACCTGGAGACCAACACAGAATGCTTTTCCCCAGCAGCGCTGTATTATACTTTATCCGCCAATTATGTGCCCCCTCCTCTCTTTTTAAACTCCCTTCACCGTGTGTAAGCAGGGGAGAGTCCGGGGAGCTTCCTCTCAGCGTTCTGTGGAGAGAGAAATGGCGCTGGTGAGTGCTGAGGGAGAAGCCCCGCCCCCTCGGCGGCGGGCTTCTGTCCCGCTCAAAATAGTGTAAAATGGCGGGGGCTCAATTATATACATGTACAGTGCCCAGCTGTACATGTATATACCTATTTGCCATCTAAGAGGTGTTATTATTGCTGCCCAGGGCGCCCCCCCCTGCGCCCTGCACCCTTAGTGACCGGAGTGTGTGAGGTTATGTGGAGCAATGACGCACAGCTGCAGTGCTGTGCGTTACCTCTGTGAAGCTGAAGGCTTCTGCCGCCTGAGACGTCTTCTTGCTTCTGTTCTTCTGGCTCTGTGAGGAGAACGGCGGCGTGGCTCCGGGGGTGGACGCCCAGGACGAACCTGTGTTCACCCCCTCTGAAGCTAATGGTGTCCAGTAGCCGAGGAAGCAGATCCTATCAGTTAAGTAGGTCTGCCCCTCTCTCCTCAGTCCCTCGATGCAGGGAGCCTGTTGCCAGCAGAGCTCCCTGTGAAAAAGGTAAAAATCCAAACAAAAATGCTTTCTGTAGCTAAGAACTCAAGAGAGCTCCCTGCAGTGCGCCCTTCATCCTCTGGGCATAGTGTAAAACTGAGGTCTGGAGGAGGGACATAGAGGGAGGAGCCAGTGCACACCCAGAATCCAAAGCTTTCTTAAAGTGCCCTATCTCCTGCGGAGCCCGTCTATTCCCCATGGTCCTTACGGAGTCCCCAGCATCCTCTAGGACGTTAGAGAAATGTTGTTTTGTATGTTTAACCACACGTGAGCCAAATTAGTGGAAACGTACCCTTGTGGGTTCATTTCGCTTAACGCGCTTCAAGCAAGGTGCCTTGCTCCGCTACCACTGTGCTCAGCACAGGTTACTATTCCCAGTCGTAGTCCACGTGGATAATAATAGGATTTTATTTACCTACCGGTAAATCGTTTTCTCGTAGTCCGTAGAGGATGATGGGGTCCACAATAGTACCATGGGGTATAGACGGGTCCCTTGGGAGCCATGGGCACTTTAAGAGTTTAATAGTGTGGGCTGGCTCCTCCCTCTATGCCCCTCCTACCAGACCCAGTCTAGAAACTGTGCCCTAGGAGACGGACATACTTCGAGAGAAGGAAATACACAGATAGTGGTGAGATTCACACCAGCTCACACATAACAACAGAAAACCAAACAACCAGCTTGAAACAGGTCAGCAACAGCTGAATAACAGTACTTAACCAAGTAACAAGGCAGTACTTAACCAAGTAACAACTGCAGGAAAACGAAGCGCTGGGCGGGCGCCTAGCATCCTCTACGGACTAAGAGAAAAGAATTTACCGGTAGGTAATTAAAATCCTATTTTCTCTTACGTCCTAGAGGATGCTGAAGTCCACATTAGTACCATGGGGATGTACCAAAGCTCCCAGTACAGGAGGGAGAGCGCGTAGGCTCCATCAGAACCGACTTAAGGTCCTCAGAGGCCAAAGTATTGAACTTGTAGAACTTAGCAAACGTGTTCGACCCTGACCAAGTATCTGCACGGCAAAGTTGTAAAGCTGAGAAACCCCGGGCAGCCGCCCAGGAAGAACCCACTTTACGAGTAGAGTGGGCCTTAACAGATTTTGGACACAGCAATCTTGCCGTAGACTAAGCATACTGTATAGTAAACCTGATCCAACGAGAAATCGTCTGCTTAGAAGATGGATACCCAATCTTATAGGGATCATAAAGGACAAACAGAGCGTCCGATTTTCTGTGATGAGAGGTTCTCTTCACATAAATCTTCAAAGCCCTCACAACATCCAAGGACTTTGAGGTAATTAAGGAGTCAGTAGCCACTGGCACCACAAAAGGTTGATTGATATGAAAAGCACACAACCTTCGGAAGAAATTGCTGATGCATCCTGAGCTCAGCTCTATCTTCATGGAAAATCAAGTAGGGGCTCTTGCAGGACAATGCCGCCAATTCTGACAAACGTCTAGCAGATGCTAATGCCAACAGTGTGACCGCCTTCTAAGTAAGAAACTTGACATCAACCTCCTGTAAAGACTCAAACCAATCCAACTGCAGGAACTGCAGCACCACATTAAGATCCCAAGGTGCTGTAGGAGGCACAAAGGGAGGCTGGATGTGCAGAACCCCTTTCAAGAAAGTCTGAACTTCAGGGAGGGCAGCCAATTGTTTCTGGAAGAAAATGGACAAGGTCGAAATCTGGACTTTTATGGAGCCCAAGCATAGGCCCACATCCACACCTGCTTGCAGAAAAAGGAGAAACCGCCCTAGTTGAAACTCCACCGTAGGAAACTTCTTGGATTCACACCAAGACACGTACTTTTTCCAAATTCGATGGTAATGTTTAGACGTTACTCTTTTCCTAGCCTGTATCAGGGTAGGAATAACCTTGTCTGGAATGCCCTTTCGAGATAAGATCTAGCGTTCAACCTCCATGCTGTCAAACGTAGCCGTGGTAAGTCTTGATAAGCGAACGGCCCCTGTTGAAGAAGGTCCTCGCGAAGAGGAAGAGGCCTCGGATCTTCCAGCAGTAACTCCAGAAGATCCGCGTACCAAGCCCTTCTTGGCCAGTCCGGAGCAATAATGATAGCCTGAACTCTTGTTCTTTTTATTAGTTTGAGAAGCCTTGGGATAAGTGGAAGTGGAGGGAACACATACACTGACTTGAATACCCACGGAGTCACCAGGGCGTCCACCGCCACTGTCTGTGGGTCTCTCGACCTGGAACAGTACCTCCGAAGCTTCTTGTTGAGGCGGGAGGCCATCATGTCTATTTGAGGTACACCCCAAAGACCTGTCACCTCCGCGAACACCTCCGGGTGGAGGCCCCACTCTCCTGGATGGAGATCGTGTCTGCTGAGGAAGTCTGCTTCCCAGTTGTCTACTCCCGGAATGAAGATTGCTGACAGCGCCACCGCATGTATTTCTGCCAAGAGGTTGATTTTGTTACCTCTGACATTGCAGCTCTGCTCTTCGTTCCGCCCTGTCGGTTTATGTAGACCACTGTTGTTACATTGTCCGACTGAACCTGAATGGCCTGATCTTTCAGAAGATGTGCCGCTTGTAGAAGACCATTTTACAAGGCCCTTAGTTCCAGAATGTTTATCGGAAGGATGGATTCCAGACTTGACCACCTTCCTTGGAAGTTTTCCCCCTGGGCGACTGTACCCCAACCTCTGAGACTTGCATCCGTGGTTAGAAGGATCCAATTCTGAATCCCGAACCTGCAGCCCTCTAGTAGGTGAGAAGTTTGCAGCCACCAGAGGAGCGAGATTCTGGCTTTCAGCGATAGACTTATCCTCTGGTGCATGTGAAGATGAGATTCCGACCATTAGTCCAGGAGATCTAGTTGGAAGGAGTGAGCATGAAATCTTCCGTACTGTAGAGCCTCGTAGGAGGCAACCATCTTTCCCAGAAGGCGAATGCACTGATGAACTGACACCCAGGCTGGCTTCAGGACATCCCAGACCAATGTTTGTATCACCAACGCTTTCTGTGCCGGTAGAAACACCCTCTGTACTTCCATGTCGAGGATCATCCCCAGGAAGGACAGCCTAGTTTGTCGGCTCCAAATGCGACTTTGGAAGATTCAGAATCCATCCATGATCCTGGAGTAGTCGAGTTGAGAGAGCAATGCTCTGTAACAACTTCTCCCTGGAGGACGCCTTTATTAGCAGATAGTCCAGATAAGGAATTATGTTCACACCCTGCTTGCGGAGGAGTAGCATCATTTCCGTCATGACCTTAGTGAACACCCTCAGTGCCGTGGAGAGGCCAAACGGCAGTGCCTGTAACTGACAGTGACAGTCCAGTAGCGCAAATCTTAGATAAGCCTGGTAAGATGGCCAGATCGGAATGTGAAGGTACGCATCCTTGATATCTAGGGATACCAGAAATTCCCCCTCCTCCAGACCTGAGATCACTACTCTCAGAGACTCCATCTTGAATTTGAATTCCCTCAAATAAGGGTTCAATGACTTTAGGTTCAATATTGGCCTAACCGAACCATCCGGTTTCGGTACCACAAACAGGTTTGAGTAATAACCCTTGTTTGTTAGATGAGGTGGAACTGGAACAGTGACATTTGACTTTAGCAATTTTTGAATGGCTTTCTGTAGGATAGCACTTGCTGTCAGTGAAGCTGGTAAGCCTGATCTGAAGAATCTGTGAGGTAGGAGTTCTTGAAACTCCAGTCTGTACCCCTGGGTAACAATATCCTGTACCCAGGGATCCAGGCATGAGGACGCCCAGACATGACTGAAATTTCTTAATCTTGCTCCCACCTGCCCGATCTCCAGGATGGGAGGTTCACTGTCACGCCGAGGATTTTAAGGAAGCAGAACCAGGTTTCTGTTCCTGGGAACCTGTTGGTGCAGGTTTGCTGGATTTCACCCGACCTCCTCTAAAAAAAGTGGGAGAGGGCTTGGACTTTTTAACTTTCGCGGTCCGAAAGGACTGCATTGTAGACGTAGGATAAGATATCCTAGTCGGCGGTGTTGCAGAGGGAAGAAAAGTTGACTTACCCGCAGTTGCCGTGGAGATCCACGCATCTAAGGCTTCCCCAAACAGAGCCTGACCTGTGAAGGGTAGGTTCTCCACACTTTTCTTGGATTCAGCATCCGCAGACCATTGGCGCAGCCAAAGTCCCCTGCGTGCTGAGACAGCCATGGAAGAAGCTCTCGCATTAAGATGTCCAAGGTCCTTCATGGCTTCCACCATGAAACCTGCAGAATCCTGTATGTGACGTAAAAACAATTCAATGTCACTTCTATCCATAGAATCTAATTCCTCTAATAAAGTGCCTTAGAAATCCACGCACAAGCAATAGTGGGTCGTAAATCTACGCCATTAACTGTGTATAATGATTTGAGTGTAGTCTCAATCTCGCGGTCAGCCGGCTCTTTTAAAGCGGTGGACCCAGGGACAGGTAAAACCACCTTCTTAGACAACCTACATACAGAAGCGTCTACTACAGGGGGGTTTTCCCACTTTTTCCTGTCCTCCTCAGGGAAAGGAAAAGCAATGAGAACCCTTTTTGGGATCTGGAACTTTTTCTCCGGGTTTTCCCAGGATTTTTCAAACAGTGCGTTTAATTCCTTAGATGCATGCAATGTAAGGGAGGCTTTCTTATTGTCTGTAAAATAAGCCTCCTCTACCTGCTCAGGTACCTTATCAGTAATGTGTAAAATGTCCCTAATAGCCTCAATCATGAGTTGCACCCCCCCCCCCCCCCTCCCCAGTCTATCACCATCACCTGAGAGTCGGTGTCCGTGTCAACTTGCATTATCTGGGCAAGAGCATGCTTTTTAGGGTATATACCAGGGGCTTTTGATGAGGCAGTGGGAGCTGAATACGACAAAACTTCTACAGATTGCCTTAAAACCTGTGTTTCAGTCTCATTATGAGCTATCCTAGATTAAATATGGGATATCAGTCCCCGGATAGAAGCCACCCATGGGGGTTCGGATTTAGAAGCCTGGGACAGTATATTACATTCCTGAGTACATGGAATAGACTCTTCAGAAGATACACACTCTGCAGCACAAGACACAGAGTCCCTGGACATGGTAATGTGAGATATATCAACACACACACACACACACACACACACACACACACACACACACACACACACACACAAACACACAGGAAAATGCAAACAGTTTCCCCACAGAGTACCTTCAGAGAGACACAGAGTATAAGGAGCCAGCCGCACAGTGCCCCAATAGGCAGTTATTATGATAAATGCCTGGTGCTGACTGAATAACCTCAATAGATTACACAGTGAAATATAACACTCTCCCCCCCCCTTGTCTAATACACCCTGGTACCGCAGAGGATATCTGGAGTGAAGAGGAGGGCAGCGCTCCCTGTCAGCGTCTCTGTAGTGTGATCTGCAGGGAGAAAATGGCGCTGGTGAGTGCTGGATCCGCTCTGAGGAAGAAGCCCCCTGTAATGGCGCGTCTCCCCGCTGCTGAGATTATACTGGCCTGAGGTAAATGTGGTTGGTAACAGCGGGAATAGCCCCTGTTAGCCTCTGTATACCAGTGTAGGGTCTGTGCGCTGGCTCAGGGCGCCCCTCACAGTGCCGCACATTGTACCGCTGAGCCCTCTGGAGCGCAGCTTCACAGGGCTGCGCTCCAACCCTTATGACGCCATTCTCGCCGATGACCCGCTTACTGGGGCACCGGCGTCCTACTCACCACTCCATCTTCTGGCTGTTAGGGGCCGTGCTGCGGGAGTGAGCGGTCGCCTCGTGGGCTTGCGATCATCACCATAAGGAGCTCAGTGTTCTGTCAGTGGAGATAGGAGCCATTAACCTCTAGGGTTGGATCCTACTCCTCCCCCTAAGTCCCACGAAGCAGGGAGGCTGTTGCCAGCAGCCTCCCTGTACCTAACTCTTTTAAAAAACAATAAAACTAGAAAAACTCCTAGGAGATCCCCTAGCTGTGACCGGCTCCACCGGGCACATCTTTTAACTGGGTTTGGTAGGAGGGACATAGAGGGAGGAGCCAGCCCACACTATTAAACTCTTAAAGTGCCCATGGCTCCCAAGGGACCCGTCTATACCTCATGGTACTAATGTGGACCCCAGCATCCTCTAGGACGTAAGAGAAAAATCAAACCAAAGCTGAAAAACATGAACAAACAAAATACATGTGCCAACCTTATGTGTGTTGAGCATCATGTCGACCTTTTGAACCTGATAACCTTTTCAACTGTCTAACCTTTTATATGTTTACCTTTTGACTATTTCGACCTACTGTACTGCATGTCGGCCATATGGTGTCAAACTATTGACTGTCAATCTATCATCCGGAACCCCACATCACATTCTCTTGTATCTAGCGTACAACACTGAGCCAATTACTCTGTATCTTATGTGTATAATATTGAGTCCATTGTCTGGTGGCCAGTGTACAGTACATCACAGATTCAGGGGCAGATGTATTAAGCCTGGAGAAGTGATAAAGCAGTGATAAGTGGAAGTTGATAACGCACCAGCCAATCAGCTCCTGTCATTTTTCAAACCCGTAATGACTAGCTGATGCGTTATCCCCTTCCACTTATCACTGCTTTATCAATTCTCCAGGCTTAATACATCTGTCTGAGTTACATGATTGCTAGCACAAATTGCAAAGCCCATTATCTGGTCTCTAATACAATATTATCCCATTTGATCGTGGCCATTACCTCATGGGCAGTGCACTATGCAGTGTCTACCATGTGGTATTTTTTTAATGCATGCAGTGTGCAAGATAACTTTTGTCTTAGAACAAGCTTCCATATTCAGTTGGTCCTCTGCATTCCACAAGGGAAAGCTGCTGGTTGCTGGAAAGACCACAAATGCTGTATTCTATGGCTGTTATACGTATGTTTTTAAGTTTACTTTTACCAGTGGTAAGATGTTATTTTACCTTACCTACCAAGACCGACAGGCATTTTATCTGCCACTGCCAATATCTGTGACATACACTCAGGGCTGCCAAGAGAAATCCTGGGCCCCGGTACAACAACTTCATGGGCCCCAGCGCTCCCCCCCCTTCCCCCCGGAGGGGGTGTGACCACAGCATGTTGGGGGCATAGCCACATCTCTTTGGGGGCGTGTCAAGCACAAGTGAAACACCCACTCACAGGAGCATGGTATGCCTCACAGCCAGGCCAGTAGAGAGCCTGGCTGGGCACAGGACGGTACTATTTAGGGGGCATGGCCTAATCACAGGAGGTGTGGCCAATGCACCCTTAGAAAAAATACAGGTTTTTTTTTTAAGCACTTCCCTGGCCACACTGCAGCCCAGCACACAGCAGTGTGTGCTGGGCTGAGAGGAAAAGCTGCAGCTGCTGCTTCCAGGTAAGGGGGGGAAACAGGACTTGGGCCCCCACTGGGCCCCTCCATCAGACCTGGGCCCAGGTAATTTGTACCCTCTCCCCCCCTCTCTCGACACCACTGCATGCACTGTGACATCTCTCACAGTGTATGTCACCTGATAACTGTGATCCGCCCCCAGGGAGGAGACATTTCTCCGCTATTTCCCATGTGAAAGAACAGGGGAATGTCCGTCGGTTGGCTGCAGTAGGACATACACTGCCCAATGAGGCCAACCGGAATACTGCGTCGTGGGACATGCTAGACAATCTGGCATACCCGACTGATCGATATTTTCACATTGGTCGGCCAGATATACACTGCAATTGTCTGGACGATCTGCTGATATCGAGTGGATTAGCTAGATAAATGTAATGTGTATGCCCAGTATTACACACTTTATTTTTTTTACAAATATTTAGTTATTGAAGTATGTATACCGAATTCATGCTCCTTCAGTATTATTTTTTTAACCCCATACACTTCCTTTAGCTGCCATATGGCTCATTGATTTATATTTTCTAGTCCTTTTGTTCAGCTGCCATATGGCTCATTGATTTGTATTTTAGTCCCTCTGAAGATGCTGTGGAGTTCCAACAGCTGGTGCACACAGGACCATTGCTGTCTCACTCCTGTTTCTTACTTTGCGCCTGATTCATGTTTGTAAGTACAGCTACAAAGCAAGCAACTAGGCAAAACCATGTTGCACTGCAAGTGGGACAGATGTAAAGTAACGTGCAGAGATTTAGATTTGGCCGGGTTATTTTGTTTCTGTGCAGGGTAAATGCTGGCTGCTTTTGCATGTATCCCACAAATACTGGACAACTTTATTTTTACACTGCAATTTAGATTTCAGTTTGAACACACCCCACCCAAATCTAACTCTCTCTGCACATGTTTTATCAGCCTCATCTGCAGTGCACATGGGGGTAATTCCAAGTTGATCGCAGCAGCAAGTTTGTTAGCAATTGGGCAAAACCATGTGCACTGCAGGTGTGGCAGATATAACATGTGCAGAGAGAGTTAGATTTGGGTGGGTTATTTTGTTTCTGTGCAGGGTAAATACTGGCTGCTTGATTTTTACACTGCAAGTTAGATTTCAGTTTGAACACACCCCACCCAAATCTAACTCTCTCTGCAAATGTTATATCTGCCCCACCTGCAGTGAACATGGGCCCTCATTCCGAGTTGTTCGCTCGGTATTTTTCATCGCATCGCAGTGAAAATCCGCTTTGTACGCATGCGCAATGTTCGCACTGCGACTGCGCCAAGTAACTTTACTATGAAGAAAGTATTTTTACTCACGGCTTTTTCTTCGCTCCGGCGATCGTAATGTGATTGACAGGAAATGGGTGTTACTGGGCGGATACACGGCGTTTCAGGGGCGTGTGGCTGAAAACGCTACCGTTTCCGGAAAAAACGCAGGAGTGGCCGGGGAAACGGTGGGAGTGCCTGGGCGAACGCTGGGTGTGTTTGTGACGTCAACCAGGAACGACAAGCACTGAAATGATCGCACAGGCAGAGTAAGTCTGGAGCTACTCTGAAACTGCTAACTCGTTTGTAATCGCAATATTGCGCGTACGTCGGTCGCAATTTTAAGAAGCTAAGATTCACTCCCAGTAGGCGGCGGCTTAGCGTGTGTAACTCTGCTACATTCGCCTTGCGAGCGAACAACTCGGAATGAGGGCCATGGCCCTCATTCCGAGTTGTTCGCTCGCAAGGCGAATGTAGCAGAGTTACACACGCTAAGCCGCCGCCTACTGGGAGTGAATCTTAGCTTCTTAAAATTGCGACCGACGTACGCGCAATATTGCGATTACAAACGAGTTAGCAGTTTCAGAGTAGCTCCAGACTTACTCTGCCTGTGCGATCATTTCAGTGCTTGTCGTTCCTGGTTGACGTCACAAACACACCCAGCGTTCGCCCAGGCACTCCCACCGTTTCCCCGGCCACTCCTGCGTTTTTTCCGGAAACGGTAGCGTTTTCAGCCACACGCCCCTGAAACGCCGTGTATCCGCCCAGTAACACCCATTTCCTGTCAATCACATTACGATCGCCGGAGCGAAGAAAAAGCCGTGAGTAAAAATACTTTCTTCATAGTAAAGTTACTTGGCGCAGTCGCAGTGCGAACATTGCGCATGCGTACTAAGCGGATTTTCACTGCGATGCGATGAAAAATACCGAGCGAACAACTCGGAATGAGGGCCCATGGTTTTGCCCATTTGCTAACATATTTGCTGCTGCGATCAACTCAGAATTACCCCCATGGTTTTGCGCAGTTGCTGTCTTTTTGTTTTACTTACAAACATGAATCAGGTCACTTGTGTGGAGGGTAAACAGGGTGCATCATCTTCTCTGTGACAGCATAGTCAAAAGCTGTACTCTAGAGAGAAAACTTTTGGAGAAAACCTCTTTGCATTATGATAATTCTTTTCATAACAAAGAGTGTGCTAACAGCATCCAAAACCATTTGGTTATAAATAGTACAGTTGCATTGTATTTATACTGCAGTGTGTAGTATTGTCTATGGACCATCAATGGTTTACTGGTGATGGTTTTACCATTGACGGGGGAGTTCTGATGGCGCATATTCCAGTACTTGCCTGTCTTCCGGCTGTGCGACAGAGTGGTCACACCGGAGTGCGCTCCCCACTCGGGGGCCCAGAATTCCGATGGATTTGGCCCCCAAGATCAGTCCATTGGCCCCATGAGATCTGGAGTCGCCTGCCTGGTGTGGCCTAGTGGAAAGGGTATGTGGCTTTGCGTGAGTGCCGCAATCATGAGTCTCGCCCCTGTTTTCGTCACTGAGGTGGCATGCTCAGTGAACTGCAGGCATGTCACCAATCTCCCTCTATCCCGTGAATAGACGGTGTGCGCAGTGCGTGTCTCAGAAATACAATGGTGCGGCTGATGTCCGCTTGATGGTGAGACTTTGTGGCTACCAACATGCGTATTAGGGCTGCAGTATTAGCATAATTTGGCAGTAGCGACTGAGACACTACTACTTAGCGCCCACCTGTGAATCAGGCCTACATTCTCCCATTTCTTTATCAGGAACCTGACAGTGCTCCAGGGGGTGTGTGGATCATAGGGTCAACAGTAACTAGGTCGACACTCATTAGGTCAACCACTACTGGTCGACAGTGACTAGGTTGACACTAGAGATGAGCGGGTTCGGTTTCTCTGAATCCGAACCCGCACGAACTTCATGTTTTTTTTTCACGGGTCCGAGCGACTCGGATCTTCCCGCCTTGCTCGGTTAACCCGAGCGCGCCCGAACGTCATCATGACGCTGTCGGATTCTCGCGAGACTCGGATTCTATATAAGGAGCCGCGCGTCGCCGCCATTTTCACACGTGCATTGAGATTGATAGGGAGAGGACGTGGCTGGCGTCCTCTCCGTTATAGTAGAAAAGAGTAAAGACTGAGTGACTTAGTTATAATTGTGGGGAGGATTGGGGACGGGGAGCAGCTGTTAGGGAGTACAGTGATTTAGATTAGGAGAGAGAGACAGAGAGAGAGAGATTGACCTGATTTACTGGAGCTTAGGAGTACTGTAGAAGAGAGTGCAGAGTTTACTAGTGACTGACCACAGTGACCACCAGACAGTGCAGTTTTATTTAATATATCCGTTCTCTGCCTGAAAAAAACGATACACACAGTGACTCAGTCACATACCATATCTGTGTGCACTGCTCAGCCCAGTGTGCTGCATCATCTATGTATATATTATATATCTGACTGTGCTCAGCTCACACAGCTTATAATTGTGGGGGAGACTGGGGAGCACTGCAGTGCCAGTTATAGGTTATAGCAGGAGCCAGGAGTACAAGACAGTCACATACCATATCTGTGTGCACTGCTCAGCCCAGTGTGCTGCATCATCTATGTATATATTATATATCTGACTGTGCTCAGCTCACACAGCTTATAATTGTGGGGGAGACTGGGGAGCACTGCAGTGCCAGTTATAGGTTATAGCAGGAGCCAGGAGTACATATTATATTAAAATTAAACAGTGCACACTTTTGCTGCAGGAGTGCCACTGCCAGTGTGACTGACCAGTGACCTGACCACACTGACCACCAGTATAGTTAGTAGTATACTATATTGTGATTGCCTGAAAAAGTTAAACACTCGTCGTGTGACTTCACTTGTGTGGTGTTTTTTTTTTTTATTCTATAAAAAACTCATTCTGCTGACAGACAGTGTCCAGCAGGTCCGTCATTATATAATATATATACCTGTCCGGCTGCAGTAGTGATATATATATATATATATATATATATTATATCATTATTTATCATCCAGTCGCAGCAGACACAGTACGGTAGTTCACGGCTGTAGCTACCTCTGTGTCGGCACTCGGCAGTCCGTCCATAATTGTATACCACCTAACCGTGGTTTTTTTTTCTTTCTTCTTTATACATACATACTACGACATCTCTTTATCAACCAGTCTATATTAGCAGCAGACACAGTACAGTACGGTAGTTCACGGCTGTGGCTACCTCTGTGTCGGCACTCGGCAGTCCGTCCATAATTGTATACCACCTAACCGTGGTTTTTTTTTCTTTCTTCTTTATACATACATACTACGACATCTCTTTATCAACCAGTCTATATTAGCAGCAGACACAGTACAGTACGGTAGTTCACGGCTGTGGCTACCTCTGTGTCGGCACTCGGCAGTCCGTCCATAATTGTATACCACCTAACCGTGGTTTTTTTTTCTTTCTTCTTTATACGTACATACTACGACATCTCTTTATCAACCAGTCTATATTAGCAGCAGACACAGTACAGTACGGTAGTTCACGGCTGTGGCTACCTCTGTGTCGGCACTCGGCAGTCCGTCCATAATTGTATACCACCTAACCGTGGTTTTTTTTTCTTTCTTCTTTATACATACATACTACGACATCTCTTTATCAACCAGTCTATATTAGCAGCAGACACAGTACAGTACGGTAGTTCACGGCTGTGGCTACCTCTGTGTCGGCACTCGGCAGTCCGTCCATAATTGTATACCACCTAACCGTGGTTTTTTTTTCTTTCTTCTTTATACGTACATACTACAACATCTCTTTATCAACCAGTCTATATTAGCAGCAGACACAGTACAGTACGGTAGTTCACGGCTGTGGCTACCTCTGTGTCGGCACTCGGCAGTCCGTCCATAATTGTATACCACCTAACCGTGGTTTTTTTTTCTTTCTTCTTTATACATACATACTACGACATCTCTTTATCAACCAGTCTATATTAGCAGCAGACACAGTACAGTACGGTAGTTCACGGCTGTGGCTACCTCTGTGTCGGCACTCGGCAGTCCGTCCATAATTGTATACCACCTACCCGTGGTTTTTTTTTCTTTCTTCTTTATACATACATACTACGACATCTCTTTATCAACCAGTCTATATTAGCAGCAGACACAGTACAGTACGGTAGTTCACGGCTGTGGCTACCTCTGTGTCGGCACTCGGCAGTCCGTCCATAATTGTATACCACCTAACCGTGGTTTTTTTTTCTTTCTTCTTTATACATACATACTACGACATCTCTTTATCAACCAGTCTATATTAGCAGCAGACACAGTACAGTACGGTAGTTCACGGCTGTGGCTACCTCTGTGTCGGCACTCGGCAGTCCGTCCATAATTGTATACTAGTATCCATCCATCTCCATTGTTTACCTGAGGTGCCTTTTAGTTGTGCCTATTAAAATATGGAGAACAAAAATGTTGAGGTTCCAAAATTAGGGAAAGATCAAGATCCACTTCCACCTCGTGCTGAAGCTGCTGCCACTAGTCATGGCCGAGACGATGAAATGCCAGCAACGTCGTCTGCCAAGGCCGATGCCCAATGTCATAGTACAGAGCATGTCAAATCCAAAACACCAAATATCAGTAAAAAAAGGACTCCAAAACCTAAAATAAAATTGTCGGAGGAGAAGCGTAAACTTGCCAATATGCCATTTACCACACGGAGTGGCAAGGAACGGCTGAGGCCCTGGCCTATGTTCATGGCTAGTGGTTCAGCTTCACATGAGGATGGAAGCAATCAGCCTCTCGCTAGAAAAATGAAAAGACTCAAGCTGGCAAAAGCACAGCAAAGAACTGTGCATTCTTCGAAATCCCAAATCCACAAGGAGAGTCCAATTGTGTCGGTTGCGATGCCTGACCTTCCCAACACTGGACGTGAAGAGCATGCGCCTTCCACCATTTGCACGCCCCCTGCAAGTGCTGGAAGGAGCACCCGCAGTCCAGTTCCTGATAGTCAGATTGAAGATGTCAGTGTTGAAGTACACCAGGATGAGGAGGATATGGGTGTTGCTGGCGCTGGGGAGGAAATTGACCAGGAGGATTCTGATGGTGAGGTGGTTTGTTTAAGTCAGGCACCCGGGGAGACACCTGTTGTCCGTGGGAGGAATAGGGCCGTTGACATGCCTGGTGAAAATACCAAAAAAATCAGCTCTTCGGTGTGGAGGTATTTCACCAGAAATGCGGACAACAGGTGTCAAGCCGTGTGTTCCCTTTGTCAAGCTGTAATAAGTAGGGGTAAGGACGTTAACCACCTCGGAACATCCTCCCTTATACGTCACCTGCAGCGCATTCATAATAAGTCAGTGACAAGTTCAAAAACTTTGGGTGACAGCGGAAGCAGTCCACTGACCAGTAAATCCCTTCCTCTTGTAACCAAGCTCACGCAAACCACCCCACCAACTCCCTCAGTGTCAATTTCCTCCTTCCCCAGGAATGCCAATAGTCCTGCAGGCCATGTCACTGGCAATTCTGACGATTCCTCTCCTGCCTGGGATTCCTCCGATGCATCCTTGCGTGTAACGCCTACTGCTGCTGGCGCTGCTGTTGTTGCTGCTGGGAGTCGATGGTCATCCCAGAGGGGAAGTCGTAAGACCACTTTTACTACTTCCACCAAGCAATTGACTGTCCAACAGTCCTTTGCGAGGAAGATGAAATATCACAGCAGTCATCCTACTGCAAAGCGGATAACTGAGGCCTTGGCATCCTGGGTGGTGAGAACCGTGGTTCCGGTATCCATCATTACTGCAGAGCCAACTAGAGACTTGTTGGAGGTACTGTGTCCCCGGTACCAAATACCATCTAGGTTCCATTTCTCTAGGCAGGCGATACCGAAAATTTACACAGACCTCAGAAAAAGAGTCACCAGTGTCCTAAAAAATGCAGCTGTACCCAATGTCCACTTAACCACGGACATGTGGACAAGTGGAGCAGGGCAGGGTCAGGACTATATGACTGTGACAGCCCACTGGGTAGATGTATGGACTCCCGCCGCAAGAACAGCAGCGGCGGCACCAGTAGCAGCATCTCGCAAACGCCAACTCTTTCCTAGGCAGGCTACGCTTTGTATCACCGGTTTCCAGAATACGCACACAGCTGAAAACCTCTTACGGCAACTGAGGAAGATCATCGCGAAATGGCTTACCCCAATTGGACTCTCCTGTGGATTTGTGGCATCGGACAACGCCAGCAATATTGTGTGTGCATTAAATATGGGCAAATTCCAGCACGTCCCATGTTTTGCACATACCTTGAATTTGGTGGTGCAGAATTATTTAAAAAACGACAGGGGCGTGCAAGAGATGCTGTCGGTGGCCAGAAGAATTGCGGGACACTTTCGGCGTACAGGCACCACGTACAGAAGACTGGAGCACCACCAAAAACTACTGAACCTGCCCTGCCATCATCTGAAGCAAGAAGTGGTAACGAGGTGGAATTCAACCCTCTATATGCTTCAGAGGTTGGAGGAGCAGCAAAAGGCCATTCAAGCCTATACAATTGAGCACGATATAGGAGGTGGAATGCACCTGTCTCAAGCGCAGTGGAGAATGATTTCAACGTTGTGCAAGGTTCTGATGCCCTTTGAACTTGCCACACGTGAAGTCAGTTCAGACACTGCCAGCCTGAGTCAGGTCATTCCCCTCATCAGGCTTTTGCAGAAGAAGCTGGAGACATTGAAGGAGGAGCTAACACGGAGCGATTCCGCTAGGCATGTGGGACTTGTGGATGGAGCCCTTAATTCGCTTAACAAGGATTCACGGGTGGTCAATCTGTTGAAATCAGAGCACTACATTTTGGCCACCGTGCTCGATCCTAGATTTAAAGCCTACCTTGGATCTCTCTTTCCGGCAGACACAAGTCTGCTGGGGTTGAAAGACCTGCTGGTGAGAAAATTGTCAAGTCAAGCGGAACGCGACCTGTCAACATCTCCTCCTTCACATTCTCCCGCAACTGGGGGTGCGAGGAAAAGGCTCAGAATTCCGAGCCCACCCGCTGGCGGTGATGCAGGGCAGTCTGGAGCGACTGCTGATGCTGACATCTGGTCCGGACTGAAGGACCTGACAACGATTACGGATACGGACATGTCGTCTACTGGCACTGCATATGATTCTCTCCCCATTGAAAGAATGGTGGAGGATTATATGAGTGACCGCATCCAAGTAGGCACGTCACACAGTCCGTACTTATACTGGCAGGAAAAAGAGGCAATTTGGAGGCCCTTGCACAAACTGGCTTTATTCTACCTAAGTTGCCCTCCCACAAGTGTGTACTCCGAAAGAGTGTTTAGTGCCGCCGCTCACCTTGTCAGCAATCGGCGTACGAGGTTACATCCAGAAAATGTGGAGAAGATGATGTTCATTAAAATGAATTATAATCAATTCCTCCGCGGAGACATTGACCAGCAGCAATTGCCTCCACAAAGTACACAGGGAGCTGAGATGGTGGATTCCAGTGGGGACGAATTGATAATCTGTGAGGAGGGGGATGTACACGGTGATATATCGGAGGATGATGATGAGGTGGACATCTTGCCTCTGTAGAGCCAGTTTGTGCAAGGAGAGATTAATTGCTTCTTTTTTGGTGGGGGTCCAAACCATCCCGTCATTTCAGTCACAGTCGTGTGGCAGACCCTGTCACTGAAATGATGGGTTGGTTAAAGTGTGCATGTCCTGTTTATACAACATAAGGGTGGGTGGGAGGGCCCAAGGACAATTCCATCTTGCACCTCTTTTTTCTTTTATTTTTCTTTGCGTCATGTGCTGTTTGGGGAGGGTTTTTTGGAAGGGACATCCTGCGTGACACTGCAGTGCCACTCCTAAATGGGCCCGGTGTTTGTGTCGGCCACTAGGGTCGCTAATCTTACTCACACAGCTACCTCATTGCGCCTCTTTTTTTCTTTGCGTCATGTGCTGATTGGGGAGGGTTTTTTGGAAGGGACATCCTGCGTGACACTGCAGTGCCACTCCTAAATGGGCCCGGTGTTTGTGTCGGCCACTAGGGTCGCTAATCTTACTCACACAGCTACCTCATTGCGCCTCTTTTTTTCTTTGCGTCATGTGCTGATTGGGGAGGGTTTTTTGGAAGGGACATCCTGCGTGACACTGCAGTGCCACTCCTAAATGGGCCCGGTGTTTGTGTCGGCCACTAGGGTCGCTAATCTTACTCACACAGCTACCTCATTGCGCCTCTTTTTTTCTTTGCGTCATGTGCTGATTGGGGAGGGTTTTTTGGAAGGGACATCCTGCGTGACACTGCAGTGCCACTCCTAAATGGGCCCGGTGTTTGTGTCGGCCACTAGGGTCGCTAATCTTACTCACACAGCTACCTCATTGCGCCTCTTTTTTTCTTTGCGTCATGTGCTGATTGGGGAGGGTTTTTTGGAAGGGACATCCTGCGTGACACTGCAGTGCCACTCCTAAATGGGCCCGGTGTTTGTGTCGGCCACTAGGGTCGCTAATCTTACTCACACAGCTACCTCATTGCGCCTCTTTTTTTCTTTGCGTCATGTGCTGATTGGGGAGGGTTTTTTGGAAGGGACATCCTGCGTGACACTGCAGTGCCACTCCTAAATGGGCCCGGTGTTTGTGTCGGCCACTAGGGTCGCTAATCTTACTCACACAGCTACCTCATTGCGCCTCTTTTTTTCTTTGCGTCATGTGCTGATTGGGGAGGGTTTTTTGGAAGGGACATCCTGCGTGACACTGCAGTGCCACTCCTAAATGGGCCCGGTGTTTGTGTCGGCCACTAGGGTCGCTTATCTTACTCACACAGTCAGCTACCTCATTGCGCCTCTTTTTTTCTTTGCGTCATGTGCTGTTTGGGGAGGGTTTTTTGGAAGGGACATCCTGCGTGACACTGCAGTGCCACTCCTAAATGGGCCCGGTGTTTGTGTCGGCCACTAGGGTCGCTTATCTTACTCACACAGTCAGCTACCTCATTGCGCCTCTTTTTTTCTTTGCGTCATGTGCTGTTTGGGGAGGGTTTTTTGGAAGGGACATCCTGCGTGACACTGCAGTGCCACTCCTAAATGGGCCCGGTGTTTGTGTCGGCCACTAGGGTCGCTTATCTTACTCACACAGTCAGCTACCTCATTGCGCCTCTTTTTTTCTTTGCGTCATGTGCTGTTTGGGGAGGGTTTTTTGGAAGGGACATCCTGCGTGACACTGCAGTGCCACTCCTAAATGGGCCCGGTGTTTGTGTCGGCCACTAGGGTCGCTTATCTTACTCACACAGTCAGCTACCTCATTGCGCCTCTTTTTTTCTTTGCGTCATGTGCTGTTTGGGGAGGGTTTTTTGGAAGGGACATCCTGCGTGACACTGCAGTGCCACTCCTAAATGGGCCCGGTGTTTGTGTCGGCCACTAGGGTCGCTTATCTTACTCACACAGTCAGCTACCTCATTGCGCCTCTTTTTTTCTTTGCGTCATGTGCTGTTTGGGGAGGGTTTTTTGGAAGGGACATCCTGCGTGACACTGCAGTGCCACTCCTAGATGGGCCAGGTGTTTGTGTCGGCCACTAGGGTCGCTTAGCTTAGTCATCCAGCGACCTCGGTGCAAATTTTAGGACTAAAAATAATATTGTGAGGTGTGAGGTATTCAGAATAGACTGAAAATGAGTGGAAATTATGGTTTTTGAGGTTAATAATAATATGGGATCAAAATGACCCCCAAATTCTATGATTTAAGCTGTTTTTTAGGGTTTTTTGAAAAAAACACCCGAATCCAAAACACACCCGAATCCGACAAAAAAAATTCGGTGAGGTTTTGCCAAAACGCGGTCGAACCCAAAACACGGCCGCGGAACCGAACCCAAAACCAAAACACAAAACCCGAAAAATTTCCGGCGCTCATCTCTAGTTGACACCTGAAATAGGTTGACACGGTCATTAGGTCGACATGGACAAAAGGTTAACATGAGTCTTTTATATTTTTTGTGTCATTTTCTTCGTGATTGGGAACCCCAATTAGTGCACCCCACATGGCTCGCACTTCGAGCAAGGTGCCTCGCCCCGCTAACGGCACAGGTTACTATTCCCGATTGTAGTCCACGTGGATCGTACAGTATGAAAAAGTTAAAAAAATTAATTTTTTATTTGAAAAGAGCATGTCAACCTTTTCATGTGTCGATCTTTGCCATGTCGACCAATAGTGCTTGACCTAATGAGTGTCAGCCTAAAGACCGGATACCCTCCAGAGGATATTAAAAGTCCTTTTTATAATTAATTTTGAAAAAAACATTCCAGTTTCAAAAATTAATCACATTACTGGGTGGCACTTTGCACTGACCAGTTGTAAGGATTTCCAAATACAAGAACAATGTGAAAAATGCTTCAGGGAGTGGCCATTTCTGATGGCTAATGTGTTTGCGTGGACTTATAAACATATCTATCTAATTAATTAATTAATCTAATCTATCTATAACAGAGAATATAAATATGGTAACCAGTGAGTGAGCACTTGAAGGTCTTACATTAGGTGGATGAATTTGTCACCGTTTGGGGAACATTTCTGATTTTTTTCGTAATCCTGACAAGGAGGATAAGTACCGTTATAGGTACAGTATTTACTATGAATGAATAACGTGCTGTACCTCCGTCCATACAACAGATAAAGGAAGAGTTAATTGCCACCTCGCATGAGGGAATGAGGGGATTTTCTCCTACAGCCCGGCCAATGGCACCGCCGACCCATCCCTCCTCCTCCCCTCTCCCGGCAGCAGCGTATGATGATGATCTCACTACGGATTGGGATTTGGGAAGGGGACGGGAAGCGGAGTTGCCGCCATGGCGTGCCCGCTGAGTGGGAGAGAGTGAGCGGCCGCTTCCTGTGGGCAAGTGGTGGCTGAGAGGAGTCAGAGGCGCGCCGCCACTCCCCGTTACCGTGTGCGTGCTGCGAGCTGCCAGGTAAATTCGGGTCACTTATTATAGGTTTGTATTTGTCCGGTGAGATTAACCCCTTGGCTGCCTGAGCGACCCGCACGCAGGCCGGTGTGTGCATTGTCCCGTGAATCACTGTCTGTATTATACAGCTGCTGCATATACGGCGTATGCGACGCTGGTTTATTCTTTCTAGCTGTGTTGTGTAAAGTTTAGTGGCTGCAGAAGTAAGAAAACTAATGTGCTAACAGTTATATGCTGGAGATGATTCTACGACTCTACTGTACTTGCTGAATATAGGATATTATCAGTTATTGTATATAGTTATTGACTATCTTTCTTTAGACATGTTAAATAGGCCTTGTTATACTATTTCACATAACCTGCTTTAGTAGCATGGTGCACATATTGGGGGATTTGTTATGCGTTACAGCCATAGAATAGACTAGAGGCACAGATGGTGACACTCCCCTTACAATGTAATTTGTGTCCCAGCAAATGTCACAAAGGGTCATTCAGACCTGATCGCTCGCTAGCTATTTCTCTATCGTCCTAGTGGATGCTGGGGTTCCTGAAAGGACCATGGGGAATAGCGGCTCCGCAGGAGACAGGACACAAAAAGTAAAGCTTTCCGATCAGGTGGTGTGCACTGGCTCCTCCCCCTATGACCCTCCTCCAAGCCTCAGTTAGATTTTTGTGCCCGGCCGAGAAGGGTGCAATCTAGGTGGCTCTCCTAAAGAGCTGCTTAGAGAAAGTTTAGCTTAGGTTTTTTATTTTACAGTGAGTCCTGCTGGCAACAGGATCACTGCAACGAGGGACTTAGGGGAGAAGAAGTGAACTCACCTGCGTGCAGGATGGATTGGCTTCTTGGCTACTGGACATCAGCTCCAGAGGGACGATCACAGGTACAGCCTGGATGGTCACCGGAGCCTCGCCGCCGGCCCCCTTGCAGATGCTGAAACATGAAGAGGTCCAGAATCGGCGGCAGAAGACTCCTCAGTCTTCTAAAGGTAGCGCACAGCACTGCAGCTGTGCGCCATTTTCCTCTCAGCACACTTCACACGGCAGTCACTGAGGGTGCAGGGCGCTGGGAGGGGAGCGCCCTGGGAGGCAAATGAAAACCTATTTGGCTAAAAAATACCTCACATATAGCCTCCGGGGGCTATATGGAGATATTTAACCCCTGCCAGAATACACTAAAGAGCGGGAGACGAGGCCGCCGAAAAAGGGGCGGGGCCTATCTCCTCAGCACACAGCGCCATTTTCCTTACACAGCTCCGCTGGTCAGGACGGCTCCCAGGTCTCTCCCCTGCACTGCACTACAGAAACAGGGTAAAACAAGAGAGGGGGGGCAAAATAGTGGCAAAAATTATATTATAAAAGCAGCTATACAGGGAGCACTTATTATAAGGCTATCCCTGTCATATATAGCGCTTTTGGTGTGTGCTGGCAAACTCTCCCTCTGTCTCCCCAAAGGGCTAGTGGGGTCCTGTCTTCGTTAAGAGCATTCCCTGTGTGTCTGCTGTGTGTCGGTACGTGTGTGTCGACATGTATGAGGACGATATTGGTGTGGAGGCGGAGCAATTGCCAAATATGGGGATGTCACCTCCTAGGGGGTCGACACCAGAATGGATGCCTTTATTTATGGAATTACGGGATAGTGTCAACACGCTAAAGCAGTCGTTTGACGACATGAGACGGCCGGACAATCAGTTAGTGCCTGTCCAGGCGCCTCAAACACCGTCAGGGGCTGTAAAACGCCCTTTGCCTCAGTCGGTCGACACAGACCCAGACACAGGCACTGATTCCAGTGGCGACGGTGACGAATCAACCGTATTTTCCAGTAGGGCCACACGTTATATGATTTTGGCAATGAAGGAGGCGTTACATTTAGCTGATACTACAGGTACCACTAAACAGGGTATTATGTGGGGTGTGAAAAAACTACCTATAGTTTTTCCTGAATCAGAAGAACTAAATGATGTATGTGATGAAGCGTGGGTTGCCCCCGATAAAAAGATGCTAATTTCAAAGAAGTTATTAGCTTTATACCCTTTCCCGTCAGAGGTTAGGGCGCGCTGGGAAACACCTCCTAGGGTGGACAAGGCGCTCACACGCTTATCTAAACAAGTGGCGTTACCCTCTCCTGAGACGGCCGCACTTAAAGATCCAGCAGATAGGAGGATGGAAAATATCCAAAAAAGTATATACACACATACAGGTGTTATACTACGACCAGCTATAGCGACAGCCTGGATGTGCAGTGCTGGAGTAGCTTGGTCAGAGTCCCTGATTGAAAATATTGATACCCTGGATAGGGACAATGTTTTACTGTCTTTAGAGCAAATAATGGATGCATTTCTTTATATGCGTGATGCACAGAGGGATATCTGCACACTGGCATCACGGGTAAGTGCTATGTCCATTTCGGCCAGAAGAAGTTTATGGACGCGACAGTGGTCAGGCGATGCGGACTCAAAACGGCATATGGAAGTTTTGCCGTATAAAGGGGAGGAGTTATTTGGAGTCGGTCTATCAGATTTGGTGGCCACGGCTACAGCCGGGAAATCCACCTTTTTACCTCAAGCTACTCCCCAACAGAAAAAGACACCGACTTTTCAACCGCAGCCCTTTCGTTCCTTTAAAAACAAGAGAGCAAAGGGATATTCATATCTGCCACGAGGAAGGGGGAAGAGACACCAACAGGCAGCTCCTTCCCAGGAACAGAAGCCCTCCCCCGCTTCTACAAAAGCCTCAGCATGACGCTGGGGCTTCTCAAGCGGACTCGGGGGCGGTGGGCGGTCGTCTCAAGAATTTCAGCGCGCAGTGGGCTCACTCGCAGGTAGATCCCTGGATCCTGCAGATAATATCTCAGGGGTACAGGTTGGAACTAGAGACAGATCCGCCTCGCCGTTTCCTGAAGTCTGCTTTACCAACGTCCCCCTCCGAAAGGGAGACGGTTTTGGAAGCCATTCACAAGCTGTACTCTCAGCAGGTGATAGTCAAGGTACCTCTTCTACAACAGGGAAAGGGGTATTATTCCACTCTATTTGTGGTACCGAAGCCGGACGGCTCGGTAAGACCTATTCTAAATCTGAAGTCCTTGAACCTGTACATAAAGAAGTTCAAGTTCAAAATGGAGTCACTCAGAGCAGTGATAGCGAACCTGGAAGAAGGGGACTTTATGGTGTCCTTGGACATCAAGGATGCGTACCTCCACGTTCCAATTTACCACTCACACCAGGGGTACCTCAGGTTCGTTGTACAAAACTGTCACTATCAGTTTCAGACGCTGCCGTTCGGATTGTCCACGGCACCTCGGGTCTTTACAAAGGTAATGGCCGAGATGATGATTCTTCTTCGAAGAAAAGGCGTATTAATTATCCCATACTTGGACGATCTCCTAATAAGGGCAAGGTCCAGAGAACAGCTAGAGAGGGGATTAGCACTGTCTCAAGAAGTGCTAAAACAGCACGGCTGGATTCTGAATATTCCAAAATCCCAGTTAATGCCGACAACTCGTCTGCTGTTCCTAGGGATGATTCTGGACACGGTTCAGAAAAAGGTTTTTCTCCCGGAGGAAAAAGCCAAGGAGTTATCCGAGCTTGTCAGGAACCTCCTAAAACCAGGAAAGGTGTCTGTACATCAATGCACAAGAGTCCTGGGAAAAATGGTGGCTTCTTACGAAGCAATTCCATTCGGCAGATTCCATGCACGAATTTTCCAGAGGGATCTGTTGGACAAATGGTCAGGGTCGCATCTTCAGATGCACCAGCGGATAACCCTGTCTCCAAGGACAAGGGTATCTCTTCTGTGGTGGTTGCAGAGTGCTCATCTATTGGAGGGCCGCAGATTCGGCATACAGGATTGGATCCTGGTGACCACGGACGCCAGCCTGAGAGGCTGGGGAGCAGTCACACAAGGAAGAAACTTCCAGGGAGTGTGGACGAGCCTGGAAACGTCTCTTCACATAAACATTCTGGAACTAAGAGCAATCTACAATGCTCTAAGCCAGGCAGAACCTCTGATTCAAGGAAAACCGGTGTTGATCCAGTCGGACAACATCACGGCAGTCGCCCATGTAAACAGACAGGGCGGCACAAGAAGCAGGAGTGCAATGGCAGAAGCTGCAAGGATTCTTCGCTGGGCAGAGAATCATGTGATAGCACTGTCAGCAGTGTTCATCCCGGGAGTGGACAACTGGGAAGCAGACTTCCTCAGCAGACACGACCTTCACCCGGGAGAGTGGGGACTTCATCCGGAAGTCTTCCACATGCTGGTAACCCGTTGGGAAAGACCAATGGTGGACATGATGGCGTCTCGCCTCAACAAAAAACTGGACAGGTATTGCGCCAGGTCAAGAGATCCGCAGGCAATAGCTGTGGACGCGCTGGTAACGCCTTGGGTGTACCAGTCGGTGTATGTGTTTCCTCCTCTGCCTCTCATACCAAAAGTATTGAGAATTATACGGCAAAGAGGCGTAAGAACGATACTAGTGGTTCCGGATTGGCCAAGAAGGACTTGGTACCCGGAACTTCAAGAGATGATCACGGAAGATCCGTGGCCTCTACCTCTAAGGAGGGACTTGCTTCAGCAGGGTCCCTGTCTGTTTCAAGACTTACCGCGGCTGCGTTTGACGGCATGGCGGTTGAACGCCGGATCCTAAAGGAAAAAGGCATGCCGGAAGAAGTCATTCCTACTTTGATTAAAGCAAGGAAGGAAGTAACCGTGCAACACTATCACCGCATTTGGCGAAGATATGTTGCGTGGTGCGAGGATCGGAGTGCTCCGACGGAGGAATTTCAACTGGGTCGATTCCTACATTTCCTGCAATCATGATTGTCTATGGGTCTCAAATTGGGATCTATTAAGGTTCAAATTTCGGCCCTGTCGATTTCTTTCAAAAAGAATTGGCTTCAGTTCCTGAAGTCCAGACTTTTGTTAAGGGAGTGCTGCATATACAGCCTCCTGTGGTGCCTCCAGTGGCACCGTGGGATCTCAATGTGGTTTTGGAATTTCTAAAATCTCATTGGTTTGAACCACTAAAAAAGGTGGATTTATAATATCTCACATGGAAAGTGACCATGTTACTAGCCCTGGCTTCGGCCAGGAGAGTGTCAGAACTGGCAGCTTTATCTTACAAAAGCCCATATCTGATTTTCCATTCGGACAGGGCAGAACTGCGGACTCGTCCGCATTTTCTCCCTAAGGTGGTGTCAGCATTTCATCTGAACCAGCCTATTGTAGTGCCTGCGGCTACAAGTGACTTGGAGGACTCCAAGTTACTGGACGTTGTCAGAGCATTAAAAATATATATTGCAAGGACAGCTGGAGTCAGAAAATCTGACTCGTTGTTTATATTGTATGCACCCAACAAGATGGGTGCTCCTGCGTCTAAGCAGACGATTGCTCGTTGGATCTGTAGCACAATCCAACTTGCACATTCTGTGGCAGGCCTGCCACAGCCTAAATCTGTAAAGGCCCACTCCACAAGGAAGGTGGGCTCATCTTGGGCGGCTGCCCGAGGGGTCTCGGCATTACAACTTTGCCGAGCAGCTACGTGGTCAGGGGAGAACACGTTTGTAAAATTTTACAAATTTGATACTCTGGCTAAGGAGGACCTGGAGTTCTCTCATTCGGTGCTGCAGAGTCATCCGCACTCTCCCGCCCGTTTGGGAGCTTTGGTATAATCCCCATGGTCCTTTCAGGAACCCCAGCATCCACTAGGACGATAGAGAAAATAAGAATTTACTTACCGATAATTCTATTTCTCGGAGTCCGTAGTGGATGCTGGGCGCCCATCCCAAGTGCGGATTATCTGCAATATTTGTACATAGTTATTGTTAACTAATTCGGGTTATTGTTTAGGAAGCCATCTTTAAGAGGCTCCTCTGTTATCATACTGTTAACTGGGTTTGATCACAAGTTGTACGGTGTGATTGGTGTGGCTGGTATGAGTCTTACCCGGGATTCAAAATTCCTCCCTTATTGTGTACGCTCGTCCGGGCACAGTACCTAACTGAGGCTTGGAGGAGGGTCATAGGGGGAGGAGCCAGTGCACACCACCTGATCGGAAAGCTTTACTTTTTGTGCCCTGTCTCCTGCGGAGCCGCTATTCCCCATGGTCCTTTCAGGAACCCCAGCATCCACTACGGACTCCGAGAAATAGAATTATCGGTAAGTAAATTCTTATTTTTTTGCAGCGCTGCGGACAGATAGTCGCCGCCTATAGGGGAGTGTATGTTTACTTTGCAAGTGTGCGATCGCATGTGCAGCTGAGCACTAGAAAAAAGTTTTGTGCAGTTTCCGAGTAGCTCAGAACTTTAGGTGTGTACACATGGGGGGTAATTCCAAGTTGATCGCAGCAGGAAATTTTTTAGCAGTTGGGCAAAACCATGTGCCCTGCAGGGGGGGCAGATATAACGTGCAGAGAGAGATAGATTTGGGTGTGGTGAGTTCAGTCTGCAATCTAAAATGCAGTGTAAAAATAAAGCAGCCAGTATTTACCCTGCACAGGAACAAAATAACCCACCCAAATCTAACTCTCTCTGCAAATGTTATATCTGTCCCCCCTGCAGTGCACATGGTTTTGCCCAACTGCTAAAAAATTTCCTGCTGCGATCAACTTGGAATTACCCCCATGGTGAGATTCGGGCTAACCCCCATTCTTACTATATGACAGGGACTAAGGGGGTCATTCCGAATTGATCGCACGCTGCCGATTTTCGCTGCGCTGCGATCAGGTCTCTACCGCATATGCGTATGCGCCGCAATGTGCACACACGTTGTACGGGTACAATGCGGATCGTTGCTGAGCTATGGATTTAACGAAGAATCCATTCGCCCAGCCGATCGCAAGGAGATTGACAAAAAGAGGGCGTTTATGGGTGGCAACTGACCGTTTTCTGGGAGTGGTAGGGAAAACGCTGGCGTGTCCGGGCGTTTGGAGGGCGTGTGTGTGACGTCAAATCCGGGACCAAAAAGATTGAAGCGTTCGCAAGGGCTGAGTAAGTTCAGACTTACTCTGAAACTGCACAAAATGTTTTTGCAGAGCTTGGCTGCACAGGCGTTCGCACTCCTGCAAAGCGAAAATACACTCCACCGTGGGCGGCAACTATGCGTTTGCATGGCTGTAAAAACAGCTAGCGTGTGATCAACTCGGAATGACTCCCTAAGTCTGTATCGCAAGCACATAATGACTGTGCTTGCGATACTATGTGCGATTTTGGCAAAGTGTCAATTTTGACTATCTTTTCTACGAGATAGACTGTGCAGAGGGATGTACTAAAAGGATGATCACAGAAAGGGATGATTGGGATGATTACATGCAGTTCACCTCCAAGACACTAGATGTCAGAATTTTTTACTTAATTTAAAGATTAACAAACAAAAAAAACATCATATAACATCAAATTTTATGTAATACAGTCAGGCCCAAAAAGTGACTTATAATATATTTATAATTTGCAGTAAAAAGTACATTATCCCACATTTATTATATAGTATAATATATGTACACATACCATTGCATAAGGCGTTAAAGTACACCTAATTTCTGTTTTATAAACTGTATAAAAATCGATTAAAATTTACATTGGATGACCGCGTTATAATCACATTTCCGTATACCTGGGACTGTTTTCTATGCGTTTCCAGTGGGATGATGGCTATATATTTTTTATTTATGTGGGATGATCACGTTTTTAGCGCAGATATACATACCTGGGACTGTTTTCTATGCGTTTCCAGTGGGATGATGGCTATATCTTTTTTGTTTACGTGGGATGATCACGTTTTTAGCGCAGATATACATACCTGGGACTGTTTTCTATGCGTTTCCAGTGGGATGATGGCTATATCTTTTTTATTTATGTGGGATGATCACGTTTTTAGCGCAGATATACATACCTGGGACTGTTTTCTATGCGTTTCCAGTGGCATGATGGCTATATCTTTTTTATTTATGTGGGATGATCACGTTTTTAGCGCAGATATACATACCTGGGACAGTTTTCTATGCGTTTCCAGTGGGATGATGGCTATATCTTTTTTTATTTATGTGGGATGATCACGTTTTTAGCGCAAATTTACATACCTGGGACTGTTTTCTATGCGTTTCCAGTGGGATGATGGCTATATCTTTTTGATTTACGTGGGATGATCACGTTTTTAGCGCAAATATACATACCTGGGACTGTTTTCTATGCGTTTCCAGTGGGATTATGGCTATATCTTTTTGATTTACGTGGGATGATCACGTTTTTAGCGCAGGTATACATACCTGGGACTGTTTTCTATGCGTTTCCAGTGGGATGATGGCTATATCTTTTTGATTTATGTGGGATGATCACATTTTTAGCGCAAATATACATACCTGGGACTGTTTTCTATACGTTTCCAGTGGGATGATGGCTATATCTTTTTGATTTACGTGGGATGATCACGTTTTTAGCGCAGATATACATACCTGGGACTGTTTTCTATGCGTTTCCAGTGGGATGATGGCTATATCTTTTTGATTTACGTGGGATGATCACGTTTTTAGCGCAGATATACATACCTGGTACTGTTTTTTCTATGCGTTTCCAGTGGGATGATGGCTATATCTTTTTGATTTATGTGGGATGATCACATTTTTAGCGCAAATATACATACCTGGGACTGTTTTCTATGCGTTTCCAGTTGGATGATGGCTATATCTTTTTGATTTACATGGGATGATCACGTTTTTAGCGCAGATATACTTACCTGGGACTGTTTTCTATGCGTTTCCAGTGGGATGATGGGTATATCTTTTTGATTTATGTGGGATGATCACGTTTTTAGCGCAGATATACATACCTGGTACTGTTTTTTTCTATGCGTTTCCAGTGGGATGATGGCTATATCTTTTTGATTTATGTGGGATGATCACGTTTTTAGCGCAGATATACATACCTGGTACTGTTTTTTCTATGCGTTTCCAGTGGGATGATGGCTATATCTTTTTGATTTACGTGGGATGATCACGTTTTTAGCGCAGATATACATACCTGGGACTGTTTTCTATGCGTTTCCAGTGGGATGATGGCTATATCTTTTTGATTTACGTGGGATGATCACGTTTTTAGCGCAGATATACATACCTGGTACTGTTTTCTATGCGTTTCCAGTGGGATGATGGCTATATCTTTTTGATTTACGTGAGATGATCACGTTTATAGCGCAGATATACTTACCTGGGACAGTTTTCTATGCGTTTCCAGTGGGATGATGGCTATTTCTTTTTGATTTACGTGGGATGATCACGTTTTTAGCGCAGATATACTTACCTGGGACTGTTTTCTATGCGTTTCCAGTGGGATAATGGCTATATATATATTTATAAAATATAAAAGATTAAGCCATAATCCCACTGGAAACGCATAGAAAACAGTGACAGGTAAGTATATCTGCGCTAAAAACGTGATCATCCCACGTAAATAAAAAATATTAAGCCATAATCCCACTGGAAACGCATAGAAAACAGTGACAGGTAAGTATATCTGCGCTAAAAACGTGATCATCCCACATAAATAAAAAAGATATAGCCATCATCCCACTGGAAACGCATAGAAAACTGTCCCAGGTATGTATATCTGCGCTAAAAACGTGATCATCCCACGTAAATAAAAAAGATTAAGCCATAATCCCACTGGAAACGCATAGAAAACAGTGACAGGTAAGTATATCTGCGCTAAAAACGTGATCATCCCACGTAAATAAAAAAGATATAGCCATCATCCCACTGGAAACGCATAGAAAACAGTCCCAGGTATGTATATCTGCGCTAAAAACGTGATCATCCCACGTAAATAAAAAATATTAAGCCATAATCCCACTGGAAACGCATAGAAAACAGTGACAGGTAAGTATATCTGCGCTAAAAACGTGATCATCCCACATAAATAAAAAAGATATAGCCATCATCACACCGGAAACGTATAGAAAACAGTCCCAGGTATGTATATCTGCGCTAAAAACGTGATCATCCCACGTAAATAAAAAAGATATAGCCATCATCCCACTGGAAACGCATAGAAAACAGTCCCAGGTATGAAAATGGTAGAGGGTGCCAGGACTCAATATTGATATTAGGATGCTGGTTTCCTTATTTAATTATATGGCTTTGTTGATATAAACTGATGCAGAAACAATATAAATGCTGTAACTATTTTTTTTAACTATGAGTATATCATTTAAAAGCTTTATGTGCTTGCTGTAGTTTGTAAATACTCAGTTGAGGTAAAAAAATATAGTGACATCTAGAGATGTGAATAGGAACTACAGGCAATCATCCCGATCATCCCTTTCTGTGATCATCCTTTTAGTACATCCCTGCAGCTGTGCAGGCAAATCTATTTTGACTATCTATGCTTGCGATATCGACCGCGCATCGGCATCGCATCGGGATCGCAAGGTAACTTTCACCTTGCGATCTGCACTAACTCTTATGATTTTGACTATATAGTCAAAATCGTAAGAAAATATCTCACCGTGTGTACACACCATTACTCAGCCGCTGCGATCACTTCAGCCTGTTCTGGCCCGGGATTGATGTCAGACACCCGCCCTGCAAACGCTTGGACACACCTGCGTTTTTCTTACCACTCCCAAAAAACGGTCAGTTGACACCCAGAAACGCCTTCTTCCTTGTCAATCACCTTGCGATCAGCTGTGTGAATGGATTTCATCGTACAATCCATCGCCCAGCAACGACGCGCCTGCGCATTGCGGTACATGCGCAGTTCTGACCTGATCGCAGCTCAGCGAAAAATCCTAGCGTGCGATCAGGTCTGAATGACCCCCCAAGTGACCTAGTGCTTTTTTTCTCATTGCAATTATTTACTTTAGCTATCAGAGATTATCAGTCAGTGCTTTCATGCAGCCAAGTTTTGTACAGTTGTAAATGATAAAGCTTCCAGAATCTTAGAGGAGCTAAAGGTGCTAACACACTGGTGTGCAGTTGTGGTGTAGTAAATATGAGTTCAAAGAGGATTAATTCGCATTGTGTGTGTGCCCCCCCCCCCCCCCCTCCAAAAAAAAAATAGCGTGGCCGAATTTGACAGACGAATCTCTTTGTACAGATGAAAGTAGCGAGTTCTAGCACGTCTCCTAATATGCTTCCCACTTGCAGCCTCACAGATACCTGCAGTAGCCCTATGGAAACTATCCTTATTATAAGGTAGTAAATCAATCTTCTGCAGTATCACGCAAAAATAGCCACTTTTGTGTCTGACTCAGAATCAGCTCCAGGATATGGTTGCTCTTTTATTTTTGTTGTATGATTCACAAAAATAAGAATTTACTTACCGATAATTCTATTTCTCGGAGTCCGTAGTGGATGCTGGGGTTCCTGAAAGGACCATGGGGAATAGCGGCTCCGCAGGAGACAGGGCACAAAAGTAAAGCTTTTACAGGTCAGGTGGTGTGTACTGGCTCCTCCCCCTATGACCCTCCTCCAGACTCCAGTTAGGTACTGTGCCCGGACGAGCGTACACAATAAGGGAGGATTTTGAATCCCGGGTAAGACTCATACCAGCCACACCAATCACACCGTACAACTTGTGATCTAAACCCAGTTAACAGTATGATAACAGAGGAGCCTCTGAAAGATGGCTTCCTGAACAATAACCCGAATTAGTTAACAATAACTATGTACAAGTATTGCAGATAATCCGCACTTGGGATGGGCGCCCAGCATCCACTACGGACTCCGAGAAATAGAATTATCGGTAAGTAAATTCTTATTTTCTCTATCGTCCTAAGTGGATGCTGGGGTTCCTGAAAGGACCATGGGGATTATACCAAAGCTCCCAAACGGGCGGGAGAGTGCGGATGACTCTGCAGCACCGAATGAGAGAACTCCAGGTCCTCCTTTTCCAGGGTATCAAATTTGTAAAAATTTACAAACGTGTTCTCCCCTGACCACGTAGCTGCTCGGCAGAGTAGTAATGCCGAGACCCCTCGGGCAGCCGCCCAAGATGAGCCCACCTTCCTTGCGGAATGGGCCTTAACAGATTTAGGCTGTGGCAGGCCTGCCACAGAATGTACAAGTTGAATTTTGTTACAAATCCAACGAGCAATCGACTGCTTAGAAGCAGGTGCACCCAACTTGTTGGGTGCATACAGTATAAACAGCGAGTCAGATTTTCTGACTCCAGCCGTCCTTTAAATGTATATTTTTAAGGCTCTGACAACGTCCAACAACTTGGAGTCCTTCAAGTCGTCTGTAGCCGCAGGCACTACAATAGGCTGGTTCAGGTGAAACGCTGATACCACCTTAGGGAGAAAATGCGGACGCGTCCGCAGCTCTGCCCTATGTCGAATGGAAAATTAAATAAGGGCTTTTATAAAACAAAGCCGCCAGTTCAGATACTCTCCCGGCCGAAGCCAGGGCCAGTAACATAGTCACTTTCCATGTGAGATATTTCAAATCCACCTTCTTTAGTGGTTCAAACCAATTTGATTTGAGGAAATCTAAAACTACATTTAGATCCCACGGTGCCACCTTAGGCACCACAGGAGGCTGTATATGCAGTACTCCTGTGATAAAAATCTGGACCTCAGGGACTGAGGCCAATTCTTTTTGGAAGAATATTGATAGGGCCGAAATTTGAACCTTAATAGATCCCAATTTGAGACCCATAGACAATCCTGATTGCAGGAAATGTAGGAAAACGACCCAGTTGAAATTCCTCCATCGGAGCACTCCGCTGCTCGCACCACGTAACATATTTTCGCCAAATACGGCGATAAGCTTCGCGGTGACTTCCTTCCTTGCCTTTATCAAGGTAGGAATGACTTCTTCTGGAATGCCTTTTCCTTTTAGGATCTGGCATTCAAACGCCATGCCGTCAAACGCAGCCGCGGTAAGTCTTGAAAAAGACAAGTACCCTGCTGAAGCAGGTCCCTTCTCAGAAGTAGAGGCCACGGATCGTCCGTGACCATCTCTTGAAGTTCCGGGTACCAAGTCCTTCTTGGCCAATCCGGAGCCACTAGTCTTACTCCACTTTGCCGTATAATCCTCAATACCTTTGGTATGAGAGGCAGAGGAGGAAACACATATACCGACTGGTACACCCAAGGTGTTACCAGCGCGTCCACAGCTATTGCCTGCGGATCTCTTGACCTGGCGCAATACCTGTCCAGTGTTTTGTTGAGGCGAGACGCCATCATGTCCACCATTGGTTTTACCCAACGGTTTAATAGCATGTGGAAAACTTCTGGATGAAGTCTCCACTCTCCCGGGTGAAGGTCGTGTCTGCTGAGGAAGTCTGCTTCCCAGTTGTCCACGCCCGGGATGAATACTGCTGACAGTGCTATCACGTGATTCTCCGCCCAGCGAAGGATCCTGGCAGCTTCTGCCATTGCCCTCCTGCTTCTTGTGCCGCCCTGTCTGTTTACATGGGCGACTGCCGTGATGTTGTCCGACTGGATCAACACCGGTCTTCCTTGAAGCAGAGGTTCCGCCTGGCTTAGAGCATTGTAGATTGCTCTTAGTTCCAGAATGCTTATGTGAAGAGACTTTTTCAGGCTCGACCACACTCCCTGGAAATTTCTTCCCTGTGTGACTGCTCCCCAGCCTCTCTGGCTGGCACCCGTGGTCACCAGGATCCAATCCTGCATGCCGAATCTGCGGCCCTCCAATAGATGAGCCTCCTGCAACCACCACAGAAAGGATACCCTTGTCCTCGGCGACAGGGTTATCCGCAGGTGCATCTGAAGATGCGACCCTGACCATTTGTCCAACAGATCCCTTTGCATGGAATCTGCCGAAAGGGATTGCTTCGTAAGAAGCTACCATTTTTTCCCAGGACTCTTGTGCATTGATGTACAGACACCTTTCCTGGTTTTAGGAGGTTCCTGACCAGGTCAGATAACTCCTTGGCTTTTTCTTCGGGAAGAAAAACCTTTTCTGAACTGTGTCCAGAATCATCCCCAGGAACAGCAGACGAGTTGTCGGCATTAATTGGGATTTTGGAATATTCAGAATCCATCCGTGCTGCTTTAGCACCTCTTGAGATAGTGCTAAACCCATCTCTAGCTGTTCTCTGGACCTTGCCCTTATTAGGAGATCGTCCAAGTATGGGATAATTAATACGCCTTTTCTTCGAAGAAGAAATATTATCTCGGCCATTACCTTTGTAAAGACCCGAGGTGCCGTGGACAAACCAAACGGCAGCGTCTGAAACTGATAGTGACAGTTTTGTACAACGAACCTGAGGTACCCCTGGTGTGAGGGGTAATTGGAACGTGGAGATACGCATCCTTGATGTCCAAGGATACCATAAAGTCCCCTTCTTCCAGGTTCGCTTATCACTGCTCTGAGTGACTCCATCTTGAACTTGAACTTCTTTATGTACAGGTTCAAGGACTTCAGATTTAGAATAGGCCTTACCGAGCCATCCGGCTTCGGTACCACAAAAAGAGTGGAATAATACCCCTTCCCTTGTTGTAGAAGAGGTACCTTGACTATCACCTGCTGAGAATACAGCTTGTGAATGGCTTCCAAAACCGTCTCCCTTTCTGAGGGGGACGTTGGTAAAGCAGACTTCAGGAAACGGCGAGGTGGCTCTGTCTCTAATTTCAACCTGTACCCCTGAGATATTATCTGCAGGATCCAGGGATTTACCTGCGAGTGAGCCCACTGCGCGCTGTAATTCTTGAGACGACCGCCTACCGCCCCCGAGTCCGCTTGCGAAGCCCCAGCGTCATGCTGAGGCTTTTGTAGAAGCCGGGGAGGGCTTCTGTTCCTGGGAAGGAGCTGCCTGTTGCTGTCTCTTCCCTCGTCCTCTGCCTCGTGGCAGATATGAATAGCCCTTTGCTCTCTTATTTTTAAAGGAACGAAAAGGCTGCGGTTGAAAGGTCGGTGCCTTTTTCTGTTGGGGAGTGACTTGAGGTAGAAAGGTGGATTTCCCGGCCGTAGCCGTGGCCACCAAATCCGATAGACCGACCCCAAATAACTCCTCTACGCATCGCATGTCCACTGTCGTGTCCATAAAGCTCTTCTGGCCGAAATGGACATAGCACTTACCCGTGATGCCAGTGTGCAGATATCTCTCTGTGCATCACGCATATAAAGAAATGCATCCTTTATTTGTTCTAACGACAGTAAAATATTGTCCCTGTCCAGGGTATCAATATTTTCGATCAGGGACTCTGACCAAACTACCCCAGCACTGCACATCCAGGCAGTCGCAATAGCTGGTCGTAGTATAACACCTGCATGTGTGTATATACCTTTTTGGATATTTTCCATCCTCCTATCTGATGGATCTTTAAGTGCGGCCGTCTCAGGAGAGGGTAACGCCACTTGTTTTGATAAGCGTGTTAGCGCTTTGTCCACCCTAGGAGGTGTTTCCCAGCGCTCCCTAACCTCTGGCGGGAAAGGGTATAAAGCCAATAACTTCTTTGAAATTAGCAGTTTTTTATCGGGGCACCCCACGCTTCATCACACACGTCATTTAATTCTTCTGATTCGGTAAAAACTACTGGTAGTTTTTTCACACCCCACATAATACCCTGTTTAGTGGTACCTGTAGTATCAGCTAAATGTAACATCTCCTTTATTGCCAAAATCATATAACGTGTGGCCCTTTTGGAAAATACGGTTGATTCGTCACCTTCACTACCGGAATCAGTGCCTGTGTCTGGGTCTGTGTCGACCGACTGAGGCAAGGGGCGTTTTACAGCCCCTGACGGTGTTTGAGGCGCCTGGACAGGCACTAAGTGAGTGTCCGGCCGCCTCATGTCGGCAAACGACTGCTTAAGCGAGTTGACGCTATCCCGTAATTCCACAAATAAGGCATCCATTCTGGTGTCGACCCCCTAGAAGGTGACATCCTCATATTTGGCAATTGCTCCGCCTCCACACCAATAACGTCCTCATACATGTCGACACACACGTACCGACACACAGCAGACACACAGGGAATGCTCTATACGAAGACAGGACCCACTAGCCCTTTGGGGAGACAGAGGGAGAGTCTGCCAGCACACACCAAAAAGCGCTATATATGACAGGGATAGCCTTATGATTAAGTGCTCCCTTACAGCTGCTTTTATATTAATATATTGCCATTTATTTTGCCCCCCCTCTCTGTTATACCCTGTTTCTGTAGTGCAGTGCAGGGGAGAGACCTGGGAGCCTTCCTGACCAGCGGAGCTGTGACAGAAAATGGCGCCGTGTGCTGAGGAGATAGGCCCCGCCCCTTTTCCGGCGGGCTCGTCTCCCGCTATTTAGTACATTTAGGCAGGGGTAAATATCTCCATATAGCCTCTGGGGCTATATGTGAGGTATTTTTAGCCTTTTTAAAGGTTTACATTTGCCTCCCAGGGCGCCCCCCCCCAGCGCCCTGCACCCTCAGTGACTGCCGTGTGAAGTGTGCTGAGAGGAAAATGGCGCACAGCTGCAGTGCTGTGCGCTACCTTAAGAAGACTGCAGGAGTCTTCAGCCGCCGATTCTGGACCTCTTCTTGCTTCAGCATCTGTGAGGGGGCCGGCGGCGTGGCTCCGGTGACCATCCAGGCTGTACCTGTGATCGTCCCTCTGGAGCTTCATGTCCAGTAGCCAAGAAGCCAATCCATCCTGCACGCAGGTGAGTTCACTTCTTCTCCCCTCTGTCCCTCGTTGCAGTGATCCTGTTGCCAGCAGGAATCACTGTAAAATAAAAAACCTAAGCTAAACTCTCTAAGCAGCTCTTTATGAGAGCCACCTAGAATTGCACCCTTCTCGGCCGGGCACAAAAATCTAACTGGAGTCTGGAGGAGGGTCATAGGGGGAGGAGCCAGTACACACCACCTGACCTGTAAAAGCTTTACTTTTGTGCCCTGTCTCCTGCGGAGCCGCTATTCCCCATGGTCCTTTCAGGAACCCCAGCATCCACTTAGGACGATAGAGAAATGAAAGCTACCATACAGTGTATAATCTTTGAGTGCCCAGTGCATTTCTACATACAATAACCTATTGTGACTAGCATTTTATATATGTAATAATGTATCCTCTAAATAAACTCTCTAAGGACTTCGCACAAGGCAGGAGAACAAAGGTGACTCGTACTATCCTAATAATTAACAGTACAGAGTTCATTGCTTCTTATAATGGGGTCTATTCATGAAGTGGTGAAAAGTGTGGAGAAGTTGTCCATGGCAACCAATCAGCTGCTACATATAATTTTACAGAATGCACTTTATAAATGTTACCTGAACACTGAGTCGTTGCCATGGGCAACTTTTCCACTGGCTCTCTTCTCCACTCTTTTCACTGCTTCATGAATAGACCCCAATAGATAGATAGATAGATAGATATATATATATACGGTTGAGTACGGGATGCTGATGGTCAGAATACAGCCAGTGGAATACCGACACTTCTTCAAAGGTAAGCTAATCCTAACTCTCCCTACCTGCATCCTACCCTTAACCCTCCTATAGCTTAACTAACCATAACCCTCCAGTTCGAGATTCTGTCTGTTGGCATTGCGGTGACGGTCTTCTTACTGCCGGCAATGTGAACGCCTGGATTCCAACTACATCCCCTCTGAAGTATTGACATTAGATCTGTGTACATAGAGATATTATTTACAGGATCCATTGTGTGTTCTCGGTGTGGCTGCCACTTTCCATGTTAGCGCTAACTTCCTTTCTTCTTTCTTTTAGCTCCTAGTGACACTTGGACATGGACGGCCTTTGCTTGCTCCTCCTCCTCCTTCCGTCTATTTGCAGTAAGTCCGGCAATTAGATCTCTATGTGAAATGTAAAATTAACAAAATCGCTGTTATACCCTTTTCACACTAAGGGGAATATTCAATTACTCCCGATGTTTCTTCAGGTTTTGTGTTTGGCCTATTGATTTAATCGGCCGGTAAAAAGTGCATTTTCACACAGAAACACACAGGTTCAGTGAAACCTGTGTGTTTACGGGTGAAATAGCCCCGATTTCGGATGGCGAAGCCAAATCCCAGATAAACCGCGGCACGCTCCGGCTTACCGGGGCTAATTAGTTAGCCCACCCCCGGCGATACTCTGTGTGCATGGGTTGACCCAGTCATGCATCTGGGTCATGACCAGGGATATTTCTGAGTCCAATCTGGGTCGGCTGCAGTGTGAAAGGCAGACCGTGGTCATGCCTAAAACTAAAATGCTCCTTATTGGTGGGCTCAGGAGGCTTGGAGATGACATCATGTCCAAGCATCCTGCATTAACAGTGACTATGTGGTAATAAGGAGTGGAGCCTGCGGCTTAAATTGACTCAACACGGGAAACCTCACCCGGCCCGGACACAGAAAGGATTGACAGATCAAAAGCTTTCTCAATTCTGTGGGTGGTGGTGCATGGCCTTTCTTAGTTGGTGGAGCGACTTTCCTGGTTAATTCCGATAACGAACGAGACTCCCACATGCTAACTAGATAAGCGACCCCCGACTTGCTTCTTAACAAATTTGTGTTTTATGTTTGTCTTGTGTCCCAATATACCAGAGCCCCAATAACATTTTTAGTACATATTGAACAAATGCTAAATTTGTAATAAATTACTGATACTGAATGTCCTGGATTTTGCAACACATTTAGGGGGACATTTATTAAGCTTGATAAGAGTGGAGGAGTGCCCATGGCAACCAATCAGCACTGAAGTAACAGCTATAATTTGCATGCTATAAAATTATACAGAGCTGCTGATTGGTTGATGGGGAAATTTCTCCACTGGCTCACTTCTCCGCTATTATCACTGCTTAGTAAATGTCCCCCTTAACCCCTTCGGTGGTGTGCAAGGAAATCTTCGTGTGCACGGAAATCTTCGAAGATTTCCGTGCATACTACCTGCTGATTCCCTGGGGGAAACCGTGCAGAATGCACGGCACCTGGGAATCGGTATACTCCATTATGGAGTTTAGCCCGCTTCCCCCCGAACTCCTATTGGCCGTGGTGCAGGCATAGCTGTATAATGGCTTATGCTGATTCCCGGGCTCCATAAGGCAGCCGAGATTCAGGGCTGGCAATTTCCGCGGGTGATCCCCAGGCGACAACTTCGCCCTGCCCCATCGCTCGCCTCCCCCTGCACCTTCTCCCCCCCCCCCCCCCCCCCCCCCCCACCCCACTTCCAAGCCAATTTAAAAACACACCGCCCAGGGTGTGTTTTAAATTGAAAACTTACCACTGAAAGGGTTAAGAGTGCCCCCAAAAAAGAGTCTTCTTTTTCTCCAGCCAACAATTAACGTGGTAATAACCCAGGTTCATCAATGCTGTGTGAAAGGATTAAGTAATCTGAAGCCTTTGCTCCAAACCTGTTCAGTATCCCAGGTCAGAGATGGGGTTTTAGTGATATTAGAACATTGGGGGTGTGGGGGGGGGTTCTTTCCATTTAACTTTGCTGATCTGGATCTAACCAGAGCAAATTATCCAACAGAGTTGAACATCTCTGGTTTAACAACTTTTAGTTTCTTAATCAGTGGTTGTTAGGGTGACGCTGTGGCTGATATTTCTTTCCTACTTTCTGTTCTTCTACACACAATGGGGCAGATTTAACGAGTGATATTCTTGTTATTGCTTGTTACAAATGTTGAATAGTGCTCCAACCAATCTTGATTCTGTCATTTTACATACACATGACCATTAGGAGTTGACTTAACATTCGTAACGAGTGATAACAAGAATATCACTCTTTATTAAATCTGCCCCAATATATTCTTTCCGCTTTCTTACCCCTGTTCTGTCATTTCCATTGTCTTCTCTCAAGCAGCCATTGAAGTCCGAGTACCCGATGGTCCTGTCACTGGCATCGTGGATGAAGATGTCATCCTTCCCTGCTGGTTTTCTCCTCCAGTTGGATTTTCACTGAAGGACCTCAGTGTGTTTTGGACATTGGCAAACATGCAGCAGGTTCATGCCTTCACACTAGGTCAAGAGCAACTGGAGAATCAAGACCCAGAGTTCATTAACCGTACGCAGCTTTTTCTTGACCAGCTACCACATGGCAATATGTCCCTTTTACTTCGTAGAGTTCGTTTGGCTGATGAAGGAACTTATACTTGCTTTGTTAATGCTGAGAACTCCAGCTCGGCAGCTGTGAGTCTGCAAGTGACAGGTGAGCAACAGCTATATAATGGTGTGGGCTGACATCTGACGTTGCACTGCTAGTGATGCTGTATAAACCCATACTCTACCCTAACTATACTTTTTCCCTCACAACAGCCTCCTTTCCCAAGCCTACTTTGCACCTGGAACCTAGCGAAGGCCTTAAACCTGGTGATCATGTAACTGTGACATGTCATATTTATTGTCGATACCCTGAAGTTGAAATACTATGGCAGAATGGAAAGGGACGGAACCTGACAGAAAATATCACAACATCACAAGAGGCCACTGAAGATGGCTTATTCCATGTGCAGAGTTCCGTTCGTGTAGTCTTGGAGACCAGTGACTCGTACACTTGTGTGGTGTATAACCCCATCCTGCAGGTGGTGACTCATGCATCTCTGACAATCACAGGTCAGTGTGTGGAGCACATCCCTTTGTCAAAGTTTAGAGTAACAGATGCCTAGCTTTGTACAGTAGAGATGTCTGTTCTGATTTTTTTTTTCTCATTCATGTAATTCGAGAATGTTTCCTAGTATACTGAAAACCATCTAATTAGTGCCTTATTATATATTTACACAATTAAGAGACCATGGGGGGAGTTCAATTCCAGGTAAAGGGTGCAAATTGCCGTTGCAGCAGTGTTTAAACACCAGCAACGGCACTGCATCTCACCCCCTTCACCTGCCTGGCCGATTTTCAAATTTGCTCAAAAATGCTAGCTACCCTTCTTGGCAATGAACACTTTTGTGCAAGATTGGACTGCCATAAAGCTCAGCTAGTGCTGCGCTTATTCGGCTGGGCGAAAGTATTCTGCCGCAAATTAATTTCACCACCATATATCCCTACTAGTTTAAAATAAATAAATAATAATCTTATATCTTATAGGTGGGAAGTAATGGTGTATGGGATGGCGGCCGAACTCGGACATTTTTTTTAAAGCGTCAGTCATTTACAAGGTAAAACAATGTCTTGTAAATGACTGACACTTTAAATAAATGTTCGAGTTCGGCCACCATCCTGCACCTCCGGCGAACTCGAACGCCATTACATCCCGCTGTATATCGCTATAAAATACAAAGACCCTTCAAGCACAAGACAAATCTTTCAATATGTCATTTACATAAAGGGGCTGATTTAATTTGGTTACAGTAGGCAGATTCTGCTTGTACCTCGACAGGCTGCGAGCAGAATATGCTTTACACAGTTAACGTGCGGAGGCTGCTGTGACTGTTCTCTGCGGCTCCTGCACTTAATTGAATCTGCCCCAGAGTCTTTTTTTAAGATGGCTACTTTTCTCTGTCCTATTTAGCAACGGTAGTTCTGATGTAGCCTGGCACCTATTTTGGGTTTTATCATGGTATAGAATGATCCCTTGACCGAAGGGGTTCAGTATGATTTACAGACGGTCGGGTTGCCCGCCATCAGTATACAGACAACGGCATACTGGCCATCAGTATTCCGTTGTGCTTTACAACTGGAAATATTGGTTTCTCTAATGTCCTAGTGGATGCTGGGGACTCCGTAAGGACCATGGGGAATAGACGGGCTCCGCAGGAGACATGGGCACTTTAAGAAAGAATTTAGATTCTGGTGTGCTCTGGCTCCTCCCTCTATGTCCCTCCTCCAGACCTCAGTTTGAATCTGTGCCCGGATGAGCTGGGTGCTGTTCAGTGAGCTCTCCTGAGCTTGCTGTAAGAAAGTATTTTGTTAGGTTTTTTATTTTCAGGGAGCTCTGCTGGCTACAGACTCCCTGCATCATGGGACAGAGGGGAGAGAAGCAGCCCTACTCTTTGAAGCTAGGTCCTGCTTCTGAGGCTACTGGACACCATTAGCTCCAGAGGGATCGTACACAGGATCTCACCCTCGTCGTCCGATCCCAGAGCCGCGCTGCCGTCCCCCTCGCAGAGCCGGAAGACAGAAGCCGGGTGAGTATGAGAAGCAAGAAGACTTCGAAATCGGCGGCAGAAGACTCCGTTCTTCACATGAGGTAACGCTCAGCACTGCAGCTGTGCGCCATTGCTCCAAACACACCTCACATACTCCGGTCACTGTAAGGGTGCAGGGGGGGGCGCCCTGGGCAGCATATGGACCTCTGTTGGCAAAAGTACTCATATATACAGTTGGGCACTGTATATATGTATGAGCCCCCGCCACAAGGATATGTATTTTAGCGGGACAGAAGCCCGCCGTCGAGGGGACGGGGCTTCTCCCTCAGCACTCACCAGCGCCATTTTTTCTCCACAGCTCCGCTGAGAAGAAGCTCTCCAGGCTCTCCCCTGCAGTTCACGGTAGAAAAGGGTAAAAGGAGAGGGGGGGCACATAATTAGACGCTAAAAACACAATATACAGCAGCTACTGGGTTAACATTAAGTTACTGTGTTATTCCTGGGTTTATAGCGCTGGGGTGTGTGCTGGCATACTCTCTCTCTGTCTCACCAAAGGGCCTTGTGGGGGAACGGTCTTCAAAAAGGGCATTCCCTGTGTGTGTGGTGTGTCGGTACGCTTGTGTCGACATGTCTGATGAGGAAGGCTATGTGGAAGCAGAGCGGGAGCAAATGAATGTGGTGTCTCCGCCGACGGCACCGACACCTGATTGGATGGATATGTGGAAGGTTTTAAATGATAATGTTAATTCCTTACATAAAAGGTTGGAAAAAGCTGAAGCCTCAGGACAGTCAGGGTCCCAACCCATGCCTGATCCTATGTCGCAGAGGCCGACAGGGTCTCAGAAGCGTCCCACTATCCCAAATTATTGACACGGATACCGACATGGATTCTGACTCCAGTGTCGATTACGATGATGCAAAGTTACAGTCAAGATTGGCTAAATCCATCCGTTATATGATTATAGCTATTAAGGATGTGTTGCACATCACAGAGGAAACCCCAGTCCCTGACAGGAGGGTTCATATGTATGGGGAAAAGAAGCCGCAGGTAACTTTCCCCCCTCACACGAGCTCAATGAGTTGTGTGAAAAGGCTTGGGAATCTCCAGATAAAAAACTGCAGATTTCCAAAAGGATTCTTATGGCGTATCCTTTCCCGCCCACGGACAGGTTACGCTGGGAATCCTCCCCTAGGGTGGACAAAGCTTTGACACGCTTATCCAAGAAGGTAGCCCTGCCGTCACAGGATACGGCTACCCTCAAAGATGCTGCGGATAGAAAACAGGAGGGTACCCTGAAGTCCATTTATACACATTCAGGTACCTTACTGAGGCCGGCAATCGCGTCGGCCTGGGTGTGTAGTGCTGTAGCAGCATGGCTTTTACAAGCCGCCTCCTGGTAAATAAACCCCACCCATTGGGGAATCATCTTTTCGCCTGCATGATGATCCAAAGATTTTAATTTTTAATTCTTCTGTTCATAAGATCTTCTACCAGTGCTGCATGGCTCAGACATGCCACTTTTTTATTAACCATTACTTGTTCCCTAAAAAATGTCCTTAATTTTCAACTCTGAAAGAAATATACATGATTTTTCAGTTTTTGTTAACCTAAACTTTTTAATTTTTTCAACCTATAGCAGATTACCACTTATGTTTTGATAAACACATATATATTTTAAGGAAAAATGTTTAGAGATCAAGGGGAAATATGAAAGGTCTATACATATGGACAAAGGTTTGGGGGGCGAAGGATGGAGGGCGTGTAGTCATGAAATTACAAGTATCAATTAATATACCAGTCTCTTTTGCTGGTTCATTATGGTGTGCTGGTGGGAATTTTTTTTTTTGTTGTTTTTTTTTCTAGTCATACGTGGACCAATACATTTATTTGAGCATCTAGGATTCTGTTCTGAGAGGTATGAATATGAGCGGCATTTGGAGGGTATGCTAGTCCTTGTAGTGCCAAGTTGGAGGATTTTGGAGTGATTTAACTGTAAATTTAGAGATGCATAAATGCATGACTAAATGTAGGTGCTGTTAATATTAATATGTAGTGTATGACTACCAGAGCAGAATGTCGTGGGTTGGTGTCTTCTCATACGTTTGCAAATGGATGTAACTGAGATCTCTGCATTACTATTGTATGATGTATGTCTCTTTTGCTGGTCCATAATGCTTTGGGGATTGTTTGTTTTTTGTAGTATAGATTAACCCCTCCATTACATGCACCAGATCTGGACCAATATGTTTATTCTAGTAATTACCATCCTCTAATGTGCAGCACCAACTACGTTTACCAAAGTAAATACAATCACAGCCACATATATTGAAGCGTAATCCAATAATTTGAGTATTTATTGAGTATTCATTGATTACAATTGGTTGAAAGTGGGAGCTAAAGAGATATTAGCATGGAGATCAGAATGATGTAGGGCCGAAGCCTAGAGGGGTCCTGCCGCCTGTAGCTGCGTAGCAGATGGGCACTCCACAAGGAGGGCTAAATCAGAAATATCTGTAAGAACTGCAAAATGGGCAAAAACCCAATTATAGATATTTGAGCCAATGGGAGGCAAAATGAGGTGACAGGACTCTGGAGTAAGGACTAATGAAAAGTTACGTTTCCAAATGTTTGGCAAGTCACTTAAGATTTAAGTGATACGTTAGATTCGGTATGTTCAAAACTCTCAATGACTGCCAAATGTTTTTTAGATACTTTTAGTGAGTGGCCATTTAAACATTTTGTAGCACTCATTATATTCTAAATTACTGTATGTATTTCCCATCACAAAGTAGAGGGGCGCAATAGGTAAGTCAGCCTGGAACTACCAGGTTAGTGATGTTGCAGCTGCGAGAATATATTTCCCTACATAGTGGTTTCATGTTTGGTTAGTCTCTACTGCTTCCTACCAGCAAATACTGAAGCAGCTAGGGAACATGACATGAAATCCTATGGTGTTGAGATTCTAATGGTGTGTACACACGGTGAGCTATTTCTTTGCAATTTTGACTGTATAGTCAAAATCGCAAAGAGTTAATGTAGATCGCGAGGTGAAAATCACCTTGCGAACCCGATGCAATACCGATGCGCGGTCGGTATCGCATGCCTAGATAGACTGTAGAGGCAAGTCAATTTTGACTATCTCATGTAAAAGATAGTCAAAATTGACACTTAGCCAAAATCGGACCAAGCCAGTATCGCAAGCAGTCATTATATGCTTGCGATACCGACCTAGTCCCTGTTGCACAGTGAGAATCGGGTATAGCCCGAATCTCACCATGTGTATGCACCTTAATTATATTAGACTCTCAGTGAGTTTCTTTTACCTCAACACTGAGCTTTTTTACACATTGTTGTGTAACAGTCCACCATTAGGTAACGGTACAGGTTTTAAGTATATCCATGGCCTAGCACAGATGTTTATATCAAATTGATTGGGTACTAATTAAGTTACTTGTGCTCAAGCTTGGTAATCCTTAAAACATGGACCGTTAGGGTGCCTTTAGGTCTGTGTTTGGTGAACCTCTGGTCTAGAATCTTACCCAAGTGGTAGAAATTAGGCCCTTAGTGGAGGTTCTGTAATAGTATAGTGACCATGTACATGTGGACATGAGGAGTGGAAATCCCAGATATACAGGTAAACCCTAGTGAGGGATTTGGAAACTTAACTAATTTTCATAAAGTTTGTATTAAATGCGGGGACAATGTCTGATGGGAATCTTGTTGGTCCATTGTTGAGATGTTTGAGGCTTTGGCTGGTAAGAAGTCCATATTTGTTCTGCAGAGGGTACATGGTGTAGGGCAGATTATAGCCTCTGGTGTTTGTCCCAGGAACGAGTTGAGACTGGGGATTTAGCTTATCTTTTTCTCTTCTACAGGTCAGCACCTCTCATTTCCTCCCGTGGCTGTATGGGTGACAGTGGGTTTGTGTGCTTGTCTCCTTGGTCTTCTTGTGGCTCTTGGATTTGTGTGCAGAAAACATCTCAAACAATCCTGTGAGGAAGAGCAGGAGGAAGCAGGTAACTGGAAGCATGAAAGGGGTTGTATTCATCAGTTCTGTGATGAAGTTGACACCACTATCCAGTTTTGTTGGGATAGACATTTCACTGGCACATCGTTCCAAAAACGCTGCAAAGAGCTGTGTAAATACCAAATTGCTTTCTAACAAATATTTAAAATGCCCGCTCTAATATATGTTGTAAACGCCTGCACCTCTTATTACCATGTGCCATGAATGTGCGCTATACATAGCAAAACACTGCATCCCATAAGAGAAAACAATACACCCACACATTATCTGAGTTCCAAAGCTCATTGATGTATATATTTGTTATTAAAAGGATATGGATTCAATATATTACAATGTACAGTATACCTATAGTTACATGGTTACAACTCATACAGTAAGCAGTTAATACATACAGTTACATACAGTTACAGGCCAGCATACCATACCATTCCCTCAATGCATCTTATATCTCTCTCTCTCAGCAAATAAATACAGGAACTGGTCTAGAAGCACCTCCATCATCGTCTGGCACAAAACAGCAACTTGGCAACTGTATGTCTCTGTAATGTGTTGTCTAGTTTTGGGGGAGGGAAGTTTCTCATTCATGATGAGTCACTAGTCTGTTCGTATGCTAAACAGGTTCAGCCTTGAAGACATCAAAAGGGGCTGGCCTGAGCTTCCAGTCCACTATCCTAATAAGAGTGATTTTAGCTTTCATACATTTAATCATAACTATTTGTTGCAGTGTCCTACAACTTAATAACAAGTATCAAATGAATCTACACATTAATCTGGTTGCTTTAATACCAAATATGACAGGTATATCTGGCTTCGTTCCCATAATACACATACATGACATTACTCCTTTATGTAATTTTAAATCATTATGATGTCTGGCGCTTGATATTATTATAATTATGTACTGTATGCAATAAGTGTTGAATCCATCTCTATGGCATGTCCGTGTAAATGCGTGTATTACCATATATTGCTGTGCTCGCTGCGCGTATTTGCAAGTATAGCGACTTATAATGTGTAGAGTTTGTATGTTCTTTCTATGTAATATTTTTGTCTTCGACAGCTGCCTGTTGTTAGAGTATTGTTTCTAAATCTACCACTTACTATTATCCTTTCTCCCAATCAGGCAATGGTGAACATGAGGAAAATGGTGAATTAAAGACAGGTAAAATAGACAATTTACACCAATCACTTTGTAGAAGATTCAGAGGGCCTCAGTACAGTTAGGAGCAAAACAAACAACGGAGTACGTTTGCACCATGGCAAAAATATGTTGTACTGCAGGGGAGCACATGCAAAAGAGCAGAATTATAGTGGGAAAGGGGTGTGTCTTAAGGCAATTCTAAGTTCCACAGTGAAAACAAAACTTACAGTATTTATGTGCTACATGCAAGAGCAGTCTGTATTTACCAGAAAATTATATCCATTTGCACCCCTTCCGTTGCAACATTTTTGTCCAGGATAATAATTGTTAATTTCTCTATCGTCCTAGTGGATGCTGGGGTTCCTGAAAGGACCATGGGGAATAGCGGCTCCGCAGGAGACAGGGCACAAAAGTAAAGCTTTCCGATCAGGTGGTGTGCACTGGCTCCTCCCCCTATGACCCTCCTCCAAGCCAGTTAGATTTTTGTGCCCGGCCGAGAAGGGTGCAATCTAGGTGGCTCTCCTAAAGAGCTGCTTAGAAAAGTTTAGCTTAGGTTTTTTATTTTACAGTGAGTCCTGCTGGCAACAGGATCACTGCAACGAGGGACTTAGGGGAGAAGAAGCGAACTCACCTGCGTGCAGGATGGATTGGCTTCTTGGCTACTGGACATCAGCTCCAGAGGGACGATCACAGGTACAGCCTGGATGGTCACCGGAGCCTTGCCGCCGGCCCCCTTGCAGATGCTGAAGTAAGAAGAGGTCCAGAATCGGCGGCAGAAGACTCCTCAGTCTTCTAAAGGTAGCGCACAGCACTGCAGCTGTGCGCCATTTTCCTCTCAGCACACTTCACACGGCAGTCACTGAGGGTGCAGGGCGCTGGGAGGGGGGCGCCCTGGGAGGCAAATGAATACCTATTTTGGCTAAAAATACCTCACATATAGCCTCCGGAGGCTATATGGAGATATTTAACCCCTGCCAGAATCCGTTAAGAGCGGGAGACGA